>NC_137504.1:11285000-11792500 GCF_041902795.1 Electrophorus electricus
TCCGTGACCGTCAATTCTCCCTCTGGACTCGCCTCTCCTTGAAACCCGCGGCAGCTGTGTTACCAGCGCAGCCTAGTCAACATTTTCACACCAGCCACTGCCACTGCAAGGATAATAGGCCTAATTTAACTTCGCTGCGGCCAGCCAACATACCTGTGGCTAGAAGCCATCCACTGTAACTGTCGCTTAATTGTTAATTGTCAAGTTTTCATAGATCGACATCGAACACTCTGTATTATGTATTGTTGTATTATGCATGCCAAAAAAAAAACGGATTAGAAAAGAACAACAGTTTAGAAGCGTTTCCACCATTCAATAATCACCAAATCTCTGTACAGGTCTTGGAAAGCTGCCAAACACCGCTGCCAAGTTTAGCAGAAGACATTTTTGACTGCTATTCTGCCATCAAATTCTCATCTCTCACAACTCTTCCAACCCACCCTCTCTTTTCAGGAAAAACGTTATTATCGTTCCTCCATTGCGTAATAGCTGCCGCCATTTGGCATTTACCAATAATATATCCTATTTGATGATAATGTTTTAGAGGATGGAAAGCTAACATGAATAGAACAGAAGCCCGAATGGTATTCTGGACCACAGAAACATTGTGTTACTGAAAAAAGGAACACTAACGATACCCTCCTGAAAACTTATTGATGTCGCGATCAGGATGTGGGTCATGTCATATGGGACCGACGTGATTTCGGGGAAGCCCTGGGCTTTCTGAGAAGGAATACCAGCCCACAGGTCCGTCCAAACGGAGCTCATGTGTTCACTGGGCGTCAGCCTGCTAATGCACGCCAAAAAGCTGCACTATTCATTTATAAGGCGTCTCGTTTGACCCATTTCCCCGAAGTTGGTGGGATTGACGAGCTGCACACTGGCCTAACACCGCTGCTAAATGCGGCCGGTGAGTAACTCTGGCAGGTAATTGCGATAATCTGCTCGGCTAAATGTTTTGCATGCTTCAGAGACATAGCGGGATATGGCTGGCTGCCATTGTACTTTTGAAGACGACACAAGGCCATGGATGTTGTGGTCGGTGCTGACAAGGGCCTTTTAAAATATATGGGTGACCCAGAGAATATTTATTTTGTGATGACAGAAGTGATTAATTAGCGCAACAACCAACACATTTATTGCTGTGGCTGTATTCATCTGTTGCTGACCTGCTAAGGACATAGAAACGATGACTATATCATGTTCAAAATGTAATAATATGTGTTGCGTGTCGATTCACTGACAAATAATGTGTCAAAATATAACATAAAATTCGTGTTGGCTTGCTGTGTACTATGCTGCTTATAATTTAATCGATTGGGAAGTTAAGGCTTATGAGGTGACATGAATCTGCCCTTGTTTGGTGAGACGTTAAAAACAGGTGCAAACATACCACAGCTGATTGTTCTGTAACCTCACGACAATGGAACAGAACTGGGCGTAGCAAAGATGTTAGTGATGTTAGATACTGCTGGAGAAGGACAGCCTATGCTAATGAAAGCAAAACTTACAGTCTCTCCTTTTCTCCTTACCCCGGATTTCAAGGGTCACTAAAGTGCTGGGGCCAGTATATTTCTCATTATACTGGATCCAAATGTTAATAGCAGAATAAGATACGCACTAACTCATGAAGACCTCTCACATCTGTTAGCTATAATTAAAGGTGCCAGTGGGCTTCTCATGACAGTACAAATATTGCATTAATTAAAAGATGCACAAATGAAAAAGTGAGAAAAAAATGAATGGATATAGTATTATCACTGTAATCCTGTGACATGCCTATTTAATTAATTGCAGAAACTGTCTCCTCCGACATATCTGAGAGACCAAAGTAGACTAAGAGACGTTTTGGTGATAGCGCTGTATGCTGCTGACACCTGCTGGTCATGTGATCCATATGCAGCAACATAAAATGATTTATGTGCAGACTCAATGCACTCGAGAATTGCTTCCTGACTCTAAATATGAATTAAAATTATGAATTAAAGTCTTTAAAAAAAATGTTGACTCTTCACTGTTTGTCCTTGACCAGCCAGTGCAGAAATTATTGTGCTCAAGCAGCATGGGAGCATGGACTAGGGCAGTGGTTCCCAAACATTTTCTGCACTGCCCCCTTTTAGTAGCCAAGAATATTTTTCAGCCACCCCCTCCCGACAGACACATAACATTGTTTTCAATTCCACTGCCTTTCTCACAATTTGAGCAATTGATGGTTAAGGGCCTTGCACAGGGATCCAGCAGTGGAAACTTGGCAACAGTGGAGCTTGAACTGGCAACCTACTGATTACTAGTCACATACCTTGACCACTGAACTACATTCATCTTAAATTGTGCATAAATTATTTTGGCCAAAATGAATAATACATTTTTTTGTGAATAATACATTTTTTTGTGTACTAAGCACATTTTTAGTCAGATTTTAATAAATAAGATCTTTATAGTGAGCTTCACATTCAGTCGCATACAGTTAATTTGTGGAGCTGTGTTGGCAAAATATAAAACAGTGTTGATGCAAAAATCTCATCTCTTAGTCCACCTTCCCTGAAAACTGTTTTAGTTCCTTTTTTTTAACGAATGTCATATGACTTGAGAGGCAAAAATATTTACCAAGAGGAATAGATATGAATTAAACGAAACACTAGCTGTATAGTTTTGGAATGGTTTGGAAAATTGAGTGAGTCAGTTATATGGTCTTTAAAAAGGTTTGTTTTGTTAGGTCAGTTTCTACTGCTGAAAGTGATAGTAGTCTGTGTGAAACCTAGATTTCCCACTCATACTACCACCCTAGAACAGTAGATGGTGTTAATGATAACAGCACCACCTTCTCTCTCACACACAGGTCATGAGCTAGGTTCCACAGACCTAGCAATTTGCCAATTGAAGGGACCCTAGCAAGCAGGAAAGCCTTGGAGGGCAAGTTAATGTGAATTTCAGTTGGTCCCTGGACAAATTTGAATTCGTTGGAGTCTCTCCTGGCCCTGGACATGTATTGCCATTTTGCTGTGAATTAAAAGACAGGCTTATATCTGCACTTAGCGTGGTATGACACATCTGGGACAAAATTGGAGTTCTCACAGAGCATATCTACATGTGAAGTCCAAATCTAAAGTTTCTAAACTTTTTAGACCACATTTGAATATTTGAAGTCACTGCTTCTTCTGTTCCACCTGCATCAGTGAAATGCATCTTTGCAGTTTACATGTAAACTTTGAAAAATGTTTATTACTCGCATGTGGAAAAAAATATTTTTCACATGCATTTTCTCAAACATGTGTGAACTGCAACCATGTGAATATCCAAACCTTTTATTCTTTTCACACAGGAAAATGTCAAAAATGTCAAAATTTTAAACACATTTGCAAAATTTATCCCACATGTGTGATTGTGTTTTTCACATGAGAAAGTATGATTTTTTGTAATGTGTTTTCTCCTGGTACCTCGATATTTCAAGTGCTAAATTTATTATTAAGCATCTATGTTAATATTTTGCAGAGACAAAAATGTCGATGCTTCTCTGGGGGTCAGTGCTGGAAGACCACATATCTGTGTCAAATTCACACAGCTCTACCCACACCAGCAGCATGTCAGACTTACATCAAAACTTTCCAGATACGTCAAAACTTTCTGCTTTATTCCATCGATACAGCTCCTCTTCATCACCTGGAAATTGATTTCTGTGAAGCTATTTTGCCAGGTGTCCCAAACCCTGAGGAGAAGGTGCCATAAAAAACCATCAGAGTGGCTTCAAGCAGTTTTCTCATTCCTGTTGTGCTAACTTGGAATTCATTTTCAGATTTTAGAGATATTAATGCATGCAAACACCAGGCAGGAAAGATATAAAAGCAGTATAGGAAAGCCCATTATGCATCTTTTCTATGCAGATTATAGATGCAGCTGGATTTGTATAGATATGTTTGCTTTACAAGTCAAATGAGAGTATTATTATTGAATAAAACTGAATAAACTGCAAAATGATATGAATGCATTTAGTGTAGACCATGTGACACAAGCAGAAGTTTGTTATTGATGATATAAATTTGCCTGAGGAGCAGCTAAATAAACCAAATACACAAAATAATATCTGGCTATGCATTTACATATTCAGATAAGTACAACACGCTATGAAATATGCCTGGGTGTGTTGACAATAATTAAACAAACACTTTCTGGCCTGATAAATAGAAGGCTACTGTATGCCCTGAGTAGTTTCATGAGAACATTTAAAATAATCATGATCCTCACAAGCAACAGGCAGGAGTCAAAACACCAGCAGACATTACCAGTGGGAGTAGTCCATGCTCACAATCTTAAGCCAGGCAACAATATGGTAACTCTTTGTATTGTTGCCATTTCAGAAATGGTACCGGAATTCCGGCTTTGGTACACAATAACAACGACATTTTGTAAACATTTTAAAGGGGACTTATGATGCTTTTCTCTACTATATTTTAGTGTGGTGTGTAGCTTTTTGTGCATGTAAATGGTTTACAAAGTTACAGCCCAAAGCACGCACCAGAATGAGTAATTAGAACACTGAAGCATGTAAATCTATTCTAGCAAACCAAAATAAAATGATGAACATTGAGAATGCGCAAGGTCCCCTTTAAATGCTCACCTCGTTGAAGACGACTTTGCCAGTTAAAATGTGGGGCGTGTCTTTGCTTTAGCGTGACTTGCCGCTAACTCGAAAAGGAGGGAGATATTTGTGCAGTTTGAGTGCCTTTCACGCCTTTCTAGCGCCTTTCACGCCTTTCTAGCGCCTGCGTGGCTGCTGCTAGTCTGCACACAAAACAGCGATGTCAGTGAAGCTACACTTTATGAAATACGATTCGTAGCTAACTGTTAAACAGACGTTTATATAAAAGACCACGCTGGATAGGTAGGAGCGAAGGTGTTGGTACATCTTTCGTAAACATCTCAAGTGAGTATTGGTCTGCTTTTCGTATCCAGCCCGTGCATGCGTGAAAGATTATCGTTAGCTTACTGTCTAGCTAAGCTAGCTAAAAAGTTTGAATGCATTTTTACAGATGCTGTCGAACTGTGGTGTTCATTCCGGCGATAATAGGTAGGTATGTAGATCGCATAATTGTAGTGTTGGACAAATATTGTCTTCAACGTAGTTGCAGATGGGAACACTAGCTAAAACAATTGCCTACTGAAGTGTAACCTACCAGGTAGTTAGCTAACTAACTATATAATTAAGAGCAAAAGTGTTTGCTGAGTTAAAAATAGGTTATGTAGCTAGATATGGTAGCTATATTCCAATGTAGATAGCAAATTCCTGGAAGAAAATACTGTAACTAGCTAGACATTTAGTAGTTATTTATCTAGCAACTGCCTACTATAATAATTGTAATAATTTCAATTTATGTATCTTATTTCACAAACCCAATGATGCATTACATTGGGAAGAAAAAGAAGAAAAAATTAGGAAGAATATAGAGCTGTAAAAAGGAAAGTTTTTAAGGAAGACAAGAACAGTTATAAAGAGATTGTGGCAGAGACTTTGAAAGTTTAGAAGCAACAGCACTGAAGGATCTGCCACCCATGGTTGAGAGTTGCATTTGTGGGACCATACAAAGACCAATGCTAGAGGATCGAAGGATACAGTAGGGACAGTATCAATGAATGAGCTCCATGAGATGGGTAAGAGCAAGACTATGTAGGGCTTTGAAGGTCAGAAGAAGGTTTTTATACTTAATCTGGGAGATAAGGTTTTTAAAAACTTGAGCTGAAATAACACCAACATCGACAATGAAATCTGAGAAATGGGCAAGTAGAGATTTAGTAGCTCTGTGACAAACTTGAAGCTATGGGAGAAATGATACTATGAAGCAAAATGTGCTTAGCTAGCTAGCTAGCTACCATATTTTAATGTGTGCTGGCTCAGATTTCAGAAAGTTTTGATGGCACAAATGCATAGGTTATATTAGCTTGGCATAACATGTAATTTTTCACTGAAATTCAAACAAATGTTTGACATTTGGAAAGTCATTTAGAACTTTTAAACCTCTAGTAGTATTTTTAATGTGGAAGGGTGTTTTGTTTTAAATTGCTCTGTTTTGAATTTGCCAGATCATGTCCTTAATCCGAATGTTTATCAGACTACGAGGGACTGTGCGGTCAGCATCTTGGGCCCAGGGGTTTGTTCTCATGGGAGATAGATGCAAATCAGTCCACTTAGAAGGCAAGAGATGGCAACACACCAAGACTCAAGCAACGCCTTGTAATTGGAAGCTGTTGGATGACTGCTTTGGTATGTCTTAATTTTTCACTTGGACACAGGAGAGTTAAACTACAGGGTCTCAGACCATTGGGTATGGAACTCTTTTGAATGCTTTTTCAAAATGCCTGAAGAGTAAGTGTCTATTAACTACAACTTTGCATTTGAATTAGACTATTGGACACGCTCACACAAGAAACCCTTATTAGAAATCCTCTAGTGAACAACTGACTAAAATGCTCTTGTTTTTGAATACTGTGACACTCTGCAGAGCTCAGCTATGGTGGCCTTGTGATGCAGTTTGACTATGTGTGGCTGAGGGACCACTGCCGCTCCTCTTCCTGCTACAACTCCAAAACGAACCAGCGCAGTTTGGACACAGCCAGCATCGAACTTGACATTCGCCCAACGAAGACGCGGGTGGATGAGGAGAACCTCTTCTTCACATGTAAACCCTTATGTAACTAGAGAATATCACTGAGTACGTTAGTTGACACTCAGTCTGAATGTCACACTCATTTAAGTGCTATTTAGTTACATATTATCTGATACTACAGGAGTCGCAGCACAACTCTAAACTCCCTCTTTGCCCAGACTCATAAACATCCCACTGTTCAGTATGCAGGAGAGATTTGTCATAGTTGTTGCTAGGATAAAAAAGATAAATCTTCTTGGTCTGAACCTTTTATATGTAACACTAAGAGGATCACTAGAAAATGCCAAAGGGTCTGCCTTGAGAAGGGAACTTTGACTCTGCATCTAAGCAGAGCTGTCTGTCTCTTTACTGAGCAACAATAAGGGATTATAGGAAAGGCGGAACTTTGGCTGCTCAGTCAGTGAGTCATTTAGAGTCAAACTGTCCACATTTTAACACAGTAGCGTATAATTATAGTGAGAGCGATTATATAGTAACTGCTGTCAATTGATAAGATCAACTGTCTAGTACAAGGCATCTGTTCCTTTGACCCACAGCTGTGTTGGGAGAATGGATATTGTGGTTGGTGTCACTCAGTCTCTTACTCAATGCATTTAGACTTCCAAGGTGATGACATGAATGCTAAAAATAAAATAATCAGCTACTGGAACACCATTTGGCTTATTTCAAGGGGTCACAGAAAGTGCCAAACTAGCCACATCTCTGTGCTTGGTTTACCTTTAAAGCCAGCTTTGTTCAAACACATGTTTAATGTGACTTCTTCAGTAAGCTCTCTAAGGTTTGGTTAATGACGCACCCATTGCCCAATTGCTGGCTGTGCTTTTGGAAGCTAATACATGTGATTTTAGGTCAGATCAAAGAACATTTACATTACTGCTCTTAGCTGAGTTTGTTACTGTTTTCTTTTCAAGTGCTTGTTACTTATTTCATTGGTTGAACCAGGTGGAGCATAGAAACTAATATGGAGTGCAGGAGTAATCTAGCACTAAAGCCAAGAACCCTCATTCTCTCCTCTGCATTGCTGCTCCCAGGGCCTGATGGGCACGTAACCCGCTACAGCTTGGCCTGGCTGGTAGCGAACAGTTATGAGAGCCAGAAATGGAGAGCCATGATGCAGTCACGCATCCTGTGGAACTCTGAGATCTACAGCGGCGCCAAGGTCCCTTCAGCCAGCTGGGATAAATTCATGAGCTGTGACGAGGAGCTGAAGACGTTTCTGAGCAACTTCTTGTTGTATGGCATTGCATTTGTAGAGGATGTGCCAGCCACAATAGATGCCACTGAGATGGTGACCCAAAGAGTCAGCCTCATCAGGTAAGAGCACTTGCTGGGCTTTTGAAACAGTCAAGGAACTAAAACTCAAGAGGAGGCAGTTATCTCACTGTCTATGTTGTTGTAGAGTATATTATTAATTTAGCTGGCATTAGATTTTGAACATTATTATTCATGTAATGAGAAATATCTCTATATATATTATTTAGATATTTGAGAAAATTGTCTGTAAAGCCGTACATACCAGGTACTACATATCCATCCATTGTGATCTTCAGATATGATGAACATGAACAGTCTACTTTAGTTGACACCCCTGAGCATTCAATGATGGCAGTACTTGCATCTGACATTCTACAATTCAGGCTACATTGGCGTAGCATGCAATTCATGAATTGCTCCTTGCACATTATAGTAAAAAATACCACAATCCTCAATATTAGATTCATAATACAACATCCATTATAATGAATAGTTTTGAATTCTGGCCCATACCTACAATGGGAGGAAATAAGTTAGATCAGCTGTATGGATCGTGTTGTTTTATGACTCTCGAACTTGATCAACCTTTGCAGTGTTCTGAATGCTTGAACTCCTTGAATTTCATTTATTGCACTTAAGACCTTTTGAAACAGAGTTCAGTGATTCCTTCTTGTTTATGACTTGTAATCTGGTACAGTGCTGATATATTGTAACCAGGGAAAGTTAAAGTAGGCACTGAACAACTAGATGCAGCACAACACTACAGCTTGGCTGTATTTGCTAACTGATATATGTGTGAACTACAATTGAATGTTTCTTGGACTTTGTCTTAGAAATAGTTAAAATAATTTTAGCAGTGGCTGTGCGGCCTGAAAATGTGTAAAGTGTAGAGGCGTGTAGAAGTGATTGACACATTGTTCATGATAACAGATGGGCTCCAGTGTTTAATTGTATGTCTGTAAATTTAGATGTATGTTCCAAAAAAAATTATTTGCCAAAGAATAGGAACAAGGTCGTTACACAATTGGGCATAATTTGAGAGGTTTCTATTCCTGTTTGTTTGTTTTATTTGTTCTTTTAAATCGAGTAGCTTGTAAATACTTAAAATTGTTTTAGCAACTGAGGAGTGGAGTAGCATTGATTTTAAACATTGGATTTTCTTTACATACATTTTGACGTTTGATTTTCTTTATATACATTTTGATTGTGGTGTGTTATGTTTACTTCATGAAGTTGTGTAGCTGTTCCTTGTCAGTTGCATGATGAAGTGATAATGACTCCTGAATATACATGGGGTTCAGAATGTTAATTTAGGACCACTTTCTCTGTCAATTAGGAAGTCAATGCCTCCACTTCTGAAAGTCAAGTTTATGGCCAGGAGCTCTGTTATCAAAATCATAGACTTCTAGAAATTAATACATAAAAGGTTTATTGGGATGGTAGTCCAATCTCAGAGGGAGCCACTTCCCCCACCAAGCATTTGGTTAGATCAGTATCAAAGATCCTTCTCTCAAGAGCCTTGTCACGGGGACTTGTAACAGGACCAAAGTTCTAGAAAAACATCTATAAAAACTGTTGGGCAATAGCCAGTTTAGCTTAAACTTTAAGTTTCACCGCAACTAAGTGGGAGACCTTATCAGTAGCCCTTAACAGTATCACTTTTAAAATCCAGTGGTTTACTTAGTACAGAACGTGCATGTATTAATATTTTATCTACTCTTGCTGTTTAACTCTGAGCACAGCTGCTTGTGCAGCATATTTAACAGGTTGTAGGACTTTCCCCCCAGAAGGCAGTATGCTTGCTACTTCAACCTCTTTAAGAACACTTAAAGATGTACACGTGATGTACATCCAAAAGAAAAAAACTTCCTTCTGTCTAATTTTTTATTCTCTTTGGCTTTCCTCTGAAGAATGACTAACTAGGAGAGTCACTGCTCTCTTGGGTTAGTCATCTTGTGGTATAGGAGAGGTTACGTGCATGTGATCCAAATTGCTGTTTATGGCACAGGTTGCATACTATCATTCTCTCCCAGATGTTCATTTTGATGAATATTTATGTGCTGAGCCAGCAACGTCAATTGCAAAGCCACAGTGGAAGATGCATTAGATTGTACATTTTACCCGAGCATTGAATGCGTTGCATTTTATTACTTAAATACTCATTAACAAGCTTGAAAGCAGTTATTACATGTGTGTACGACCCAGATTTTTTTCTTTTGAGACTTGTCACTACAGCTCCATCAGAATGGAATGAAGAAGACAATATAACTAAAACATGTTAAATTAAATTTCGGACAAAAAAAAAAGTTATACCTAAGGAGAATTGTGGCTTATACCATTAACATTGCCTTGTGATTACATTTGTACCAATCACCTAGTCTGACATCTTGTTTACTGGTCACCTAAACTCAAATCTGAAGTTTTGAGCTTGCAGTTTTGTGTTTATGCTCCAATCAAAAGTGCTTTTTTGTTTCCAGAGAAACCATATACGGGCGCATGTGGGATTTCACCTCTGATTTCTCTCGTGGAGACACAGCCTACACAAAGCTGGCCCTAGACTGCCACACAGACACTGCTTACTTCCAGGAGCCTTCTGGGTGCGTAGCCAGACAATCCTTCAGTCACTGTTTTGCTCTCCTAAGTTCTCAGGTCCAGCTCATGCTGTGGGCTTTGGTTCTCACAATTTGGCAGAGTGTCAACAACTCTCTCCCTGTTCACCCACTGAAAGCACTGGAGTACCAAAAAAAACAACAAACCATTGTATAATCTTTGACATCAGTTGTGCTTTAGTTCTTTTGCTGTACACATACATGCAGTGACCTTGTTTTATTAGGCTCTTAGCAGTATGTTCTGCTCTTGCCCTAAGGGCAGTGATATTCTGAACCAGTCACATCTCCATTAAATATCCTTATTTTTGCCAGCTGTCCAAGTAGAATAAAGCAGTCCCCAAAGGAGTGGATCAGTCCCAGCACATATGCTCTTATAATAGTGACGCGCACATCTACACTGAAATGGCTACTTGGTTTAAATGTAATGTAATAAACTATTAAAGCATGGCTATCCAAATGAGATTCCCTCTTGAGTCTGGGTTTTCCCAGGGACATTTTCCTTGCAACTCTTGCAACTAGCTTGCTCATTAGGGATCTTGGATGTCTGTGTGTGTGTAAAGCTGCTTTGTGACAAGTCTATTTGACTTGACATTCTTCTTTCCAGTCAGCTTAAGTGTGTTTTGACAGATGAAAGAACATTATGTTATGCAAATGGGTGGCCAAAGGAATAATGCTGTAATTTAGAACATATAAAGTGGTCTTTGCAGCCCTATAATTATGACTCCTTTCTAGTATTTTAGTTTTTAAATATTTTATAAATACTAATATTTCACAAGTACCAATACTGATCTTAATAGCAATTTTTAACTTCAGTGTACACCACATTTGGTTAGACTATTTCTAAGACACATGCCCTAGTATTAGATGTTGGTTAGGTTTCCTTGTTTGTAGTTCATTAATGGACTCTGGAAATGTTGTGTTGGATTGAAATTAAGATCTGTGGAGCATGCAGTCTTTGCTGAGGACCAAGGAGCACCAAATCATTAGCTTCCTATTTGTAGAGTTATGTCAGCTCCAGGGACCCCCAACTATGGTTTTAAGACCCAGGCTTATTACTTGGCTAAAAATCTTATATGATTCAGTAACCAATATGAATTGTTTGGTAACCACATGAAAACTAATATGAAATGTATGTAGTTGCATATCTGTATCTCCTTGGCGTCCAAGGGTTTAAATGCTCCAGACCCTTGAGGAGACGAGATTTGTTACATTTCAGCCTGACCCATAAACTCTGCAGGTCCACAGATCTCAGAGCCGAGCTGGAGATGCCTGTTGTATTGACAGATGGCTTGATTGGTGCTTGTTCTGTTTTTCTTCCCATTCCTTTCCATTACCCACAATCCTTCTGGCTTCTGCTGCTGACTGTATGGCAGAATCCAGATATTTCACTGTCTGAGGCATGAGGGCACAGGCGGAAGGACTCTGTTGGTGGACGGATTCTATGCGGCTGATAAACTGCTCCAGCAGTCGCCCGAAAACTTTAAAGTTCTCTCACATATCCCCATCAAGCATGAGTATATAGAGACCTTTGCCAGCCACCGCAACCACATGATTGGCATAGGTCCTGTTCTCAGTGTCTACCCTTGGAACAATGAGATCTACATGATACGGTAAGAGAGAACTAACTGTCTAATGAGGGACACATTTTGGTAGCAGTACATCTATTCATGTGTCCTTCATACATCAGTCTGTTTATTATGAAATGTTTAGCTGCATTATCTTCAGTCGGAAAGCAAGGTGTTTATATCTGTCAGTTAAAAAAAACCATTGAACTCAAAACTTCAACTGAAAACCTGTAATGTATATTCCTTGCATAGTGAGTCCAAAGCTCTCTTCTACTTTGGCTCTGAAGCATAGTAGTGGTTTTAGTGTGGGTTTTGCTTCCTCTGTGTTGTGTAGGTACAACAACTATGACCGTGCTGTGATAACCAGAGTCCCTCACAACATGGTGCAGTGCTGGTACAAGGCCCACAGGCAGCTCACTGCTGAACTGAGGAAACCTGAGAATGAACTGTGGGTCAAACTCAAACCAGGCAAGGTAAGTGCGAGTGATGATTATATCGGTTACACTAAAGACTTGTTCCATGCTCTTTTACCAGGAGACAGACATCCTAATGTGACCATGAAATTAAGGTTTTAAGATGACAAGATGTTGAAGGCCACTCTTTTGTTCTGTCTGTCAAGGTCCTCTTCATTGATAACTGGCGTGTGCTGCATGGTAGGGAGTCCTTCACAGGGCTTCGACAGCTCTGTGGCTGTTACCTGAGCCGTGACGACATGCTCAACAAGGCCCGCATCCTGGGCCTTCAGGCTTGATGCACCAGGCACCAAAAGACAAGCCCTCACCAGTAAAATAAATAACCCAGAACTGTAAAAATGCAGAAAGTATAAGTATAGCACAGCCTGACGTTTCATGCATTTCAGTCAAAGAATAAGAACCTTTGAGGAATTATCCTGCTAGACTCCAAAGAAGGAAGCTTTTTTTTTTTTTTTTTTTTTTTTTTTTTCCCCCACAGTGAAACAGAAGAAAATGTAGGGATAGAAAAAATACTGAAAACACCTTATTAAAAAATGAAGTAAAGGAACCTTAATTCCAAAACAGTCCACACACATGAAATTTTTATTTACTTTTGGTTAACTCGGCTGTAACAAAAGCAATGAAAAATGGTGGGTTTATGGTGTTCTCTTCAGAAACCAAAATTCACTTGCTCTGCCCACACAATTTTCTTAATTTTCTGCATGTCTTCAGAGCCTTTGTTCAAGCCGTTTTACATCTTAGTTTGTTCGTCAGTTGTCATAGTGGTGATACTATGAACATTCAGGGAGGCAGAGATTAATCTACAGGGCTCCTTTCCACACCTCTGCCCTCTGTTTAAAAGAAAAAAGAGAAATAAATCTAGCCATCCTGCTGCACACCTGCTGTGTGAACAGGCACTTTCCATAAGCACTTACCACTCATGTTCAGATGAAATGTAGCACAACTGAGCTTCAAATGCTAATCTGCCTCTGGAGATGTGGATGTAAGATGTTAGTTCATCTTGAAAACAAGTCAGCAAGTAAGTGATGACTATTGACATGGTCAGTTAAGTGACTGACAGTCTCCTTTAAGCCCTTTTAGCTACCTCGCTACAATGTTTTGCTTTGTTTTTTGGGGCTGTAGTTATAATTCACTTCAAGACAACTGGAATTGCTCTGCAGTTAATAAAATAAACCTTGTTTTGACTTAAGTAGGTGTAGTAGGTGAAAAAAAGCCATGTGCAAATTAAGCTTGCATGGGAATACTAGCTATAATCCTTGATTGTCTGACCTAATGCACATTCTACATGTTTTTTTTTCTGTGCTCTCACTCAAGATCTAGAAATAATTTAATAAAAATCAAAACTATTTTCTGGCCTGCTACACAACAGCACTGATTTGTTTATATACTGTAAAGGCTGACTGTGTACAAGACTATCTATTGTTGGTGTATTAGTTGGAAAAGGATTCAGTCATACGTTTGGTGTGGTTGAATTTTTCAAAGTTCAAGGACATCAGAAGTTACACAGGTTGTTAGATTCAGCATTACCCTTTACAGTGTGGAACCATCACATTTAACTTTAATGTATTTGAACTATTCATCATGTAGTTGTACTTTTTAGGAACTGCAAACTATCAGTACCTAATCAAAATCATTCAGTTCAGAATTGAGCATAAAGAAAATCAAGATGCCTACTGTGCAACCTAGTTATTTACAGGGAAGAGCCATATCTTCAGTGGTCTAGGTTATACACACCTCTTGCTGATATTGAGTTAGCGCATGGTACGCATATCTGCTGTGTGTATATCCATAATCAGAATAAGGATTCATTCTTATTATAGACAGTATGCCCAAAGAACACTCAAAAGTGCTCCTTTTGGGAATTTGTAGCTGATGCACAGGGTTTTGTTGTACTTTTAAATGCAAAGTGTTTACATTTGTTCATTTACCACAATACCAGGGTGGTTGTTGATTTAAATACATTAGTCAAGGGCCAAGGGGTGGTCCTAATAGCCACAACAGCACAGTCCTAGCAGTACTAAAACAACTTTACCTCATGTTGAAACCATAACTAACATTGTTCTGAGAAAAATATAAAAAAGCAAAACACTCACAAAGCAAATCACTACATGTAAACACTTGTTAATGAAAAGCATTTATAGAGTTTTGCATTTTACTGGTTGGGGAGGCTTAACAGGTCGATTAGTATATAATAAATTATATTTGCTTACAACCAGCACTGAATAAAGCAAGTGTTCATAGCCACCCTAGATCAACTCTAAATCAGGCTTGTTTAACAATTGCAAAATTGTGGTTGTCTCCATAGAAATGTAAGCGTGTTGCATGGCCAAAACAAGAAACTTAACTGCACAATAAAGTGACTTGATTTTGTACCTTAGTTGTGATGATCAGTGTTTTGTAGAAACAACAGGTATTAAAACCCCAAATTTCAGTTTTTTTGTTAATGAATCTATGAACTAACAGTTTTGCATTAGTTTGTTTTCCCCTCTGTCATCATCTTTATGCTACATTGTGTATTTAAGTTTAATCTTGGAATGATTGTATACTCAAAGGGCCTTAATTACCCTTACAAATAAACGTGTTTCAAGAATGTGTTATCTGTGCCTCACTTCTATTGATTCAAGTTGTCTTGCCACAAATACAAACCAGAAAGATTTGCCTGCTTGTCTCTAGGGTGGCCACTTGGCTGCTTGAGTGTGATGCCCAGTGGAAATGACACAAGTCCGCTTCAGGTTGGGTCGCAAAACATTTGAGTGCCAGTGCTCCAAGTGAAAAACAAAAATTAAGATTTTTCCAATGGAGAAAAATTAATTTATAAATAATTCCACTAACAAATTTTGAAATTTCTGGTTTGGTGCCTAATATTCAACTAGAAATTCCTGGGAAACAGGCTACTGGTTTAATTTTGGAGGAAGACATGGAGAGCAATCACAACTAAATACATTTTCTTTACTTATGAATTAACTAGCTAACAAGCCCAATCGACTCATTTTATAGCTAGAAAAGTATTAGCACTTAAACCAGTTTCAGAGTAAACTATTTTTTATTGTTGACTTTGTAAATTAGAAGCCATGGTCATGAGACCACATGAGAAAAACAGCAGTAATCATACTACAGACAATGCATTTGCTTGTATGGTGTGTGTCAGGTGTCCATGTTCAGAGTGACTTTACAGAAGTGTTTTGAAGTCTATCAAACATAATCCCCTGCACACATGGCAGCAGAAGTTAGTCAACATATAAACTGAGCATCTAGTTGGATTTTTGTTGTTTTCAGTGATAGCAAATTCATAACCAACCAAACACTGCATCAGACAGGGAATGTATGTTTTTTAGAAGTGATGTTAACTGTATGTATGTTATTGCCACAGCCTTTCCCCAAATAGATCTCTTCTGGGGGTGCCAATAAAAATCTAATAAATTAAGGCAACCTTTTATTGATTCCAGATCTGAGATTTATTCATTTAAATGAAGCAGTACATCTGCTGTGTATAAATTATTGTCTTTCGTATTGATGCCATCAAACGTAGGCTCTTTGCATAACCTAAATATTGCTGAAAACACTTCATGAAAACATATGTGATGCATAATTACGTTTAAATTTTCACCATGCTATAAATAGCTGCAATTTTGTTTTTGTTTTTTTTTATAATTTCACAGGCGTCTAGGGCATCTAAACGTTAAAGAAAAAATCGAACCTCATATTTTATCGAAGACTGCAATAGCATTTTAGGCAAGGTTAGGCAGCAAACCTAATCTACTTTGTCGATTGTGTCGCAGCAATTGCACAGAGTAAAACAACTGTACGATGCGATCCATCTAGTGGTTGTAAAAGGCATAGCTCTACCGTCCAGGCAGTTATGTAGCAGGAACTGCCTCTGCCTGACATTCAGGGAAGATGGCGACCAGAGTCCTTCAGAGTCTGGGAAATGGCTTGAACCAGGCAAAAATCGGGGTGCGGGCGAAACAACAGTTGACAGTAACCATCAGGTTAGACCGCTGTTTAAACTGGGAAAAGTCAAGGGATATGGCCAAGTTTCGCTTGATTTGCGTTTCGCACTTTACCCTTTTGTTGACGCTCCAGTACAGCGAATCCCAAGAAAGCAAGTCGTGCACTCCTCTTTTAGGCTAGCGCGCTAGGATATTAGCACTTCAGCTGTGTTTGAATGATGCTTAGCCGTTGGATAATTTTTTTCAGAAAAATTTAGATCACTCGGGATTAGATTTGTAATATCTTCCATGCGAAATGCCTCTCACGAGAAACATTTAACATTGCATCAAACTTTATAGGGACTACTATTTTGCAGGAAGTTTGACCAGCTGCAGATCCGAGGGCATAAATAGAGAACACTTGCCACTAACTATCCGATTGAGTTGCGGCTCAAGGTCGTTGAAAACAGTGCTGTAACACGATAAGTCACTCCACTGGAATGTCTATTCAGAATTCATTAGCAGAAGAATGTAAAGGGTGTTTAGAAGACATATCCAGTAATGTCCTAGCTAGCTGCTGCCAGGGTTAAAAAGGTATTGTTGAAGTGTGTGTAGCTCTGAAAAAGCCTACCTGTCTTCAGTCTCATCTGAATGTTAAATTAACAGAAAATGTCAACATTTGCTAATTGGCTTTTTTAATCAATTACTTCTCTGGTCAGGAGTCTGTGTGCATCCTCAAACAGAAATCGTGAGGACAGCTGGTTCAAGTCTCTCTTTGTCCGAAAAGTTGACCCCAGAAAAGATGCTCATTCTCACCTCCTGGCAAAGAAAGAAGACAACAACCTCTACAAAATTCAGTGTATGTGCCTGACTCAGCACACACTCCTGAACGACAGAGTTCTCAAGCCTAAGATACACTGCTGAAATTGCACAATCGGAAGGCTTCATTAAAAAGGCATTATATGGAGATGCATTCCTTTAGTCAGTCTGTTACGGTCCATAACATGCCTTTCTTTTACAGTTCACAATGTCAAGCCAGAGTGCCTTGATGATTATAACAAACTTTGGTAAGAACATCCATACTGAAGTAATGCTGTCTAGTGTTGAATGTGTGCCAAATTTGGCATTTATGCCTACATTTGCAATCACCAGTTGTTGTTTTTTTTTGTGTGTTTTTGTTTTTGCAATTTTTTCGTGTTAAACACCTTTACACTTTTAATCTGATTGTATTCATTCGACATTTTCTTTATAAAAGAATCTGAACCAACTTTACCAAATGCATTAGCTCATTCATAATCAAACATTATTTATTATTCAGCTGTTGGATAATATTTAGGAAATTTCAGATGTGAAATAAGGAAAGAGTAAAATTTGAGATTTCTGTTTATAAGAACTATATCATCACTGGAATGCATCGTATTCATATATCTCTGGAATATTATTGTTAAAAAGTTGTTATATAGACTTTTATACAGTGGCCACAAAGCAACATTCATACATGGTATATTGTACACTACATTCAAGCACCATAATACTAATTATTACTCCTGCGATCACAGTGAAGATGTCTTGCCATCTATCCACGCTGACCCTGACTACCCATGTGAACTGGTGGGCACTTGGAACACGTGGTATGGGGAGCAAGACCAAGCAGGTGGGCAGATACCAAAAGCATCAGACAAAACCATACAGGACCTTTCATGAAACCACACCGATGACTTTTCTCTCAGCTGTTCTGTTGCACCTAACTCTACCTGTCGTTTTGCAAATACAATAGGATTAATCAAGTCTGCCTATTAGTCCAATGCTGCTTCATTTTAATTTCAGTCAACAAAGAAGAAACACTATGGTTATCATAACCTTGTCCATAACTTGTGTGCTTGTCTTCCATTCCTAGTGCACCTGTGGCGATACAGAGGAGGTTATCCTGCCCTGACTGAAGTCATGAACAAACTCAGGAAGAACAAGGTGCGTAGATGAAGAAAGGGTTCTGGATACATGCTAGTGAGTACTCTGACCTTTGTGTGGGGGGAAAAAGCAAAGATTATACCCCAAGGAAGAACATGTCAAATCTGACATGATACTCAAGGTGGTATACTTAGACTCCTGTTGTACCTGCCTTTAAGAAATAGATTCTAGAAATTCTCAGCAGCAAGTACCATTCAGATTAGTCAGTGAGAGTCTGAGAAATCCATTATTTGTTCACATGAAAACATTAAAAAAAACAAACAAACCCATCTTAAATACTACAGAATCCATAATTCTGTGATTTTCTAAGGGACATTCTAAGTGGAATGCAAAAGGACCAAGATGGTTAGCGTGTCGATGTGTGTGTAACCAGGCGTTTATGGAGTACAGAGAAAAGCGTGGCAGGATGCTGCTGTCCCGCAGGAACCAGCTGCTTCTGGAGTTCAGCTTCTGGAATGAGCCTGTTCCCAGACCAGGACCCAGCATATATGAGCTCAGATCCTACCAGCTCAGGGTACGGAAAAATGAGTCAGATTCCGGATCATTTTCCTTTCATATATGACGTCATATCACACACTTTATGTGAAAGTTTGTCCTGTTTTAATTTATAGGGATAAAGCTTAATGTTTTGGGTACAAATGCAACATAATTTGTACATTTAAATAAAAGTTTTTTTTCTTCTAGCCTGGAACCATGATTGAGTGGGGGAATTACTGGTAAGAGGTTCATTATAGAAATATAAAATTATAACTTTGCAGTAGAGTAAATGTTCCATTAATGTTTAAGGAATATCATGAAGTGTGTATGGTGTTTACCATTCTCAACTGCTTTTATCATTGCCTCTACAGATTGTAGTTGCTGAATTTTGAGAATGGATGGTAACACTTCTTGCAAATGTAAATTATCCATTTATTTAAAGGGGAGAATGTAAACAACCATGCCAATGTGATCTCCCATTTTCTGCCTGCATTAATTCTTGATGCAAGTTGTTGCTTGCTGAAATGTGATTTTTATAATCTGTCAATTTATACTGACATTTTACAATCATGAGTTCTGCATGGACATTTGAAATGTTTTAAATGCAATTAAAAAATATTGGAACCCTATAAAAATTCATTAAATATGGTGATTGTAGAGGAAATGTTATGGCATACCCCATTTAGGGTAAGTGTCAATCAAGAAAGATGTGGCATAAAATTTAATGTAGCAAGTTGTCTGCTAGCAACATAGAAGTTCATTATGATCATTTAAACGGCATCCTATCTGATATGCTAATGTTAGTGATTGTGACTGATTTGCACAGGGCTCGGGCCATTGAGCTCAGGCAGCAGAACAACGAGGCTGTTGGAGGCTTCTTCTCTCAGATCGGCAGCTTGTACATGGTACATCACCTCTGGGGTGAGTGGACTTTCCATGTATCCCAGGTGGCAGGAACTTAATGGTGAATTCGTAATTGATTTAACCTTTTGCCATTGGAATCTGCCAGCTTACAAAGACCTGCAGTCGAGAGAGGAAACGAGGAATGCGGCATGGCACCATGAGGGCTGGGATGAAGTCGTCTACTACACAGGTGAGTATGGGCGTGCAGCATACAGGAAGGGCAGTTGCTTTCCCCAGTTAGCGGTTGTCTTTTGGAATCTGAATGTGCATTTATTTATTTGTTTGTTTGTTTGTTTGTTTGTTTGTTTGTTTGTTGTCTGATGCCACCAGTTCCTCTGATTCAACACATGGAGTCCAGAATAATGATTCCGATGAAGACTTCACCTCTGAAGTAGCTTTTGCTGATGACCCCAACAGAAACCCCAAAGTGAACTTGATTATACGAAACTCCAAATGCATGTCGATCAGATTTTGCACTGCCATGGATTTCTGCTTGGTTTTGAAAGAAGTGTCTTTCTTTTTTTCTCTTTAGGTCATAGTGCCCCCCCCCCCCCCCCCCCAAAGTTCAAGGCTCATATTTGTATTGACATTTGATTGACTCTCTCCTGTCTGTCAACAAATGTCAAGAACAACAAGAATATTACTACTTTGAATCACTAGTAGAGCTTTCTATCTAAATGCTGCAACAAAGGGTTTCATGCCAGTACTCCTAAATCAGAATTCTGTCACAATACTGACACCTTCATAGCGAGACCTCTCATCAGAGTGAGACCTGTCTTCACCTTTGCCCCCTCATTGCAGCAACTTTTTCATTTAAAAAAAAAAACAAACCCATGTTCCCATCAAAACTCAACTCAAATGAGGATGTTTAAGTTCAGGTTACTGTAGACATGGTTGCTGCTGTCTTTTGATTTGTGCATTTCAAATATATTCCAGAATGTTGCTCATTTATCCACAAAGTATAATTGTTTTCTTGATGCAGATTTGGCACTGATCAACTTGCATGCCATTTATCATCCTGATTTGGGGCCTTGTCGTAGTATTGCTTTTGACCTCTGCAATATTTAATGTAGTTCAGTTTCATGATGGTAACAGATTTGTTAACTGAAACTGAAACCACATGGATAGCTGTAATTAGCATGTGTGTATGGTTATTCGTATTATTGGTTTTGCAGTCTCAGTTCATTGAAAAAAACAATGGGTTAGGAGAATTATTGGACTATTTTCACTAATCATTTAGTTAAACTGGTCATTTTAGGTGAATACAAAACGTGATTTAAATGGTGGGTGGCAGAAAAAAAATTGAATTTATTTGTATTTGACCTCTATCAAATCAAACATAACCTTTAACCTTTCTTGTCTTTGATTTGCAACTGAATATTCGATCTTGTTGATTGTCATTTACATTCATCTTGTAATGTGGAATGTGTTGAATTTATTCCAGTGATAGGCCTCTCAAAATTGATTACATGATCAAGCTTGTCCTTGAATGAATATTCTCCATTAAAAACTTGTAAAACTCATCTTAACACCTTGGAAAGCACTCTTAAGTGGCGAAACTTGCGATTTTTAGGTCAGCACAGCCAAACTGATATTTTGGTTCAATTTTGAAGTTTCCTATTGTTTTGTGTGGTTTTTATGCTTTGAAAAGATTAGATGTACATACTGAATTAAATTTATGATTGAACTACACCTTCACAAAGCATGCAGTTATTGAACGACTCTGCTCATGAGAAATGGCTTGGGTATTGAAAGGATAATTGTTTTTCTTCAAAAAGAGACTTTTTAAAGGAATTGAGCAGATGATGTGTGGGCATTCAGTGTAGGATCTGGAATTAAAACAATGTCAATGTTTCAGATTTGTCATGGAAAAATAGTCTTTTTTTTTGTTGCTGATATTATGTTTATGACATTGGTGACGTTCATTTGCTATAAATTAATTTCAAGTATATGAGAGAATGCAGCAAATACTCAGCCATCAACGTTACGACAGGCGCAATATTTCTGCACAAAAGACAGACGCCGCCAATAGCCAATCAACTGTCGATGGCCGCTCGTTGAAATGGTTTCGGTCCTATCACAGCGGGGAGGAGGCTGTGCCAAAGCGCGCGTGTTTGGAGGTTTCTGGAAGCGTTTCTCTTCCGCTGGCCTCTGAAACCGGCCTGACTGTGTGAAGCCCTCTTTAAGTTACAGAATGGCTGCTGTAAAAGCGCTTAATCCCAAAGCAGAGGTAGCCAGGGCTCAGGCCGCCTTGGCTGTTAACATCAGTGCCGCCCGTGGACTCCAGGATGTCCTGAAAAGTAATCTAGGACCGAAAGGAACCATGAAAATGTAAGTTCTGTCTTTACAAACGACCATGAATTGCTTTGTTAGCGCACGCGTGATACGCTACATAACGCTGACAGGTTGTCTAGCCTGCTAGCTAGCTAGCTAATCAGTAGTCTAGTTGTCTTACTAAGTTGATAAATAGAAGTGTTCTTCTAGGTCTTTGTCATTTAGGGCATTTTTACGTATGAATGCAATTAATGCTATATCGATTAGAGTGCTAATCGATAAAGTATTGCTAGTTAGCAACTAAGAAGTTGCTAGCTAGCTAACGTAAGTTCAATTGAATGTAGCAGTACAGCTAGGTTCGCTAAATTCCACTAGCTCATTCTATGATCCACATGGTTTTAGCTAGCTAAGCTAACTAGCTAACCAGCTAGCACCAAAGTCTGATTGCGGTGTTGGTGGCGTTAGACATCAGAACTTTGAATGTAGCTAATTGGCTAGTAGCTAGCGTTCCCTAGCGTTAAACTGAAAACATTGTTTCTGCATAGCATGGAATTTGTCTCCAGTGATGATCTAAACAATTATCTGGGGTTTGCTTTGAACTTACTAATGTTAGCTTTAAAAAAAAGAAGCTAAAATATCTTGTTTCCCGGCATCACACGGCACCACCCTTTTTTCGGCATATAATTAGCTAACATATCTAGCCAGGTATGGTTCTCGTTGCTAAAAAACCCATGGGTCTTTCCTGCTTCCGTTAGTTGATTTCTAGCCGTCATGTTGAGTATTCCACAATTAAAAATGTATAACGTAAATATTCTATTGGTTGTGAAGCGCTGTGTCAGCGTGTGACTATTTTATAACTTACAAATTAAAAGATGACGGTAAGTATGTTTTTAAACAGGAGACTTTGTTGTCCACAGGCTTGTCTCCGGTGCAGGAGACATCAAGCTCACTAAAGATGGCAATGTTCTTTTGCACGAGATGGTGAGAGATGTTCTGGTTTTTTTTTCTAAAACAGATAGCTTTGTCCTTTCTCAATATTAAAAACCAAGCATATACAAAGCAGCTATACTTATATCTGCTGGGTTTACAGTAAATAGTGTTTTGAACCACATAAAGCAGTTGTTATTGGAATTACTGACTGGAGACTGAATTCTCTTCTTTTTGTGTTTAATAGCAAATTCAGCATCCAACTGCATCCCTCATTGCAAAGGTGGCCACAGCCCAAGATGACATCACTGGAGATGGAACCACATCCAATGTACTCATAATTGGGGAGCTATTGAAACAGGCGGATCTTTATATTTCTGAGGTTGGCATACATATTTGGCACTTCTTGTTTTGTTTGAGACATAAAATGTTTAATAGGCAGAATAAGTTCAACTTTTACAGTGGTGTTGGTGAGGATTTTATTTTATTTATTCATTTTTATTTTTTGCACTGGTCTTTCATTTTCCATTGGCTTCATCAGGGTCTCCACCCCAGGATCATTGCGGAGGGCTTTGAGGCAGCAAAAGACAAGGCATTGCAAGTGCTGGAGGACGTGAAGGTCACCAGGGAGATGGGCCGTGAGACGCTCATCAGCGTGGCGAGGACTTCGCTGAGAACCAAGGTTCATGCGGAGCTGGCTGACCTGCTCACGGAGGTATGGAAGAGGCAGGGGGACATCTCTTTGGGTCTGCTTTTCCCTTTGTAAATGTAGAGCAGAGAACTGTGTTGCTTAGAAAGAATGTTGCTTAGTCCAGTCCTTGGGCTCTACTAGCCAGTCTATGTTCTTGCCTTTTATTTATATATATATATATATATATTATACACACACACTGTGTGTGTGTGTGTGTGTGTGTGTGTGTGTGTGTGTGTGTGTGTATGAATTTTGAGCAAATCAAGTGGAATACAGAGGGCTCATTAGTCCAAGGTCTCCTTTTTGCCTGAGCTGCTGTGAGCTGTTGCTACATTCTGTCTGTTTCTGACCTGGTCAGGCAAATGGAGAGACATTTAAGTCCTTATGCACCGTGAGCATGCATGTATGTAGAACGCACGATAATTTATTTGGCATCAGTTTTGATTTATGTTTATGAAGAAACTCTGCATCGGTTAGATATACATACAATTAACAGTTAATCTTGACCAGTCTTAGCCCTTTGCAGTGTAATTTCATATGATTTAATGTAGTTATGCAAAAATACAGTTTTCATGTGCACTAGACTATAGGACAAACCTCCAAATATAAAATAAAGCAGTCTTTTTACTTTTCCAAACGAAAAGTGCACCAGGTAACACAAATGAAAAATGAAAACACTTTTTATTGTCAACACACAGAGGCCTAATGCAGTCCCTGTGCTATTCATATGTGGCTATGTTTAGGCCACTGTCAACCTTGCATGGTGAACAAATGTAAATGTGACCGGCACAGAATGGGTTATAAGACTGATCGGCTGGTTACTGGTTATGGCCGATCCCACTGAAAAGCAGCCAATTCCTATCACTGGTTGGTGCATCTCTAACTTAATGTTGTTTCTTCCGGTTCTTTTAACACTTTACTTTGACCTATGTTGATAACAGTTAATGTAAGTTATTGTGAAGATACAAGCAGTTAAAAAACTTGAAAAATGCTGCAATGCATTGTTAGATTGCTTGCACTCGTGCACCAATTTACAAATAGTTCTTCTGCTTTGTACTAATCATTTGCTTCCCTTGTCATTCTTATGAACAGCTTGGGAGTAATCATTGCAAGTGAAAAGTGTAAACTTTTAGGTTGTTTAGCTGAGCACGCTTTCAAAGGCTTCTCTTGTGTGTGCCCAGTATGTAAGCTCTCGGTTCTCAGAGTTTTTGTTTTTATATTCCTTCCAGGCTGTGGTGGACGCTGTGCTGGCCATCAAGAAACCCAATGAGCCCATTGACCTCTTTATGGTGGAGATCATGGAAATGAAACACAAAACGGAGAGTGACACACAGTAAGGACCTACCTTATGGTTCAGTTCACTGGACAATTGGATGGAATTTTCACCTTTCAAATTGGTGACAGTCATTTGTGTACCTTGTGTATTCTCCCTTACTATAAAATCAAAAGCTAAAGACATTCTTATACCACTGAATTGTAAATATTGACAACCTTTTTTTTTTTTTTTTTTTTTTTTGATGTTCAGACTCATCAGAGGTTTGGTGTTGGACCATGGCGCCAGACATCCAGACATGAAGAAGAGAGTGGAAGATGCCTATATCCTGACCTGCAATGTCTCTTTGGAATATGAGAAAACGTGGGTTTACTTCCTGTTGCCACAGGCTGCCATCATACTTTGGTGTTCATAATGGGTACCTTTTAAGTGTGTGGCACTTGGTAGTGCACCAAACTTATTAGTTTGTGCTGCACTGAATTCTACCTCCACAGCGAGGTGAACTCCGGCTTCTTCTACAAGAGCGCTGATGAGCGGGAGAAGCTGGTGAAGGCCGAGAGGAAGTTCATCGAGGAGCGTGTGCAGAAGATCATCGCGCTGAAGAACAAAGTGTGTGCTGACAACAATAAGGCCTTTGTTGTCATCAACCAGAAGGTAAGTAGGAAGCACCTAGTAATACTCTGCCTTCAGGCTTTGGACATTAGCAGTTCAAAGTTGTTTAGAATGAGATTTTCTTGGACATGGGTTAAACTGGAGCACTTCAAGTTAACTCCTACAGGCATATGTACATACAGCTGTCTAGCTTGGATAGTCTTATGCCTTCAGAATGTGCATTTGTTGTAAGTATTACTTTGACACCAGAGTCAGAATAAGGGTTTTTTTATGCACAGTGAACACCCATGGGTCGCTTGTGTAGCCATCTGTGGAAATAAATATTGTGCTATAGTGAAGTGTGGTCTACCTCTGCAGTAGAAGACGGTCTGTTCTTACTACATGTATTCATGAGACCAGTACACTGCACACACATTGTCAGAACCGTCAGTACGGTCGTAGGAGCTGGCACTAAAGTCTTCTTTTGGCACAGGGCATTGATCCGTTCTCTCTGGATGCTCTGGCTAAAGAGGGCATTGTAGCCCTGCGCAGGGCGAAGAGGAGGAACATGGAAAGGTAGGCGTCAGGTCTGGCTGCCACCGTAGGTTTAGTGGAAAGTCGGTCACTAAAGAAATGCCTGAGGCATGGCTGAATTCTGTTTTACTCTTTCTGTGGTAAACACAGTCAGACACCATGCCAGATTACCCCTCTCTCTCATTCGGTCATGGTAGTACCATCTCCATGTTTATTACTAATGTGAGGGGGAGATACACATTGTACCGCGCAGCCTTAAGCGCTTTGTGCTCTGTCCGTGGCCCTGCTTATTCAGACAGCATGGGTTTCTCACTACTTTTTCAGGCTCACCCTAGCCTGTGGCGGCATCGCCATGAACTCTGTGGACGACCTCACCCCCGAGTGCTTGGGCCACGCTGGTCTCGTCTACGAGCACACGCTGGTCAGTTTCTACTACTTTTGCGCCCATCCGTGCCTGTTCGAGAGAGTTGTTTTCACCGCATGGCCGTTTGAATTGCCCACTGATTGCCTGTTATTTGCGACAGGGAGAGGAGAAGTACACATTCATTGAGAAGTGCGGCAACCCTCGCTCTGTGACGCTGCTGGTCAAAGGCCCCAACAAACACACGCTCACTCAGATCAAAGACGCCGTGCGGGATGGCCTGCGTGCGGTCAAAAATGCCATCGAGGACGGTACGGACGCTGTTTGCTGCCAAACCTGCACAGCAGCCAGCCTTGGCAAGGCCGTAGAAGGGCAGAGTCGAAATTCTGAGATTCAATGTTTTCAATTTCTGCCACAGTGCTCCTGCAGAAACGGAGCCCTATGCAATTGCTTGTTTTAGCCCCATTTCAAGACTGTATTGCATTGTGTTCATATTTGCTAATTTGGAGAAGAAGCTGTGGTAACACTAGCATTTCAGTGCACTTTAAATGGACAATATGTTCTGCTGACTAAGGTACAAAAGCAACTTTTGCAGGGTTGCTATTCATGAAAAGCATAGCGATACCTGGGATGGGCCACATGGAGGCAGTTTCAGACCAATCATCGAGCCACTTGTACAAATTGCTGTTGAAAAACTTTTCACAAAACTCTTGATTCCTCATTGTCTTCCTGGGAGTGCAGGCAGTGTGGTGGCGGGAGCTGGGGCTTTCGAGGTCGCCGTGGCTGATGCTCTGGTGAAACACAAACCCAAGGTGAAGGGCCGGGCTCAGCTGGGCGTGCAGGCGTTTGCTGATGCTCTGCTCGTCATCCCAAAGGTAGCGTGACCTTTCCATGGACTCATTCCAACAGGAGTTACCACATTACTTTTTGTTGCTGTGCTCTTTCTTAATTTGACATAACTTCATAACGGCAGTTTAAACAGACGTGTGTTTTCTCTGTAGGTCCTAGCTCAGAATTCAGGCTATGACCCACAGGAGACTCTTGTGAAGCTGCAGACTGAATTCAAGGAGTCTGGACAGCTCATTGGGGTCGACCTGAGCACCGGTACGTGTCCCCAACACTTAGTCCTGTCACTCAAATCTAGAGGAACAGGGGTGCGTCAACTAAAGTTTTTGACTAGAATTCACCATTCACATCTATGCAATCCTAATATTTGGATCTTAATACTGTTTCTTTTGGCTTATGCATTGCCCAGGTGAACCAATGCTAGCTGGGGAAGCTGGTGTTTGGGATAACTATAGTGTTAAAAAGCAGCTGCTTCACTCATGGTGAGTAAAACCTAAATCTCTTCTGTACGGTGACTGGTCAGTTGTGAGTGTTCTGTGGATGCTACCAGCATGGCTGAATTCTGTTTTACTTTATCTGTAGTAATGGCAGTCAGACACCATGCAAGATCATCCCTCTCCCTTGTTTTGAAATGGTGATGATGGAACTGTTGTCATGTGTTTTAAGGGAGAACACAGTGTATTTGCCTAGAGTAACCAATGTTTATCAAGTCAAGCCTACAATAACCATCATGTCACCCTTAATCAGCCTGTCAAGCTCAAGTAAAATGTTTTAAAGCAGCCAGACCATACAGTGGTAATCACACAAGTTAGTCTGAAAGTTAGTGCACAAGATGCTGTCTGGAACTGGCAACATATGAAGATCATTTTTCCTGCTTTTCTCCCTCTGCAGCACGGTAATCGCTAGTAACATCCTCCTGGTAGATGAGATCATGAGAGCTGGAATGTCCTCCCTCAAAGGCTAAAAGAATTGAGCATGACAACCCGCCAGATGAAGACAGCCTAGGCGTTTGGCACCCACATGAATTTTGTGCTAACTGCATCCTGACTGGATGTCCACTTATTTTCTGTGCCCGGTAGCGTTTTCATTTCCCGCAGGACTCTTCCTCTAATCAGTTGGGTTATTTATGAGGTTTTGTTAAAAGGCACTAAACTGCAGTACACACCTTTTTCTTTGTACCCATTAAATGTTCTGGTTCGTGAAAGTTTTTGAGTGAATTACCTTGCATGACCTGACTGGTAGAAGAAACACAATTAATATAAAATAAACCATGCTGAGTCAGAATCACTTGAAAACATTATACTTAAATAAAGCTACCCCAATACATCTTGACAGGTCATCTTGATCATTAAATCTGGTTAAGCAAAGTTAGTCTATAAAATGCAAGATTACAAAAACAAGCTCTGTTATCATTTTCTAGTATGATGCACTTAAAGATAAGTTAGCTTTTGAGGTTAAAAAAATGTAGCATTATTCTGCACAAAAATTCATGGAATTAAGTACTTCAATATTGCTATATAAAGGCATTGATACAGCAGTAGATAAAACAATTATGCTCAAATGATAGGAACTGGATAAAAATGACAGTTTGGAATGTGAAACAATTCAAGCACTCAGGCCTCCTTTAACTTGCTATTACATCAATCATGCCACATTTTGTATCATGTATTTGTTTTTGCTTTTGGTCAACCTTTAGTCAGCAACATGCCTTTCTACTCATTCATCCTTCCTTCTTCCCAAAATCGCTCTTGTCCAATTTCATCCCAAGTTTCCAATGCAAGTGTTCAACCAACAGATATTGAGTTGTAAACTACTCCAAAATGGGAGTAAAGGAATCAGATTAAAACAAAAATGACTAGACTTGTTCTATCTGCAAGTTAAGATGTTCATTGTGAATTATTATTCATGATTAAGATTAATTGTTCAAGCACCAAGTAGTCTTAAAATGCTGCTTAACATATTCCTTTGCTTAATATACATTCTTTGGATCTATAAATATCAAAAGCTCCACCCCAAACGAAAAGGAATCAAACTGACACTTCTATTCCACCTAACTCTCAAAAAGGTATGTATGGCACACTTTGATATGCACTAGAAATAAAAATCACTTTGGTTCTGAGATACACATAATGCACTCCTCCAGAAGTAATAGCTATCGCACACCTGGATATAACCAACATTCTTCATCATCGTAGTTGTGAGTTTTCAACACTTTTTCTCCTTTACAGAAACCAAGCATGCAGTCTGCACATTCTGGTGAAATAAGACTACTCTGTCTTCAGTCTGTCACTGCTGCACTGCTGCTGGTGTTAACCTAGCTGTTTCATCATAAGGCAACATTCTGTTGTATCATCCTTTAATGTAATCATCCATTAATGTAACCTGAAATTGTCACAGAGGCTGTGGTAGGAGGAGAAGCCTAAAACTTAAAACGCACTGCACACAAAACAGTATTTACTGAATGCTTCGAGAAGTAGATTTCTAAACTCTTTCGTGTACAAAGATGTGAAACAGTCCACTGTGAAGCAGATGAAGACTCTGGATTCCTCTGTTTCACTCAGTTCTTTGATGGAATCGAGTTCCAGACCATTTGGTTCCATTAGATCACTTTGACCGTCCAGTGCTTTCTGATTTCTGGTCCAGTCTACCCTGGGATTAAGTCTCGGGCTTTGTTCCCTAGAACAGCCGTGCCTGTTTTTTCAGCTCATTTTGTTTCCACAGTGCCAGACGGTCAAAGTCTACCATGGTCATCCCAAAGACCTGGTAGAACTCTTCAGGGGACAGATGTCTCTGTAGGAATGGGAATCAGCAGAAATGTGGTTATAAACATCATGTGAACATCATATAATGAGTAGGCCTTTAACAAAAAAACTTCTGTATCAAATGATATGCAGTATTTGGACTTTTGGAAAAGCCATATGAAGGACCATTCAAGGCTATATCAGTCTGCCTTGGGAGTCTTGGCTGTGCCTGCAACTAGTGTTAGTGTTCAAGATTCTTTAGTGAGTCTTTAGTCTTTAGCTTTTCTGCTGTTGCACATATGTGCCCAAATTGTAGCATAAAATGTTTTATGAAGTTACACACTTTTGGCTCATTTCATGCCTCTTTTACCACAATTTTCTTTAAAGGTCTTTAAATCTCATGCCATACTTTAAATTATGAAGGGAATGTCATATAATGAAACAAATCAGGAACAGTGAGGGACTTGAGACTTGGATAGGAATCATGTCCAAAGACTTCACTCTCAGGGAATTCAGACCGGAAACAGACTCATCCCTCAGAGAATTAAGACCTGACTCAGACTTATCCCTCAGAGAATTCAGATCGGACTTGGAACACAAATGCTTGTGAACACCTCTAGCATATATGGGTATCTTTGTCTGTGTGATTCACCTCCAGTCTTGCCCTGTCTACATCACCGGGGAGCTGGTTGCATCCACGAACAGTGACCATCAGATCCTGATACGGATAAACCTGCAAAGGTCAGAGAAGTGGCAGACATGACTAAAGTTGAGCGATCATGACATGATTCATGCTAAAATTCTGAAGATGGTTTTCTGCCACATGGTGGTACATCTGTTAAACTCCTTTTGCAAGGACTCCCACCTTGTATTCTGAAACACAGAAAAGAGGAGATGAGTGCCGATCAGCTCTTTTCAAGCTGTCATGCTCGGTTAGGCATTGACCATATGGCCTCACATAGAAAATGCTTACCTCTATATCCCCAATTCACTGCATTGGCACTGTCATAATGGAAATAGTCAGCACTGTGAGGCTAGAAAGGAAGGTAACAGATCCACCTCAGAACCCTTTCATTTCTAACTCCACTGGGATATTAAGGATGATCATGTATAACCTCCCAGCTGGTAAATAGTTTTCCTCTAGAACATTTTCTCCCAAGCTATCATTCAAGCATGACATGCCCCAAAATATTAATGCTAGTAGAATTATTAAGCACAAAGAGCATATCTACATATCTGATCAACCCACATGGAATTTAAATATTCTCACAGAATGTATTACATATGGCCAAGTTTACAGCCAAAAACGGATTCATACCCTGTTTAGGTTGTTCCTGCCATACCCCGGCAGAGAGGCTGATTTGGAGATGAAAGTATCTGTAAGACGCACAAACACGCATAAAAGGTGAAGACTTTCCCTCTCACTCTGAACACAAACACAATCGCACATACACGCGTCATGATTAGAGCGATCATGTACACTGTACAGACAGTAGAGGGCGCCCTTTGCACAGATACAGCTCCTGCAAATGAATATACGGCTAAGCCAGAAAGCTGCAAGATATGAAAAATAAAAATTGATTGATTTATTTATATACATCTTCCAAATCATCTTTTTTTTCAGTTGTGAATTTTTTTTAGAGGAACTACTTTTTGAGGACCTGAAGCTCAGTTCTGAAGCCAAGCTTCACAGAGATGCAGTTGAATAAAGAACAATTACATAAACACAAACACACACTCAGAGGACTCAGCACAGAGTTGTATGAAAACAAAGAAACAACTCTCAGTGACTCACCACTGTCTGCACTGTAATGGAATCTAGGAGCTATAGATAGATAGATAGATAGATAGAGAGAGAGAGAGAGAGAGAGAAAGAGAGAGAAATCTCAAAGATTGAGTTACCATCATGTTGATATGACAGTTCAGTAGTTTAGTACAGACTCAATTACTGACTCAGACAGGATGTCAATTTAGTGGATAAACTCAAAGAAAGTGAACATTTTCAATGTGTGTGCATTTCAATGTGTGTGCATGCACACATCTTGTAGAAGATGAGATTTGTAGAACTGGCACATAACCATAAAGAAGGTTAGTCAGGCTGCTCCGCTGGGCCTGGCTTCTTTTACCACCTGCATTGAGGTCAGTCTAATCATTGTTTTTATTCGTGACTTTTCTTTCACAGAGACAGAATGATGAGTGAGAGCATGGCTGCTTTTATGCTGCCACTCATAAATAATAAAGGACAGGGACAAAATCAGCAGGGAAGACAGAAAAGGGGTCTGAGTGGACACACACACACGCAGATATGGGAAGGTAAATTTTATTGTTGTGCTGCCATTGTTTCTAATATCATCACCTCTGAATTAATATAATTATAGTCCCTGCATTTATATATAGTCATTTCAAAACACACAAAGGTCACACTACAAAATCTTTGAAGAAACCAGCTTCACGCCAATCCACATTGACTCTACTGCACGTTTCTAGGAGAAAGAATTTGAAATGGACACACAAGGCTCTTTCCACCCGAGTCCTCTCAAACCTAATACACACACACACACACACACACACACACACACACACACACACATGTATCTTCCCGCCTACACACACTGCGAGAGCAGTCTGGAAATGGCTTATGGGGAATGAAAGACTGATGAACTGCAGCGATCACTTGGGGCTCATGATCGCATCTCTCTGCTTTGGGACTGAGCAGAATTTAATCAGGCAAAGGACAAAAGTCAGCGGAGTGTTATGATTGGGCCACCCCGAGACATGGGGTCAAGTACAATATAACATCCCATGTGTATTATGTAAAAATAGAGCCCAAACCACAGTACTGGATTTGGAGTCAGGGAAGTGGAGCTATATTGTAATATATTATAATTATTGGCTTGGGCCAATAATTTGTGTAGGACAACGACATCAGTGATAATACGTAGAGCTGGAGGACACGTCGGCTGGTCCTGAGCCCCCTGCTAGTAAGTGTGCGGTATGAGGAGAGGGATACCCCCTCCGGCTGGTCAGTAGCCTGGGGTTGGGTGAGTGGCGGTGGGATGCTGCCTCTCCCTGACTCATCCAGTAACCATGGGGACTAACCAGCCTGCTGCCATCCTCATTGCTCCTACACACACAGACTCATACACATCTAGTTTCATCTCACATACTCATGCTTTTGTGCTGTATCTGTGTCGCGTAGAGAACAGAAATGTGTAGTGCAACCACTTGTAAATCTGTTCGATCCCAAAACTAAAGTCTTACCTTAACACCCATAGTGTCTGTTAGCCTTAAATAAATCAGTAATAAATCCAAATCTAATCCAACCAAACACACAAAACAAATATTTTACACTTTTAGCTTATGAAATTTAGTTTGATTCCTTAAAAAAAAAATTCTATATCCAACATTGGTTTGACATGTTTAAGACATCCCTCTCTCGCTTTTCATTGCCATTTACTGCACACACACACGCACACACACACTCCTATGCTCCTACAAACCAATCAACCTTTGGTCTCTTTTCATCAACAACATGCTGTGTATCACTTCAAAATATCTGTTCCAGCCCAAAAGGACCTCAGTCAGGATGCACAGTCTAGTACTCCACCTAAAATTAGAGATATTTTTCAAATTGAACTTCTCTCTTGAGGTTATTACACACAGCATCTTTATCCAGCAGATACAGGGATTATACTGAAGAGATAACGCACAGTCTTAGATAACACACTCTTAGAACGGTATAACGATTTGACTCTTTGAAGAGGCAGTTGATTTATATTCTTAAAGAAACATATACACAGAGTCTTAAAGTTTTAACTGGGCACTCAGCGACAGCACCTCCGTACCCGCTGTGATCTGTGGTTTGGGTGAAGGTGTATGTGAGAATGGGCCCTTACAGCCGTTGACTGTGTTACTGTAGCCCGAGTTATGCAGCGCCTCTTTGCTCCCTCTCCGGGAGTTCCGTGCGCTGCTCCAGGGGTCGCTGTCACAGGAGCCGGACCTGGCCTTCATTTCTTCCTTCAGGATCATCCGGCCGATCCCAGCTTGGATCTGGACAGCAGGGATGACAGGGAGTGTCTGAAGTGCTTGGAGAACCGTTACGTGAGTGGGTGGTAAAGAAGTGTTTGGAAAGGGTCTTTACTCTGTTAATGCTTTGATTCCAGCCATCCTCCTCGCCTCCTGAAGAGAATCTGCGACCCCGAGGAACTGAGTGAGAGAGCGAGACATAGAAGAGACAGAGAGTGAGCGAGACAGTGAGCGAGAGAGAGAGCGAGAGGGAATTGATCAGTATTGACCAGAAAGACCTAGTATTTAAAAAAAAAAAAAAATACTATTCAAGCAGTGCAAAAATAAACAAAACACCAACCTTCGAAGACAGACACTTCCAAACTCAAGTGTGACCTGACATGTGTAGGCCATTTAAAAAACTCAAGAAAAATAACACACCTTTGGGAGAGCCGGGGTAAAAGTAGTCTGACTCGGAGTGCTCGGAGAGGTTAGACGGATATGGCGAGAAGGGAGAGGAGAGAATATCCTCGCTGGTTTTGCTCTTTGGGGCTTCGTTTTCGTTATCATCTGTGGGGCGGAAAGACATTGCGATATTCGGACTGGCCCGTGGAAAAGGCTAATGGTGTGAGACGCGCCCTGGCACGGACAGCCTTTCACAGGGACTGCTTGAGTGCGGACGTGCGAGCAAAAGGCCCATAAGTGGTAAACGACGGCCGGCGTCAAGGCGTGCTCGGTAGAGGAGCATCGCTCAGGCGAGCACACAGCCTGCCAGGGGAACAGAGAGGGATGGAAGGGATAACCCGCAGAGAGGCTTGCAATCTCTTACCCACGTGGTGCATCAGAAATTGCCATAGTCGTCAGTTCAGCACAGTCAGTTAAGAGGACCCATCACATTTTGTCATTTGTGCTAATTACAGATGTTAGTGGTAGCTATGGAATACAATAAAGCACTGGAGTGCTACAATGGCCTTAAGGTATTTTTAGTGTTTAAACTACTCATAGGATGAGGTGATTAGAGACATACACTGGGATAATACGCTGAGACACAAGTCTGTAATTGTAGCTTAAAAAAAAGCCCTCTAAGATGTGTACCTAATCAAGTGGCTAGTGTGCGTAGGTGCAAGCTAGCTGGGTGGTGAGTGGATAATGTGAAACCGTCTCTGGGAAAGCAACGGTTGAGGAGCTGTGGGTACTTACAGGGTGGATGGTTCATTGAAGGAGGAACCATCAGGACAGAGAGAGCAGGGAGGAAAAGAAGCAGGTCAGAGAATTGGCCACATAAATGAGGGCCAGATCACAAACAGGCAAGCGCACACTGAGCACCAAAGCACACAACACACAGGTCATGCAAGCTTGTAATTAAGGTGACCTAATCTGATCGCTGTAATGCCTCAATAGATAAAAGTGATTAGGGGCAAGATGAGACAATATGAAATTTGAGTGGGTTCTGGGGTTAAAGATGATGTTTAAGCTAAAGGCCAGGGCCTCCTTGCGCCAACGCCTTTGTGTGTGCGAACGGACTGAAAAGAACGAGGAGAAGTGATCTTGGATCTTGGGGTGGTGGCTTTGGGGGCTAAATGCCCAGCCATGTGCTAGGTGTTAGTACGAGTACGCTTTTCCACTTGATTCTCTCTCCTCAGCAGTTTGAATGCAGTGACTATTTACTCAAGTTTCAGTTGCATTCTTTAATCTCTTGTCTTTTTAATTGAGGGGAAAAAAGCTATTTGTTGAAATACCAGCCTAGCAAGCAACTGTAGCAAATAGCACACATGCAAACAACCACAAAAGCAAAGCCGCCGAAACGCTGTTATGCTTCATACAGTTGCCTCACAGAAACGGGTGACCTACAACCAGGCATTGGTTCTGCATTGCAAGTCATCGAGCTTGAGATTGTAACATTTGGCTTAACTTCAAAGGTATTTCATTACCATTTTATTATGATTCATTTGCACGTTCAAACAAAACATTACTGTCTCCGGTGCCAGGTGACTTCACAAATCATAAATAATGAGGCTGCCTTCTTATAGAAAGTACATTTTCTTATCAAATAAGCACTACATTTTCAGCGCTGGCATTAGTGGACACCGCCATCTGGTGCTGGAGACACAGCAAACACTGCAAACTCATGGGACGCACTATGCTGATTATCTCGAGAATGAGAGAAAGGACAGAGGCGAGGAAGCATCCAAACAAATACCATTATGTCTCTTATAGATGGGGGGCTTTCTGTAGATGTTAGACTCTCCAGTGGCTAAAGACAGACAGAGAAAAGAGGGTGATGCAGGAGCCGTGAAGGAAACCAGGGCATTGTGATCGAACTGGACCCAAAGGTAAAGGGGAGAATGGGTTAGTGACAAGCTGGTCACAGTCGATTCCTATTAAGGCCTCCAATCCTCAGTGTGGCTGGACAGGCAGTTCTAGGTCTTTGGGTAGAGTGAAATATCTCTGGGTTTATAAAGCAGCCTAAGAGTTTTCTGCACGTTTAACAGGGGCCACGTGTTAGCTTGGTGGAAAATGTAAGGAATTTTCCTGCTTTTTCTTACTGCTCCCTTGTGCTGCCAGACTTGACATCTTTGTCAAGTAAAGACGTGGACGAGCATGGAAGCGGGTGTTGCAAAGCCAATGGAAGCCTTCAAGGTCAGCAGCTAAAGCGCCACTAATGTAATCTCTGGTATCTGGGATGTTCCAATGGGGCAGCGACACACGAGTACTGACACAGGAAGACTTGGGAGTCAGTTCATCCGAGCAACTGTTAAACACAAAACACTGACAGTAGGGTTTAAACTGATTAATGGGTCCCATGAGAGTTTTCTATGGAAGTCTTCCATTCAAAGCAAATAAATGTACCGAGTGCAGTTTTAAATGATATGATTAAATGGTCACAGCTCCATAAAACAGTATAATGTTTTCTTAAACACCACTGTTGGTACACCTAGCTTGTAAACGTTACTTGAGCAATATTGACAAATTGGCCAAGAACATCAAGTGAAAGCACTAGTAAATCAAGGAACCTCTCAGAGAAGAAAAACTGTTGTTGATGGTGACATTTTATGGGTTTGTGATGGAGAGTATGTGATGGATAAGAGGAGAGAAGACTAGCGTTATCATGTGTGATTCATAAAGCTACCAGTGGCCTTCAGACTCTGGATCATTAACTTGCTGAGGCTGTTGGTGGAATAGGGATGGATGGGCAGAACAGACGAGGAGAAAAGCAGTGGCCTACCTGGAACATGAAAATGCTTGGGAGCTTGGTACATGGTGGGTGTGTTGCACCTGGCATCAAGCTGACTGTAATAGGGAGAGCTCCTGCCACTCTCAGTACCTGCTGTCAACCCAAGACCAATCACAGCCAAGGAAAGCAGAGCGTGAGCCCAGGCTTGACCCGCCCCATTCCCATGTTACTAACCATAGACTGGCCTACTTGCTAGCCAGCGAGGGATCTGTTTAGTATATAAGCACAACATGCCTACAGATGGAAAGACCAAAGTCAAAAGGAGAAAACTCAAAAAGAAGAAATGAAAAATGTAAAGTTGATAGCAGGTTTCCTTTAGCATTCATGTTATGGAATATTTCACTCTCATTAAACATTACTAACCCAGGAATACCTGTTACAGTTCAATGATCAAATACTAAATGTTCATGGCAAAAATATCATTGAAGCCAAAGAGAGAGGACATTTATGATGTAATTAAGGGAAAAGTTTAAACTGCATTTAGCAGTTCCTAAACTGCATTTCCTAAATCATAAATTATTTTAATGAGACAGTGGAATCTAAAAGAGTTTTCCAGAGACACTGTTTCAGATACTACAATCAGAAACATATATATGATGTAATATGGCATGTTGCAAGTCAAATAATGGCAGCAAAATCCATCTTCTACTGGGAAACCCAACTAGAAACAGATGGTATGGACAGTTCTGGAGGAGTCCAACAACATCATTTTTTCTTTGAGGTTTCAAACCTTGTAACACGATGCTATGGTATTATCATACTGACACCAAATGTGAAGATGGACTTCAAAAGAATGTGGGTAGATTAACCGTGCAGTGGCTGCGCATAGTTCTCACGTGAAGAAGTCCTAAGTTTTGTGTCGTGTGTCTTTGAAGGGCTTCTTGTGCTGCGACCTCCGTAATCCACCCTGACCCTAACTCGCAGTTCCATCCACATACATACGTCAGCCTCAAAGATGACATATATGAAACATGGCTTTCAGATTCACAGGCACCACTTTTATGCCTGGTAAGCCTGCCAGGGTGGCGCCTCTCCTGGAGGGAGAGAGAGAGAGAGAGAGAAAGAGAGAGAGAGAGAGAGAGAGAGAGAGAGAGAGAGAGAGAGCGAGCAAGTCGAGGACTGACCAGAGCGGCGGTAGAGCTGAGGGGAGCGAGGCATGGTGGGCGACAGGCCCTGGCGGCTGTAGGTAGGCGAGTCGATATAGCCGGGGCTAGAACTCCGCCGATGCCTCAGGTCCAGGCTATCATAGATTTCCTATTAAAGAAAGAGCGGGGAACCAATCAGACAGGAGCCACATCATCTGCCCAGAATGCAATGTCAACCACTTAAACCAACAGCACCAGATTGACCAAACGCCGTTACCTCAGTGAACTTTAAATAAGAGCACAAGAAAGAATTTAAACAAGCCTAAACAGCAACCGAACACATACTGAAACCATCAAAAGGACATTGTTACCTCGGAGCTTAATAAATATTGACACACCGAAGAATTTAAACAAGCCCAAACTTCAGAGAAATGCTAATGTCAACAGTACCTGCTTCCTCGACTAAACAAAATCATGGATCTCAAACCAGAGGCACGAAGACATCAAAAGGTACTTAAGGTACTTAATCAGGTCACTATAAAGGAATGATAGAAAATAACAAATAAAGTACTTAATCAGGTCACATTAGATTTTTCCCTTTTATATCTCTTGCTGCCTCTGGAGACATGCATTACGTACAAGATCTCCTCTCTTTTGCCAAGCAAACATGCTGAGCAGCTTGAAAGCGCTTCATTACCTGAGAATATGGAGAGAGCGTTCCCATGGACTGCGCACACAGAGGTGGGGAGTAAAGAGGAGAGCAACATGAGCGGAAATCAAGCAAGCACAAATCCATTTCACACTCCATTACTCCGTTCTTCCCAGGCCCATGCCAGAAGATGGCAGAAGAAAGCAGAGAATGGAAAAGAGAAACTTGATATGAAAGATATAGTTGTTTGACTTGCATGAATCCTATTACAGAGATTTTCGCATACAATCGACATAATCGTCAGCATCTTCAGCATTTCGTCCTTTGCAATGCGTTTAAATGCAGCCATGCTTTACACCGCTGGGGTACTCGTTGGGCTATAACATGTGGACACCAGACCCAGAATACATGCAAGCTCTCGCATTTGTGCATTATCATCTATTCTTATTCTCCAAACACAAACATCACCTTGCCAGGAATCGCGTTCAAAACAGGCGGCGCAGCCATTCCCTCCAAGGATCATTTGCATAACCAAAGCAGACAGTGAACATGGATTCTATTTTACATTAAAATGTAAGTCTGTGGAAGTCGGATGCACTATGGGGAGCTAGGAGTGGAAACACAAAACCACTACACTGAATGAATGGATGGGATGGGGGGTGGGGGGTGCAGCAGAACGAAGCCAGAGTCAGTAGCGCTAAGACTGGTGTCTGAGTACCTCCCCATAGCCGCAGCGCTCTAGCCTGTCATCAGAGGAGTATCTGTGATAGGCGGCATAAGGAATGAGATCGGGCCGCTGTGCGTCATAAAGTGTTTTAATCTTAGGCAGCGTAGCCAGATCCCTGCATTTGAGGTTCTCATTCTCCACTTTGGCCTGGAGAGCAAACATAGAATAGGGACAGAACAGAGAGAAGCGATTGTGAGGATTCCACAGAGAGAGAGAGAGAGAGAGAGAGAGAGAGAGAGAGAGAGAGAGAGAGAGAGAGAGAGCCTGCAGACACTCAGATCCAGATGGAGATTGGATCTAGCATTGCAGCAGGCTTCCAACAGCAAGTACCAAAGATGTCCGCACACACACACATACACATGCACACACACGCGCGCGCACACACACACACACACACACACACACACATATACACACACAGTGGCTGCCAAAAGTATATGTTGTGTATGAATGCACATGCATTGCCCACTTTATTAGAAACATGGATCTGCAAACTCAGTGTAGATATATAGCTATAGGATACAGCTATCTGTCATCATGCAGATCGTGTAAGTCATCACCCAGCTCAGCAGTGGTCAGGTTGAGCACTGCGCCTGGCAACATGTGGCCCACAATCTGTAATTATGCACCTATAACATATGCACCTATAAGACTGGTGACTATAACAAACTTTCCAGTGTAGGTCCAGCACAGGTGAAAATGCAGCACGGGTGTTTCTAATAAAGTGGATGGTAAGTGTATAGGAAAATCTAGTTTCTTATGAACACACATGGCATTTGGGACACAACAAGTACTGAAAAATGTTGAGAGGAGTGGACAATTTTTATAGCACCAAGTTATAATAGTTACCCACTCAAGCATGGTTGCAGAAACACTTACCCACTCAGCCATAACTGATCAAATAGTCCCCCACTCAACCATGGCTGCTTAAGTAATTATCCACTCAATAATGACCGCAAATACTCAATTGTGACTGCTAAAATAGTTACCTAATCAACCATGGCCTCTCAAAACAATTACCAACTCAAACATGACTGCTCAAATAATTATCGACTCAGTCTTGACTGCTCAAAAAATGACTGACACTGGAGCAATAAAAACTGGGCCACACTGAAAAACAAGAGCAGAACCCTACCCTGAACTACTCTTCCCTTCATACTCCACTCATACGGAATGCTTCATGGTTTTCTGAGTAATCAAAGCTGCTGAGCGCTGGAACCACCTGTTCATGCAGCTGCACCATATATGAAAACAAGCAAAAATAAATAAATAAATCATGCAATAATTCTCACAAATGCAAAACAGTACAATAAAGAGAAAAGCTGCTGAAAAAAACAGCACGATTAGTCAATGTTGACCAACTTTCCGACAGTGTCAGATTAAACTGTAAGGGTTTATTGAAGGCCTTTATGTGAAATATATTTGAAAACATATATTTCACATAAAGGGCTGGCAATTAAGAAACATGGAGTGCAGGACAGTGTTTCTGTGTTTGTGTGTGTGTGTGTGTGTATGTGTGTGTATGGAGCACTACTTACACAAATGACTCGACTTGGGGAGCCTATACTTGATCCAGGAGGAGAGATGGAGGCCTCTGAGGTACGTCTAAACTGTACATGTACACACACACACATACACACACACACACACACACACACACACACACACACACACACACACACACACACACACACACACACACACAGTGTGCATACTACAATATGCACGTATTCCACCATACAGCCAGTTATAGCTGATGCTTTAGAATTCCTGCTAGTGCGCTAGATGACCACAGTCTTACCCTGAGTTTCTTCTCAGTCTTGGCAGCCTGTTTACACAGCGGGTGCCACACTTCGGAGCCTGAAAGAGGAAACACAGGAAGGAGACGCATGAGTGTTGACACTGAGAACTCAGACACTACTTACATCTCCACATGAAGCATAACCCGCTGACATGCCTCTCCCAAAGGAAGGTTGTCTCCTTAGCATTCAGATGCTGTATCTCGCGTGCCGTAAGAAAGCGATGAGCTGGAATATCAGCACTTCTGTGCAGCTCGCACACATCGATCGCATGGGACCTTGGCAGAACGTATGTCAGCGGGGACGCGCACGGGCAGGCTCGACTCTGTGCTGCTCCCGTTCACTCATGCATGCACGCCCGCATCCCCTCCTACCTCCTTGACGCATGCACAATGTCAGATGTGCGAACACTCTCACACGACTAGTGAAAACTGCTACATTACAAAAAACGGGGAAGTTACAGTCAATTGGAACCTGTATCGAGAAACAACAGAGCATTGTGATCACACCTCGTGCATCCTCCCTGATGTCTGTGGTAGCCAGTACTGCAGAAAGGCTTGTAAGCTGATATCTCATTCCACTAGCATGGTCCATGGACGCCTGCGATATATGGCCCCTCTGGCCTTGGTTCAAATCCATTTGGGTTTCATGATCGTAATCCATCATTAACCTCAGTCCAGTCAGTCACCGTCATCATAAATAAAAAAGTTCCCTCTAAGCAAATCTTGCAAATCAAAGCATTAATATTAGACTCAACACCACAAAATGTATAATCAATCCACCCGGAGATTTCATTAGACGATTAATTAACTGCTTGCGCCCAAAACTGTAAGCACATCAATGTTTTATACATTGTTGGCATGAGGTTACTCCAGACTGCAAAGTGTTCTGGGGACCCATGCCAATAAACGTTCAGCAGGACAGTAAGAATAATTTTCCACTTAAGGATATTTTACTTTTTTTCCAGTTTAGCTAAGGTATGGTTGGGTTGTAATGAAATACGAGTAATGATGTTCTTCAAAATGCACATACAAGTTATGTAACACATTAACTGATTATTAAAATTCATGTTATTAATACTACTGACCAATCGATTTGTGCAGAGGCTACAGACCAACTGCAGTTGGATCCAACTGTAATTTAATGAGAAAAGACCACTTTCTCTGCCTTAATGATTTGTGAAAGTGTTTGAGAGGCCAGCATGAACATTTGTTCCTGATTCATATACAGTAGAAGAGAATGACCAACACTGTGGAGCTACATAAATCTTTCAGAGTCATGGCAGGTTATTATATGAAGATGACATTTTTTTATTACAGTAATGATAATTAGATACCTCAGACTTAAACTATAGAGTTGATCTTGAACTTAAGTGCTAAAATTCTTTATGTATGTTATATATTTTAAAGAAACACTTGATAATATCATTGATGTCTTGATATCTGAGTATCTGTCTCTATATTACAATCAATCTAATTTCTGTAGACACAACACTTATGTTTCAGTTGATTTAATGTACAGCAAGAATGTTTTGGTATTTATAAATGTGCAATAATTTTGCAATTATTTGCAACATTAATGTGTTGCACTAGCTTTAGGGCTGCCACCCAAAATAATCCCGATTTAAAAACAGACAGATTTAAAATGGGAAGTTCGGACAAAATGGACTGATTTAAGACAGGGAGATCAACCCAACCAGACTGATTTAAGACAGGGAGATCAACCCAACCAGACTGATTTAAGACAGCAAAATCAGACCAACCAGACTGATTTAACACACGGATATCGAACACACCTGTCTGATTTCAGACAGGGAAATTGGGCAAAATGTTCTGCTTAGCGGAGCTGGGGAAGTGGCTTGGCAGAGAGCGCTCACCTGTCAGGTACATTTCCTCTCCCTCAGCGAACATCATGTGACAGCGTGCACAACGAGCACAGGTGGGGTGGTAGTGCTTCCCGCCTGCCTGAGAGGGAGACAGAGAGAGAGATGAGGGCTTTCTGCTGTAAAGACACAGATGGGCAGGCACGAGCATCTGGATGAGAGGAAAAGACAGAAATAATGAAGAGTGGAGGAGAACGGAAGACGGCAGCGACGGAGGAGAGCAAGGGGCTTCGGAATCATACTGAATGATGTGGCAGTAATTGGCTTTGCGCTCTGTCCCGCTCTCTGAGCGTAATTAGGGAGTCAGCTGGTGAAAGGGGCCATTCTGAGGAGTTTAGCGTAACAGCTGCATCTTTCAGAAAGATACAGTTTTTTAGTACAACTGTCTTCCTCCAGCTTTGAAGAGAGAGAGAGAGATATGGAGAGAGAAAGAGAGAAATAGAGGGAGAGACTGACGGCGAGAAAAAGAGAAAGCAGGGGTGGGGAGACTAGAGGCAGCTGGTATTTCAACATCCTGCCAAAAATCTGAAAAGATACTAAATTTCATTTGACTGACTAGCTGATATTTTAAAGTCAGATGTCTACATTTAAAAGACATTTGCACGGAGTACTGCATTTGGTATATTCATTGAGGAACTTGACTATGAGTGACTGGAAAAAACGACTCCCTGTTCAGAGGTCTGACCTGCTGCTGCACATCAGTGACAAGAGCTGCTCTCCTCTGTCCTTTCTCTCTTGAGATAATCCTGAACTCACCTCTCTCTCTATTACTGTCACACACACACACACACACACACACACACACACACACACACACACACACACACACACACACACACACACACACACACACACACACACACACACACTGGTGGCAGACTTGTCAGAAGAGCTTCATCTTAAGTGATGATGACACTGCATTAACCGGGACCCCCTATTTATAGAGCCCAGTCTGTAAGCACTTGGATTGGAATGCATTAGGCACGCAGTCCACCCTCGGCTCATGAAAGACCGAGTTTGAGAAGCTCCATCTTAACGCGCCGCGCGATGGAAACGTCAGGCATCCTATTCTGTTGGTCATTCATGTAAGTGCAGGTAACCTGCCAGAGAACAGCAGACGCATTCACATGATTTCGCACCATTTAAGCACTTAGGAAAAAATGCACGATTGTAGCGGTGATAACAGAAGCATGAATGGCGCATGGTGAGTGAGAATGGACAACTGACATACAAGGTGCCTTTTTTTAAAACTCGACCAGGCCTAATCTTAGTAATGGACCCAAGGGTCTTTGCATGCTAAAATTGTCTACGCACTGTCATCCAGAAGGGAAAGAGATCAGATCAAATGTGATTTACTAAAAACGTTTCACACTTAAATCAGTGTGCCTATAGGAATGTCTGCCTTTTGGGTCCAGAATAGAGTAGCTTCCTTTAAAATCACTTCCCGCAGGGTTTAAAAAGTCCTAGAGGACAAATCCACTTCTTGGCTTATTTATTCGGCCATTCAGTCAGTCTGCTTCATTCCTTTTTGAAAATAAAATATATAGAGGGCAAGACAGGGGAAGAACACAGACATTTATCAGTATTTGATCTGTTCATTCAGCTTATCTCTCTGTCTGTTTTCCAATTTATGACAAAGAGACAAAGAAAGAGAGGAGCAGAGAACGAGGTAGTGAGGAGGAGGTAAGGATAGCTGTAGAAAGTGTCAGGAGTTGTGTGGTGTGAGATTGGGCTAAGACGACTAAACATCTAAAAATACAGATTACATAAGCAGCCCACATGTCATCTCCAAAAGATGCAGCTAATAGATGGGCTCTCGAGCAGAGAGACAAGCAGTGAGGGCAACTTAGCTTGCCACGTTTGGGATTCAGATGGAGCTTTACCTGAAATCTATCTGCAAAATAACATTATTTCAGGAGCTTCACCTTAAATTAATCTGTTTAATAATCTGTTTCCCACTGACAATGTAACATTGTATGCTGAATTTGTGTTTTGAACACCAACTTATACAGTCAGCGACTCACAAGTCAATTAAAGAATCTTAATCATATGTTAATTTATAATCAGTTATGTTAATTATTATCTAATTTACAGCTAACGCCAATCTAATGATCTCACCTCCAGGACTCTTCCACTGATGTATTTGTGGCAGGTCTCACACCTGATGCCGAACTGGCTGTGGTAATCTGACTCGCAGTATGGAACCCCATCTCTGAAAAACAAGTGCACATAGCAAATAGTACACAATGACCATTTTGTATGGGTCAATTTGTGGGAATATTTAAGCCATATACCGACCTAGCAACCCAGTTATGAGACAGCTGCTAAAAAGGCACAGTTTACATGAGAAGGGTTTGAATAAAGATAAAGAAAGATCATGTGGGTAAAAATTAGGTTGACTACAAATCCAGACACAGCCATGGCTGGTTTGGCGTTATGGAGAGTTTTGGAGCGAGACTAAACTGCCTTCAAAGTAGCTGAATCTGCCTATAAAGGTCACTTTTCTCCAGCTTTAACAAATACATTAAATGACGCAACATCTTGAATCGAGTGGGCCAGGTGACTGCAGACTGCGCAGTGTGTAGATAAGCCCGAAGTGTTTCTGTAAGCGGAGGGTGGGTGGGGCCGACGAGGACCTACTTGCTGATGTACTCGCCCGTGAGCACTGTGCCGCAGGTCTGGCACTTGAAGCAGCTGACGTGCCACTGCTTTTCGAGAGCCAGCAGGGACTGGCCCTGGGTTATCTCCTCCTTACAGCCTGCACAGTCTGCCACAGAGATGGGAAGGACGTTAGAGCAGGCAGGAGAGACAATATCAGAACAAAAGTATCAGAATAAATGTGCCTTCTTTGCCTTTGAAGGCAATACAGAAAGTAAGGCTGTAGAGAGCGTTATACAGGGATACTATCCGGCATATTCCTGTAGTGCACACTGAGTGCCCATGAAAGCAGAGGGATATCATCCACTGCAAGGTCCTGCCCAGTTAGCTGTTCACAGAATGAAAAATATCATGACAGGCATGCTCATGGGTCACAATCTAATGGAAAAGGACCACAAGCAGCACTATAGATAATTGTGTGTGTGTGTGTGTGTGTACATGTGTGTGCACATGTGAGAGAGACAAAAGTGTTATGGTAGAAAATATCTCATGGCTGTATTTGGGTCTTGCCTCTGTAAAGGTCACCCACTTTGTTCTCATTTAGGTGGCTAGACGGCTCTCTTACACGCCCTGTAGCTGTGCTATGGTCAGGAGCACGGGCACAGCCCACCGTGCTGAAATCCATTCCTCTTTATGTTTACAGCAGACGGCCATAACTCTGCATGCTGTCACTCAGTGACAGACACGTAGCAGCAGCTGTTCCCAGAGGAAGTGGCACTGCTCACTGTGGCACAGAGAGCACAAAACGGCCGTCGCCGTTACAGAGGGAGAGAGAGCGTGACAGCGGACTTACGGCTCGGCCCGTGGATTCTGACAGGCTCGCTGCTGCTGAGCGTGTGTGAGCAGTGCTGACACACACACTTCTTCCCGCAGAAGGTCACTCTGTCTCCGATGGGGAATGGCTTCCTATGACCCAGCGAGGTGGGGCATGTCAGGCCACATACATGCATAAGCATGCACACACACACACACACACACACACACACACACACACACACACACACACACACACACACACACACACACACATTCACACACAAATGCATGAGTCAGTCCTTGATGATGTATTACATTGTATAGCATTTTCTACAACATTTTGAATATTCTACCTGAACATATTAGCAGTAACAACTTTTCAGTTGCAGTAATAAGTTAACTTATATAACATGACACCTTTAGATCTATGAGCAGCAGATCAAATGACTTAACAGGCACCTCATGTCAGTGCCTAAACATAAATCTTATTCACTCAGACACACACACACACACACACACACACACACACACACACACACACACACACACACACACACCCCGAAACCCCTGGTTTTAATTGAGAACCTTTGTGCATGAAATTAAGTGTATTTATTGCATGAAACTTGTTTTTGTTTAAAAGTACTCAACTGACAAGAATTTACAATAAAAATATGTTTGTGTGTGATTATCTTTATGTCCAGGTAAGCTGAATATTTAATTCAACGTTTCACGCACACTCTTATTAAAACAAAGAAAACTATTTACTTAATCACTTGTTACCTAGTCAATGTGGTTAAAGTCATTTAATATATGGAATTTCTCAGTAAAGTGTACTTAATAACCTTACAAGCTACCTTATAACTATAATACATTATGGTGTTTTATTGACTATTACTACACTGTTATTACACTATGTTATTACATTGCATTATGTTGTGTAATTCAATGTTTTATTACACTGTTAATACAAAGTATAACAAATTCATTACATTACTACAATGCGTAATTAAAATGTTATTACATTGTTATTACAACACTGTTTACATGATTACACTGTTTACTACACTGTTTAATTTAATTACACTGTTTAATTACACTGTTATTGAGTTATTAGATTGTTATTATACCATATAATTACAACATTTTATTACATAGTTATTACACACTGTTATTATAATGAATTATTATTTTTTACAAACTATTCTTACAATGTGTAATTACAATCTGTTATTACATTGATATTACAATGTGTAATTGCATGTGTTGTTAATAGACTGTTATTAGACCTTATGATATGGTGTAATTTACATTTTATTATCGCAATGTGTAAATACAGTGTGTTATTACATTGTAGTACAATGTGTAATAACAGATATTATAATTGCTATTACAATGTGTTGTTACACCATGTTATTACCTTGTTTTTACATCTTAGAAGCAAGGGTAGCACACAAGGGTAGCACATAAGACATTTTTGTAATTGATTAAGCTGAACCACAAGCATTAGAGTCCTCAGTTCTGGAAGTAAGTTAAACACAGTCTTACCTTATACCTTAATAATTATACATTTATACTTAAGCAATATCACATGAGAAGGATTGCAGTTCTGAATATCAGAACAGCTGCACAGCTATAATTCAGTCATTGACATGAAGCCACAGGCCGAGTGCCAAAGATAATCACAGGCATGCTTTAATGCAACAATTCAACAAGTGTCATACATTAATTAAACGTAAAAACAGATTATGATTTGTTCATTTATTTAATAATTTATTTGGCTCTGTCAAAACAAACAAATCTACAACTGGGCTGGATCTGAACTGTTGCCAAGCAACACAAACATTTTCCATTGTTTCCATTTATAGTGCTATCTGTGAAATGTCTGTCTGATGATGGTTGCTTTGGGTGGCACAGGTGACTCAGAAAAGTTTGTTACAGTCTAAGACAGATAACCACCATTGTTAATGTAATTAACAGTTAACAGAATGCACCTGTAAGGCATAGTGATACATGTATATTTCAGTGTCAATGATGTTATACTCTAAACAATCAAATTACTTGGTTGCAGCTAATTATTGTATTAACCATAATAACAACTCTGGTGTTTTCAGAATGGCTGTGCTGTGTAGTGGAAATAGTGCTATGGATTATTTGGTTGACAAAAAAACCTTTTCAGAGAAAAACGTGTTCAAAAGTGTTTATGAGTTTCTGAATGAAAGTGGTTTAATTTCTCTTCAGTAAATGTGACTCACCAAATATTTTATAAAAAGGAAAAGACAACTAAAAATGTCTCTTCTCCAGCAATTATCGAAACGTGTAACTAAAGTCTTTACAGATGATGTGACGTGATGAGGCAAAGCAGGATGTGGGGATGAGTCGTGTTGAACAGAATGAAACATTCTATTGTAGCACAGAACAAAGACGGACGCGTGGCTAGCAACCTAACCGGGTTAAACATCGACAGCACTCATATGCAAACACAAGACTTATATACATGCACACTAACAGTACACAATGAGGAGCAGGTGTGAAACACAGGGAGGGCGTGACCATACAGACGAACGCACACATACACACACGGGGAGACATTTGGGGGGAGGGGCCATACCGTGACAGAGCCCCTCCCCAATGGCATGACTCCCGGTGTGCCAGTTTATCGGGCTACAGACCCGAAGCCCACGCCAAATTGCGAAGCCGGAGGTGACCTGATACGGGCCAGTGCGAGCAGGACAGCAGAGGGAAGGACAGGAACCAAGGCGACAACAGACACAGGAAGACAACAGACACACTGACAGGAACAGGCACAGACACGAAAGGGGACAAGGTAACAGGTACAGTGATCGAGACCTGGGATAGGCACAGTGACCGGGACAGGTTAAAAAACAGGACTACATAAAGGGCCATTAAACAGTCCGGTGGAGGTAGCAGGAGCCCCAGCTAGTCCCCCAATCGTTGGCTGGGTCGGAGTCTGCCCCGGCTGGATGGGATCCTCCCTTGCCGACTTGTGTGGCGGCGGCGGCTCCGGCTTTGGCGCGTGTGCATTCGGAGACGTGCCAGCAGATTGGCCCATCTCGGGGGCAGGCACTCTGCCTCCTTGCCTTTACGACTCTGCCTCCTTGCCTTTACGAGGCTTCCAAGTAGGCATCTAAGCTATTGGGCTGCGGGCTTTCACAGAGGGAGTGTCCTCTTTTGATGACGACATCTCCCTGCAAGCCCCATTAGGCCGCCTACTTATTCCGGAGCGGTACCTCCTGGGCGGGGCCTTAGGTGGTACTTTAGGCCCCGGAGGCTCTTCGCTTTCGGAATCTGTCGATACGGTATCTGTCTCCGAGGGAAAATCCCTATGGACGGCCTCCTCCACCTCCATCGCTGGATTCTCCTCCCGATGCACTTCTGAGTCCGATCCGAAGCTGATGTCAGTGTCTTCCGATCAGAGGCTGGCATCCGTTCATACTCCCCATAGCTCTCCCGGTAGTCCCCGTAGGAGTAATAGGACCCCACGAAGTCCAGAACTGGATACTGGTCTCCCTTGTACCAGCTCTCATAGTCCGTCGGGGGCCTGCAGGACTCTGCCGAGTCTACTACTGAACTACACACAGGACCCACCCAAAACTTTCCAGGGTCACTCTCCACTCTTGTTGCGGTACCGAGAGTGCCCAGGAATATGGAGGGATTTCCCGCAAGGGCTGGGGAGGAACGGTTATGCGCCTTCTTCCACTTCTCTTTCTTGTTTTTCTTTCCTGGCATCCTTGGGCGCTCGATGTTTCTGTGACGTGATGAGGCAAAGCAGGATGTGGGGATGAGTCGTGTTGAACACAAGGAAACGTTCTATTGTAGCACAGAACAAAGACGGATGCGTGGCTAGCAACCTAACCGGGTTAAACATCGATAGCACTCATATGCAAACACAAGACTTATATACATGCACACTAACAGTACACAATGAGGAGCAGGTGTGAAACACAGGGAGGGCGTGACCATACAGACGAACGCACACATACACACACGGGGAGACATTTGGGGGGAGGGGCCATACCGTGACAGATGAGCTATGAAGCTAATTACTTTGTACTACCATCGGGAAGGTAGAAATTATTTCTACATGACTTTCAATCTGATTATCTGAAAGAAAAGAATTTGTCCAGAAATGGCAATTAATTAGGGTCCCATGAAGTATCTAATAATCAAAGGCTATTTCAAGCACCTATTATACGTAATGACTGGTGTCATTCTCCATACATGCAAGCACATAAATGGGAGATGAGTCACATATTCATCAAATCACACATTAAAAAGGCTAATTTATGGGGGCCATAAATTGGGTGATTGTAAATCGCCTAAGAAAATGTTTTCTGCCCTCACAGGAGTACATTAAACCATCTTAAAACATGCACAGACAAACATGGCAGCATTAGCTAGTAGAGAGAAAGGTGCCATAGGGTTAGTCTCATCTTAGACAAGGATTTTGGTGTGGGCTGCACAGAGGAAACACACATATATTTAAGAAGATTCTTTTAGGATTAGCATTTTTGCATTGGAAACATGGATAATACTTTATATGCTAACCTACCTAAAAGTATTATCATATTCTTGATTCTTTTGTACAACCACTGCTGAGTGGCTTATGCCCTCTCAATTGTGGTGAGTGAGCCCCTTGAAACCTTGAAAATCCTTTGTGAGATTATACCTTTGCTCACACTATAGGTGAGACTCTAAAACAACCGCTTTTTGCAGACATGCTGTTACTGGAGCTGGGCACTGGCTACTGAGGAGGAGCAGTATGGCTGCACTGGGGCCAGACTAGCTGATCTCCGAGCAACTGGTCATCAGACAAACCAGCTGATGAGGTTATGGGACTTCAGTCGAGTGGCTGTTCGATCATAGGATGTAAAGAGAAAAGAGCACACCAGTCGGTCTAGACATGGCCACACATGCACACATGCTCGCACACGCACACACACACGCACACACACACACACACACACACACACACACACACACACACACACACACACACACACACACACACACACACACGACCTGGACTCTAAATCTGCTCTACAGAGCACTGTGAAGACAGTGGACACTCTTTGGTCTTCATAAGATCACCTTTAGAGTCAGAACCAAACATTCCATGAGAATAATCTCTTCTGTGCTGTACTGCACAGAAGCAGTGTGATCAATAAAAGCTTAAGGTATGAGCATCAACCTGAGGACTCTTTTGATCACCTGTGGTGAGCCCAAGAGAACTCTTATAGAACAATTCAAAGCTGCGGCAGTCAAGATTCTCCCTCAGGCTCTCCTTTATGAGAACTTAAGCCAGCTCCCCACTGGGAGCAGCACTGTGTGCCAGGATGATGTACAACTCACACACACGCACAGGTGGTAGACAGTGTATATGATAAGACACTGTACTGTAAATACTGTTTCTACAGTATCGTGCATATACAACACTCAGAAGAGACACAGTGAATCAGCAACAGTGCTGTCCTTCAGAAATGCGTGTGTGTATGTGTGTCCTTCTGCTGAACACCTTAAAGGCATGTGATTCTTTTCATGTATCTCTCAAAGGACAAACGCTAAAAACAGTGAAGAAGAGTTTCGAGTCCAGCTTGACGACGCAGATTTGGTGAGCATGTGTATGCGTGTGTTCCCTGGTGTTCACCCACCTCCCTCTGGTTGTGTTCATAGTGACACCTCCCTTGCCATACTTTAAATAGCCTCACTACTGGTGCAGCAGCTAACTCTCTTACAGCCAGCATCCATTTCACAACAGCATGTGTGCACGGACCATGTGCCTGGGTGCTCACAAGCTGAGGTTTCCGTTCCACTTTGCTGGACGTCAATAAACCATTCAAAACGTATACCTGTCTAATCTTTCCCCTCCAACGTGAGGCTTTTAGTGCATGCGCTAGGGTCTGAAAAAGGCTCTTGTCACACTCGCGCTCAGCTACTCAACTGAATCGAGGGCTAGGACAAGTGCTCCTGACACTGGTTCCAGCCCTGCGGCTGAAGAATGTCCCAGTTTGTTTAGACGCCACGTTAAAACATGACACCGTTTCCTCTGTGCCGTTCCTCTTTGGAAGGTGAAACACGCTCTGCCACCTGCACACAACGGCTCCAGAAGACGAGCCAGGCCCCTTTCGTGGGATTTCATGAACAAAGGCGCACTTGTCCTTTTGTTCGCACAGGAACATTTTCAGAGGAAATGACTTCACGCAAAAGGATCGAAGGAGACCCACCCGAGCTAACCTCAGAGGCATCCAAGTGGAGCTTGGGGTGGGTGGGGGGTTTGGATGTGTGTGTGTGATGCACAGCAGGGACAAGAAGATCAACGCAGACTGCAGGAGACGGGATACTATCGTCGTCTTCTCATATTGCTCGCTTGATTGGGTTGTGCATATTCCTCCTGTAGAACATCCAGGAAATCCAGCCATTTCTCTCCATGGAGGCCACTCAGGTGCTTGTTCAGTTCTTGTCATCTTGAGGTTGGACCACTGCAACTTGCCCCTGCCAGGTCAGACTCCTGTACCTTGTCCACAATGCATCTACATCACTTCTTCTCAACTTTTGTTCTCCCATGCCTCCCCATTTTTGCACATCCTCGACTCTTTCCCTCTCGAACGAATCTTCGACGAGATCTTCGACACCGATGCTTGCTTACAAAGCCCAAACAGACCAGCTCATGCTTATCTAAAGGCACTTATCACACCCCATTCTGCGCCATGTTCCAGCATTGTCCGACTTGAACGTCCAGCCATCAAGACACAAAGAAGACATGCATCAAGACTATTCACTGTGCTTGTGTTATGGTTTCCCCTCTTTGGCATCATGGTTCATATGCTGCTTAGCTGAACAGCTGAAACACTGAAAGCCTTCAAAGACTGATCTCTTCTCTAAGCACTTACATATGCACTAACATAAACATACTCTTTTTTCTTTTTCCTGTACTTTCTCGTCTCAACCAGAGTTTTAGCCTGATCGTGTTCTTTAAACTTTAGCCTGATGGCATTCTTTAAACTATTTATGCCAGCATGAGGATATGTTTTGCTCGAGCACTTCTGAACGTCACTCTGGACAAGGGCGTCCGGCAAATGCTGTGAATGCAAATGTGAATGGGGGATGGAGGAGGGGTGGAACAGGCGGAGGGTGTGGACAGCTTCCCCACAGAGCCTTTGCCTACCTGCATGCGCTGCAGATGAAGCACTCGGGGTGGTAGGCCCGGCCGAGCGCCGCCACCACCTCGCCGGTGATGAAGTCGCCACAGCCGTCGCAGCGGGTGCCGTACAGGCGCTGGTAATCGGCCGTGCAGAGGTACTCGCCGCCCTTTTGGAAGAAGCCTGAGCTGGATAGGTCACAGGCGCACACTGCGGAGAGAACCAGACAAGAGTCGCGCCGTAAGACTGCCCGATCACCCATCAAGAGACCATGGTTGTGCCTTTATACACGGTATCAGGTGGATAATGAGCTTCAGTCACACGAGACTAGTTGATCTTTGTAAACCGTAGAGTAGTTCAGAGAAGATATAAACCAAGCAGACTTCACACATGCAAAGTACATAATTCTGTTTTATCTTAGCTTCAGCATACGTTCATTAAACACCATAATACTAACAAAGAAGATGATTACACAAATAAACAGTAGGCTTTGTATTACGTAATCCCATTTGTGGAGTCACACTAATTTAGAGTGCACAGAGCAAAGTCAAATGGCTGAATCCAGCAAACATAAATCTTCAACACAGGGCCGAATCAGCACAAGTACATAAAAAGGCTTTGAGTGAAATCAGCGGAAGTGTAAGCTGATTGTTCTAATGTAATAGCGGAAAGAATGTTAGGAGTGGCCATAGGCAACTGGCAAACCGTTGATAAAACCACAGCATCGCACCCACTGTAATATGCAAGAGAGACATTTATCACAAGGCTTTAAATTAGGGCGGCCTTTCGTTCAAAAACAGATTCAGCTAAGTATTTTTAATTTTATCTGAAGCAGTTTGTTTTTCCTCACACTTTAGTAGTGCCATGTCCTGATTTCCAAATAGGTCTCTCCACATTGCATATGCATTCTAAAGCACATACAGACCTTTCCATCACATTTATTTAAATTACAAGATAATGTTGAGTGCCTCAGTAAATATGCAAATCTTACATGCATATTCACAATGCCCTGACTGTCATTACACTGTGTGGGGGAGGCAGAACCTTGTCATCAATGAGACCATGGCCAGCTCTTTTCTTGACAGCCCCAGTCAGGGCCTCAAATCCCAGCAGTGGGGCTCAGTCCTCTTCACTACTCTCACTGGGGTATACTTTAGCAGCTTTTAATGGAAATCATTACTTACTGTACCTTTAATTATAAACTGTGAAAATCTTGTCAAGCGAAGAGTGATTAGCCAACTTCTTATGATCACGTCCCATAAGTGCTGTGTGATATTGTTCATTATAGGGTGTTAGCTCGGATACGCCCCCATTGACGACACGATTGACTGAGCTGCCTCCATCATCACATGGCCTGCTGCTGGTGTGCTGCTGCGTGCACGCTTTCCCAGGGGCCCTGTGCAACAAGCCAGATGTCTGTCCTCCCCAAGCAACACATTTCAAGCCAGGCCAAGCCTTAGAGTGTGCATGCATGCGTGTAGGTGAGGAGAGTTTGTGTTTGTGGGTGCGCCACAGAGGAGGTCACGTTAAAGGATTGAACAGCTCCCCCATCTTGAGAGCCTGTGGCCGTAGGATTACTGTACCATAGCCATAGTTGCTGAGTAACCAATAGCCAGCATTTACTGTGGACAAGGAGTGAGTCTGTGCTCAAGTTTGCAATGATGCTCCTATAATATCGGTATTATATATCAAAATGTACACCTTTCTATTGCAGTTGTATCCTGGGACTTCATTTATCAGGAACAGTCAATACACTGTGCGCTGCACATTATAATTGGCATGTATTTTTAACACCTCCCTTGATAATAGTAAGTCTCTCCTGCCACACATTCACAAGAGCGAATAGAGACTAACAGGTGCCATTGTGGATGCACTCGCTGCGTTCCACAGCTTCTTTTTGCAGCAGAGCCTCAGGGGCATCACCGATGAACACTGACAGTGGGGGGCAGCTGTGTCACTCTGGGTGAGACAGAACACGCCCTCTGCTGCCCTCACCTGCCAACCTGCCAATGAGAGCCCGACCAATGCCATTTCCTCCCGGTGGCATGTGGCACCGCTGAGATTTGAAACTGGGTCCCAAAGGGAGATGCTCTTTCAGCACCAAACTGTGCTCATGGTGGTCATCGATTTGTGGTTGTTTGTTTTATTATGTGGTACTTTACATTGGCAACCATAAAAAAGTAGCATGATGGTGTACCTGTTAAGATGGGCTGGCAATCAGGTCTTGTAAAGCATGCAGTCTACTGCACAAAAACCTAAATCTCACCAGAAGTTAAAGTCTTACATATTTTCCAATCGGTAACATAACCTAAAAGGATAGGAAATAAAAAAGATTTGACATAATCTGCTCTTCCCTTCTGCTGGGATCTGGAGAGCAGCACATATTTCTTCAGAATATTTTGGACCATAATAACTTCTATCAGATAGCACCCTATTTGTATCAGATACACACATACACACAGAGACACAAATGGCAGTCTGTTCCAGCCCAGTCACCACAGAGATGAGGCTTTCATGTACCTCCACACACATCTGCACACCCTACAGTTTACCCTCTCTTTCCAATCCAATGCATAATTCAGTAGCTCCATAAATAAAGTGTGCGTGCCTGTGTGTTTGTGTGTGTCCAGGGTGGTCTACATTGGACTGATGTAGGACGAGTGCACGGAAGAGGAGTATAGTGCGGGTAAGGCGTGTGTGAGTATACTGAGAGTGTAGGGTTGAGCATATATTTATCAACAGCCAACAGACACAATTAAAATTCAGCACAACAGGATGGGCTGGTCTCCTATGCCTTTCTTTGTTAATGACATGCAGTGCAATTACTTTTATCGCTCTTCTGTGTGCGTGTGTGTGCGTGCGTGCGTGTACGTGTGGGTGGTTGTGTGGAAAGAGGCCTCAGCATGACAGATAGAAGAAAGAGAGAGTAAGAAGCCTGTTGTTATCTCTGACTGTTTGCAATTTGGTAGCACTGCTGAGGGCTGTACCATGGTATCTACCTAGTTTCACGGGAAACAGGAGGGAAGAACGCAGTACGCGCACACACACACATGCACACACTGAGAGAGAGAGGGAGGACTTCAAGTGACAGTAACACTAGTTTTCATGACAAACAACACCAAAAGAAGAAGCTCATTGGCTAGTCAGTCTAGCCAATGAGCTTTATTCCGAATAAACAGACCATGTTTGCCTTTTCACCTTTCACCCTCTACTGTGTTGTCTATAATTCTACTTTATAAACAGGAGATCCTTACTCAGAAGGCTTGCTTTGAAAATAAGTCAAATAAATATGGAACCTGGTGTTCTGAGCCCCTGTTTCTGTAGGAGTTCAGCCATCGTTATACCAACCTGTTTCCCTCGCCTTACAACCCTTGCAAAAGGCAGCCGCTTTCCTGTCTGGCTGGATCGAGGAGTGAGTATTACCGCCGCAGTGGGCACATCTATCGGACGTCCGATACCATAAAAAAACGACCACTAATGTCTCAGCCTGGGAGAGTTAAGTGGGGTGGGTTCTAAGTGCGCTCTGTGACTCCGCTCCCATCCTCTACTCCTGCGTCCCAGCCAGTTCGGCTAGAGAACTTGCAAGGGACAGCGTAGGCTAGAAAACTCCCAATTCCACTCTCTTTTAGATCCTCAAAGCCTGCTGCGGACAGCTGAGGGACCAATGTGGGATGTGTTGGTAGCTTGTAATATATGGCTGAGACGCTTATTGCTGATTGCGTGCGTGAGTTAGTGAATAGTATGGTTCAGTGGGGCCTCTCTAAAGGTTCATAGTAGTCGTTTGGAGCCCTTTTGTCTGTACCTAAGCAGGAGTATATTTAGGTTCTTGTACTTAGAGTCTTGTTGGCATGCATAGAGTATGTATTGAGCATATATACTCGCTCAACACCCATAAGGATTCTTCCAGCATTTCACAATGCAGTTTGGTTGGCTGTGTGTGTCAAAAAGAATCAATATAGTTTCTTTAGACAGTTAGCACACTCAGCCCGAATGCTTAACACATTGCACCACTGTGAGACATAAAGAGAGGGAGGAGAGAGAGAGAGTCAGGGTACTGCATGAACAGGATGGGCCTCAGACGGAAAGGAGAAAGCTCTCTGTGAGAGTTGTTGGGAGCAGTAATGTTACATTAATGAGTGGTAGCATTCACTCTGATCACGTAGGAACACATGCCACTGTCAGCCCCAGCGTCAAACACACACACACACACACACACACACACACACACACACACACACACACACACACACACACACACTGAGGGACCAATGAATTCTAAGTTGTAACAGGAATTTTTCAATAGAATATCAGGGCTCTTTGATCTAAAACTAATTAGTTTTAATTACTAAAAAGTAATTTCAAAGGTTTCACCAACACTTTCTCACCACTGTTACACCATGGAACCACGCTGACCTTCAGCCACAGTTGCTGCAGGAGGAGCCGGAAGCTTCTCGTGGGAATGAGTTGGTGTGGTTTAAAGAGCAAACAGCAGAAATCACCATCATCCTCCCCTCCCAGCCTTGCCATCCAGCATCGTGCCGATCCCCACGACCAGAGGTATGACATTTAACCCAGCTGTCTCCAGCAAAACAGATGAGCTGGATTTGCTCAAGTCTGGTTCTTTTTTCTAGAATGGCACAGTGGTATTGACGGCACTTAAAAGACTATGAATTAATAATGCAAATGATAAAAAAGTGTTTGCCCACTCTGTCCTCAGGTTTGTCCAGATTATCCTCATTTCTGCTCAATTCAGTCTCTCAGTACTATGGGGCAGAGGGGATTGGGCTCGGTGGCTGGTTCCAATGTGCTGGGAGATAGGACAGAACACATGCAGCGACCATCTGGGGTTCCTCAGGGTCCAGGCATGCCAACGCTGACAGATGATTATTACAGACGGGGAAAAGGGAAAAGCTACAAATTACTATAAAGATCTTATTGGACTTGTCAAGTAAAATGTAAAAAATTTACTTTGGTAACTTTGCAAACCTTATTTTTAACTTGGTATGATTAAAGTGATATGTTGATATTCTAGTAAACTTTGCAGGACAATAGTATTAGTGCTGCAAGGCCATCTTGTTAAAGAGCTTGTCAGTGTTCTGAAATGTTTATCTTCAAATATCATCAACTTGTTCCCTTTAGATGATTTCACTCACATAGCACTGTTTGAAAACACAGATTCCACTGTTGGGATCGCATGCTTCATATACCTTTGAAATGTTAGCATGGCAGAGCACTATCCAAAACAAGCCAGACCTGTCAGTGTTAGTCGAGCAAGCTTGAGCAGGCCCCATCATACACCACACACACACACACACACACACCTCACTCTGAGCAACTGGAGAGAGGTAAACTATGATGCTTGAGATTGTCTCAGCGTTATGGATATGTATTTGTTAATCAGTGCATGCAAGTATTAGTCTTTATGCAGCTTGTCATTTTTGCTGTGTGTGTGTGTGTGTGTGTGTGTGTGTGTGCGTGTGTGTGTGTGTGTGTGTGTGTGTGTGTGTGTGAGAGTGATAACTGAACGTGAAGCGTGAAACTGGGCGGGTGGCACATAGTAATCTTCTCTGGCCCAAGTCCTGTGGTGCAGTAAGCAGAGGGATAATCCTAGCCATGTATCTGTGCCCTGCAGGACACACACACACGAACGCGCACGCACACACACACACACATGCACGCGCACACACACACACACACACACACACACACACACACACACACACTTCCCTACCTTATCACAGCACATGCTCTGTTTGAGCCTGGCCTGTTGATAAGGAATGTTCTCATGACTATAGGACCACCCCTCCATCTATTTATTAATTTGATATCTTTTTCATGAGCTCCAGTCTTCTCTTGGCCATCTCCTACCATCTCCCCTGTCCCCTGTTAGGAGATCAGAGATGACTGATGTTCCATCCCTTCCCAGGTCACTGCACAGTCAGTTCATATTCAGTCTATCAGAGCTGAATCTGTTGTGACAGAGCTTGCTATGAGGCTAAAAGTGACTGAATTTAGTGCAATTTAATCTCATGAGCACAGATCTAGTGCAATTCAATCTGTAAACGCTTTCGTGCAAGCACCTATCAAGTTCTCTTAAAAATGTTTATGCATTTGATTATATTTCTTAACAGCTTTGGCTGAACAGTGTAGAATGGAAGAGTTGTTCTGCCAAAATGGACAGTACTTATTGGCTGAGGTTGATGTAGGTGATATATTTCAGTTAAGGTACTGTGTGCTGCAAGAAAGATGCAACTACGTGAAGTCTTCCTTTGACACACATGCTTAGTTTCCTGATAATCAATTAGCTTAGTCCGGGTGGCCCTGACCTTCTTGTGGGAGTTTGTGCCACAAATGTAAATCTGCCAAAGTGTTAGTTTGATTAATAGAGAAGCAGAGCAGTTTGCTCGAACACATCAAAACACTTCAAGGCGGAATTTGAAAGTTAAGATTCCCACTATAGAGTGGGTTCAAACCTCCTTGCAGAACGGAAGGCAGCTTGGAGTAAGACTATAACTCAGACCAAAGTATTACTCTGGATTTTCAGTCAGACTTGCGTGACAGGTAAGCAATTAGGCATCTTTCTATCTCTTTTTTATCTTTCTTTTTTTCACTGGAATGACATTAGGTTCCCCGGACCTCTCTTCCTTCTTCTGGAAAACGAGTAGCCATGAGAGCAGTCAGTCAGCTTGAATTTATATCAATGAGACCTGGTGTAAAAACTCTGTGCTTGTCATTAGGTACTGCTCACCACTGGTGGTTTGTTATTGTTAGATGCAGACCTTTTTATCTACCACGGGAATTCACCTACGTGTTTATAATCACACTGTACATTCCACCCAGAGTGAACACACGAGAGGCTCTCCAGGAGCTGTATGGAGCGATTAGTGAACTGCAGAACATTCATCCAGATGGACTGTTTATTTTCGCCAGAGATTTCAACCACGCAAATCTCAAGTCAGTACTGCCTAAGTTCCATCAACATGTGAACTTTGCAACGAGAAAAGTGAACACGCTGGATCTTGTTTACACAAACTTATCCAGTGCGTACCGGGTGGAGCCCTGCCCCCACCTCGGATACATTGATCACATGTCTGTAATGTTGATCCCTGCATATAGACCGATCGTTAGATGCTCGAAACCGCTTCAAGCAGGTGAGAATCTGGCCAGCAGGAGCCATCTCTGCTCTTCAGGACTGTTTTGAGCAGACGACATGGATCACATTCAAGGAGGCTGCTACTGACAGTGACACTGTTAACCTGGAGGAGTATACAGCATGAGTGAATGGCTACATCAGCAAATGCACTGATGATGTTACTGTCTGCAAGACCATCATCACACGCCCCACCCAGAAGCCATGGATGACTGTTGAGGTGCGCATGCTATTGAGGACCCATGACTCAGCCTTCAGAGCAGGTGACAAAGAGGATCTTAGAAAAACTGTCACGTGCGATCAGGGAGGCAAAGCGTGCACACGCATAGAGGATCCATGGACACTTCAAAGACACTGGTGACACACGACGCATGTGGAAGCGCATTCAGGCCATTACTAACTACAGGAAAACATCACCTTCCTGTGATAGTGATGCTGCCCTACCAGATGCACTGAATGACTTCTATGTATGGTTTGAAGCACAGAACAACACTGAAGCAGAAAATTCCATCCCTCCACAAAATGACCAGGTGCTGTGCCTGACTGTGGCTGAGGTGATGCGAACTCTGCGTGGAGTTAACCCACGGAAAGCTGCTGGACCAGACAACATCCCAGGTCGTGTGCTCAGAGAATGTGCTGACCAGCTTGCAGATGTCCTGACAGACATCTTCAATATCTCTCTGAGCTGCATTGTTGTCCCAACATGCTTCAAGACTACCACCATTGTCCCCGTGCCAAAGAAGTCCACGGTGTCGTGTCTCAATGACTACCGTATCGTTGCACTCACGTCCATCATCATGAAGTGATGTTCGAGAGACTCGTCATGAGACACATCAAGACCAGCTCTCCCCTTCTCTGGACCTCCTGTAGTTCGCGTACCGCTCCAACTGCTCTACGAATGATGCCATCTCTGGCACTCACACATCTGGATAAAAAGGGCACCTATGTAAGAATGCTGTTCATAGACTTCAGTTCAGCATTCAACACCATTGTTCCTCAGCATCTGATTGGAAAGTTGAGCTTACTGGGCTTGAACACCTCCCTCTGCACCTGGATCTTGGATTTCTTGACTGGTAGACCTCAGTCAGTCCGGATCGGGAGCAGCACTTCCAACACCACCACACTGAGTACTGGTGCTCCCCAGGGCAGCGTACTCAGCCCTCTGCTGTTCACACTGCTGACTCATGACTGTGCAGCAATTCACAGCTCCAACCACATCATCAAGTTTGCTGATGACACGACCGTGGTGGGTCTCGTCAACAAGGACGACGAGTCAGCATACAGACAGGAGGTGCGAGAACTGGTGAGCTGGTGTAAGGTCAACAACCTGTATCTGAATGTTGACAAAACAAAAGAAATGGTTGTTGACTTCAGGAGAGCACGGAGAGATCACTCCCAGCTTACCATCAATGGCTCCTCAGAGATCGTCAAGAACCAAGTTCCTTGGTGTTCACTTAGCGGAGAACCTCACCTGGACCTTGAACACCAGTTCCATTACCAAGAGAGCCCAGCAACGTCTCTACTTCCTTCGGAAGCTGAGAAAATCCCATCTCCCATCACCCATCCTCACTACCTTCTATAGCGGTACTATAGAAGGCATCCTGGGCAGCTGCATCACTACCTGGTTTGGGAACTGCACCGTCTTTGACCACAAGAGCCTTCAGAGTAAAGTAAGAACAACTGAGAAGATCATTGAGGTTTCTCTTCCCTCCATCACGGACATCTACACAACATGTTACATCCGCAAAGCCACCAGCATTGTGGAAGACCCCAGACACCCCTCATACAAACTGTTCACCCTCTTGCCATCCAGAAAAAGGTACCGCAGCATTTGGTTGCTCACACATTTGTGTTGCACCATGGTCCTGGAGGAACATTGTTTAGTTTTTCTGTGTACTTGTATATAGCTGAAATAACAATAAAAGCCTTTTGAACTTGAACGTTCAGGTCACACACACACACACGCGCACACACGCACACACACATACACACATACACACACACACACACTCCCTCTATTCATATGGAGTGAAATGGTCCTGCAGAGAGCTTCCTCTCTCCCTCACTTTACATCCATTACTGGAATTCTATTTGTTGCCATACTGACTGCACTGATACAGATCATGTCTATTACACTGCAGACAATGCATGTGGAAGACAGGCATGTGCTCATCAGACTCAGGACGAAGCACGTCATGGTGCTTATCAACAACTTGTATCAGCTTGCATCTTCAGCCACCTCCCTACACAGCCTCTCCATTCAGCATTTGGTGGGGAGAGAGAGAGAGAGAGAGAGAGAGAGAGAGAGAGAGAGAGAGAGAGAGAGAGAGAGAGAGAGAGAGAGAGAGAGAGAGAGAGATGGGGGAACCACTAGAGCAATTAAAAAGTGGTCTGGACATGTTATCCTGAGGCCAGCAGCTGCTATTAAAGGGGAAATGTGGTGGGACAGATTGAGCATCCCATAGACAAACAGCATCCCATAGACAAACAGACCAGAGAGAGAGACACACAGCGAGTGAGAGAAAAAGAAAGAGAGAGAGAGAGAGAGAGAGAGAGAGAGAGAGAGACAGAGAGAGAGAGAGAGAGAGAGAGAGAGAGACAGAGACAGAGAGAGAATATCTTGGCTCAACTCCTCCAACTGTCCAGTCCTTCAAAGGCCTCTAGGAAGTGAACTATACAGTAGGGGGTGTAATTGAATTGTACTATGCTTGACTGAGATTCCCAGCAAAAGGAAATTTAGCATCAGATTAGGAACTGTTGCCTGTAGCTCTAGCCACCTCACTGCATCTTCAGTTTACAGCCATAGACAAGAACGAGGAAGAAAACACACGCACGCACGCACGCACGTACGCACGTACACACACACACACACACACACACACACACGGAAACAGTGCCAGCATTATAAGATTATCATTTCAATGTAAACACATGAATCCCATGTGGATGAGGTATTGAATCTGTACCAAACCCTGCTTCAGAGGGGCTCAGAATGAACTCCCTAAATTATGAAGACACACAAGATTCATAAAAACATTCATAAAAAAACACACGCTAAGCATATGCGCAACCTTTTAAAAATTTTTTTTAAACCAGTCCATAGCATGGTCTACTTCAACTTGCAGTCTAGACAAGTTGAGCCTAGTATATTGATCTGTCTCAGATGGCTGAGCTACATAGGAGAGCAGCTCTCCTGGGGTTGTAGAGGGTAACCCAAGGAGGAGGGGAGAGAGAGAGTGAGTGAGAGAGAGAGAGAGAAAGAGAGAGAGATGGCACCCCTTTAAGGCTGCTGTTATTAAAATTAACAAAATAAAAACTACAAACAAATTAATAAAATAAAATCTACAAACATATAGATGGACTTGTATACTTAGAGTAGAATGTGGTAAGCCAGGAATCGGCTGTGGATCTCAAGTGAACCTGCAATCAGTCTATCAGGTAATATCACCTAATTAGTAAACATTAAACAGAACAAGACAGGTTTAATTAGTGAGCAATCCAACACAGAGCGGTAATCTTAGTGGGTTTCTGCATGTGGAGCTAGCTTTACTGTCCTGGCCAAAGAACTTCTTTTCAGGACCCTGATCATTTAAACCATATTTTCAATAAACATCTGAAAATGTCAAATGCTGTATGCGCTGTCAAATACGCCTGTCTTTATTTGTTATTGTTACTTGGAAGAAGCTCGGATTACAGTTCAGGAGTCATTCATGCAGATAATTAAAAAAAGTTAAACCTTTTTGCGACTGTATGCATATGTGGCTATATATGTATTAGTTACGTGCATTAATGAAGCAAGAATTAAGGCACATCAAGAGGCAGAGAGCCACTCCAGGCTGTTGCCATAGCTGTCGGCAAGTGTCTCCACTTCACTGGATGATCTGATGACTTCCACTAATGCTTTGCCCTGTAGCCTCTAGGGAGAGGAAAACAGGCATAGCACTAGAGAGGAAGAAAGAGAGAGGTAGAGATTCCCTTGTAATGGAAACCATTGTGAATGTGAATTTATAGATGAAAGCTGTACAAATCTTCTGTACAAATCTTCCTGAAACCATGGTTTTATCACAGCTCCCAGTAATTCCTGAGTGCAATCCAAAGACATTTGCTGTAATTTTCATTGTGGTCATAGCGGACAGAGACTTAGCTACTGCCGTTCCCAGAAGCCATGCTTTTGGGCTGAAACCTTAGAGATCTCAAATAAAGCATGTGATGTTACTGTAAAAGACAAACTTTGGACCATTTTAAAGGAGCATCTGTAAATGCTAATGGCGCTAATCATGGTTAATGAATGCTAGCAGGGCTGAACACAGTATTATGCAAACGCAATTATGCTAACAGGTTTCTTATAGCCTTCATTAATTGTTAGCTACATTAGCATTATAGAAGTGAAGTATTCCTTTAAGACTGGCTTTAAAATGGCTAATTTATTGTAATGGAATGTCAATTGTGGAGGTGAGATCGTTAGCCCAATGATTGTTAAACAACTGAATCAATATTGTTAAGTAATTACTCTGAGCTAGAGAAAGCAGGCATTACCATACAGAAACAGTGAATCCAGTAAGAAAAAGGCTTTTGCAAGAAGAATAAAGTAAGTATTTTATTTTGCTTGGATAAGAGCCTTGCTGTGTCTGCTTTGCTTTGAAGTAATCCTCCTATATAACAGTCATTCTGATCATTATGAACCCACTCGCTCTTTTCTGTTCTGACTCACATTACATTCCAGAAGTATATAATTATTGTGGTTGTGAATTTTAATAGAAAATAATATGTTCTTGCCATATTATACCGGTCACTGCACTTTTCCACCCAGAGTGGTCCAGACACAGGGCTGATTTACCCAGTTAATGAGGAAAACAGGAAAAGTTCAGTCAAACTGCATGCATCCAAACCCATTTCACTTCTGCTCGGGCTTTTCATGTGTGAGATGGGTGATTGACAAGATTTCTTGCTTGCCAGCTGAACGCACAGTGAAGGAAACAGCATTGCATTGCATGTAAAATCACCACATGCCAGCCATCCCATTTGGGAGCAAAGCAGAGACAACGGCAAAGCTTCAGCCTAGAGCGTCGCACAACGGTCCTCCTTCCTGTGTTGCTGTTCACCTCAAACGATTGGTGTGTGAATGAGGCTGCTGAGAGGCTGGGAGGTTGGGAGGTGAGAGGCTGGGAGCAGGAAAGGACACGCAGAGCCAATGGCGCTGACTGCACCCTCAAAAGGTGTAGACAGCACAGCAACCTGCAGCGACTAGATACACTCAGGGTGTAATGCAGGGAGAAGTGACCAGGAATTAACCCTTTAAACACCACGTTTTTAGTATGTTCAGAGGTATATGGAGGTGTAGAATTCTGATTATTGCTTATTATACTATCCATGCTATTTTAGGTATAACATAAACAAACAATAAATTAGCCATAAAAATATCAGCCGAAATTTATTTGTAATATTTCGAAAAAGCATCTGTAATACTAAGCATTTTAACCATGCATGTATCTGCAAAAGGCAGTCTGAAAACAGGGAATTGTGTGGCTAGAACAAAAAAATGTATGGAAAAATGTTACCTGATGGTTGAAAAAAAACGCATTAATGAAAAAACTGAGAGTATGTTGTCATTGGCTGTTGTTTGCTATACTGAGTTTCAGAAGTCTCCCTTGAACTCTTTTACACACACACACACACACACACACACACACACACACACACACACACACACACACATACACACACACACACACACACACACACACACACACACACACACACACACACACACACACACACACACACACACACACACACACACACACACACACACACACACACACACACACAGACACACACACAGACACACACACACACATGGAAATAGTGCACACACATTGCCCTTCATTAAAACACATGCCTCCAGAGCAGCCACTTGCCCTGCTATTAACTCCAGCACCTGGTCTTTATTTCTGGAGCAGAATGTGTGTGTGTCTGTGTGTGTGTGTGTCTGTAAGTGAGAGACGTCCCACGCTACTGTCCCTACCTCTGCAAGCTGCTGACTGGGTGTTCTCCAGGAGCTGACTCGTGACTCCTGAAGAACTACACAACCAGACATTTTCAGCAAGCATGTGTCACCAAAGTACAGCTGATTTAGCAGTGTTATATGGAGTTGTCTAGGGAGTGGGGTGCTCTGAAGACTCTTCAAATTGACTCTTGAGATGCACTGCGATAACACATTAGTTTAATCTCTAAGAATAATTAGTTTCACAGAGTCATCATGTTTTTTCCATAAATGTTTAAATAACAATAGTAATCCTGCTATAAACCCTATACTGCATATTAATGGATATAAGTATAAATGGTTGAGTATACTGAGCATGAGTGAGCTTTCATGCACCTTCTGTTTTCGTGGCACTGGAATGTGTTCAGTGTACACTCAGACTTCTGGTGCGCCTGGCCTTGGTGCATATTTACTTGTTTTCTGTGTTTAATGCTAATGAACACCAAAAGGTCCTAGGCCATGTGACTCATCGGGGACTTTTTGTTTATGGAAGCAGAAATCAATCTCACACATGACTTGGAGCAGCACTGAGCCCTTCCTTGTTGGCATCTTGCAGCTGCCTGATGATGGATCTTAGATTTGCAGCAGTGTGGGAATGCTGTGGTTGGGTACCTGGACATGTCTTGGACATGAATGGCAGGCCAGAAACTTGGCAAACAGTAGCGCTGCACTGGCCCCCTGAAAACTCTCCCATACACCTGGGGCTGAGCAGAGGCTGGTGAGCTGGTGTGAGTGCAGGTCGGGGGGCCCGTGTCATGCCAGTTGAAAAAAACCCCCCAGATAAGATGCGTGGTGCAGATACAGTTACAAATGGCTATGTCCTCTGGAGCGACCAGCACATACGACCTGAGTGAATTAGCATGTGTGTGTGTGTGTGTGTGTGTGTTTGTGTGTGCACATGATTCATTCCACCTCCACCTCCTGGAGATAGACTGTGGATGACAGAGACAAATAAACCTCATTTATTTGGGGCAAAAGGTATGTGGAAGACTCTGAAAGCTACAGAGATACCTTAGAGCTGACCTGGGGGGAGGGAGATGTGTGTGAGGAGAAGACATCTGGTTCATAAAACATAAGACCAGCAATCAGAATAGCAGGCCAGTCTCCCTCTTTCTCTCATGTTTTTTCTAATGGACATAACTGACAATTACACTAATAAGACCACCAACAGGATACACTGGGGGATAAACACTGCAACAGAGAGATTGAGAAAAAAAACAATGAACAAATGAAAAAATGAGATGGGAAGATAGAGGATGAGTCCACCTATTGCCATACCCTAAGGCTGAGAAAAACATTCCCATTGGTTGGGACCTGGCAATGGTAACCACAATGGTAGGCAACCTACCCCTTAATATGGTTGCCACAGCAACAGTGTGCAACAATCACGTGAGCCTTTGGCAGTTTGGACAAAAGAAATGGCCAATCAGCCAATTCCTCCAAGATCCAGCCTAATACGGAGTCCCAGATGCTGCCATTAAATATTTACAATCACCAAATCCATTCAGTTGGACGTACTGAATAAACTGACCAGTTAATTTGGAGGTTAAGCACTTATAGGGCCACTGGCCAGTATTGGGTGATGGACTGAGCCTAGTTCTATCACAATGTCCTCATATTTTCATTGTTTGTCAGAACTCGGTCAACACCGGCCATCTATTAGGGAATGCCATGCCAGAAGAGGAAGCAGTATACATTGCTGAATTAATGGAGTAATTCACCCACAAAGTTCTAATGCTAATATTAACCCTACGTTGAGAGCTAGTTGGGACCAGTAAGCAGAGAGCAAATGAGAACAGGCGAAACAGACCCCCAGTTTTCATTCACTGACAGCCATGTTGGCCTTTTCAAGTAACGGGATCCTTCAGTGTAACCTCAAGCATGAGTGGTGTTGTAAAGGAGAGTGTGCAGAGCCTTACCGTGGCAGGTGAAGCAGCTGACATGAAAATGGACATTCTGCACGCGCACCACCTCCCCTTTACACGCCTCGCCACAGCGAAAGCAGGAGATGGACGCTAGGCTATGGCTGCCATCTCCCCCCCCATAGCCTGGGTGCTGGTAGGGCCCTGTGGAAGAGCAGAGGCAAAGATCTGATGATCTACCCCACCAACTACCACCGTCACTCACCTTTGCCAGTCAAACCTGGAGGCTGCTTAGTGCAATTCGAAAAGTGTAAGGACCAATACATAAAAAATGAGAGGTCATCGAAGACCAAGGGAACCTATGGGTAGTTGCTACATGTAAGATAACACCAGATGTCACGAATTAGGTTCTGATGTTTATTCAGGAGAGTCCATTAGATCTTGTTATATGATAGGCCTCACTGAGCACTGGAGAACTACTTTCCAAGGTTGTAGTCTACACCGTATGATGGGCCATGTGTATGCATGCATTCAAACATCGCACTAGTACAAAACAGTTGCGGGATGCTGTCACTCTCACACAGCTTAGGAAAAGCCTGACACATTTGACAGATAGCAAGGCTGAATCTGCCCTCCAAAAGAAGGATATGCTTCCCATGAGGAGATAACAGAAGCCTGCTGCCCTGGTAGAACCCTGCTGACTACGTTAGTGCTGTGCCAGGTAAGCAGTCCTGTAACATCTGTGGCCACCAGTAGTTACGGGTGCTGCAGGGTAGACCTGACACTGGGCAGATGGGCACCAAAACTATGGACCAAACACCAAGAGCTGAAAATGTCAATATGGCAGAACTGATTTTTTGGGTGGGACACACTGGTGACTGATATTTACTTAAATATAATGCAATACTAATACTCTGATCAGTAAAAGTGCTCCTATAGAATAAAATAGAATAAGTTACTATTTTGACAAAAAACAGCATTCTGACCAAAAAAGCACAGTGGAGTAAAACCCAATAAACAAAACCGTTTTGATAAATTAAGCTCTCATAGAATAGAATAGAATAGAATAGAATAGAATAGAATAGAATAGAATAGAATATGTTGGTATGTTGATCAACTTTCTATTGGCTAGAAATGTTAAAATGTCTACTACATTATCATTTTAATTTCAAATAATCTCTGACCAGTAATGTAATGTCCAATGATCATGATGAATTGGAGTGTCTCTTTCTCAGTTATATGCATCTTTACAGATGGACACTTCTGGATTTATCTTTTGTATTCACTTCATCTGCTTTGGCAGGATGAAGACAAAAGACAGGCATCCCTTTGTTGCTTTAATTCTAATGTTGTATCAGGCATTCTATTATTGCTACAACAACGCTGCCAGACCAGCACATGCCAGTCCATTGTGCTATAACACCCTCTGATTAAACACACTACAACTAAAAAACAAGCTATGGGAGCTATGGATGATAAGAGTAAAAGTGAAAGGATTAACCAGGCCTCTAAAACTAACATTAAACCAAAGATGAGAAGAGACTTTCACTTTATTCAGTAGAACTTCTCTGATCTTACACTCTAAACAGTTGCAGATCATTACATAGAAAAGAGACGAGGTCCACAGTGTTGAATTATCACCTAGAGTGCCTGTACCAGCAACAAGATTAAAACCGTAGGAATTTATTCAACACTGCAGGCATTGATTCAACACACTTTTCCCACATGTTTTTTGCCTAAACAAGATCACATTCAGAGCTGCAAGGGTCTACAGTGTGACATGTTAAACCAACTATATATGGTCACCTGCCTTCCGTTCCATTCATTGATCAAATGCCTTTCCCCCAACTTCACACTTCCTCCAACACTCTGCCTGGGTTGGAGCAGCACAACATATCTCCATTAAAAGAACCTTCATGTTCATAGCTGCTAGGAGAATAGCAGCAGAAACTGACCTGACCATGTTCAGTGAGTAAAATCTCCTGAGACCAAAGGCAATCTGAGACTAGATCTCAGACTGATCCAGGTTCAGATGTCCTCCTGCTCAAGCTGATTTGCAGTCACTTCTTGCTGAATGTAAATCTGACCCAGAAACCAACCTGCTTAGTAGAAATACTTTATACTTCTGTGTTCATTTCCCAGAGACCACATGCTGAGCCGAAATTATCTGAAGAATGGAGTGAACAAAATGCTGTTGGAACACTCTCTTGCCAAGTCACCCTCTTCAGATAGAGGAGAGATTACTAAAAAAAGACATACAATATGTATAGTCATCAATGTAATTTTGCAGCACAGAACACTGGACAGATTCCTGGCGTAAAGGTTATTGAAGAAAGCATGTAAATACACACACACACACACACACACACACACACACACACACACACACACACACACACACAGGGATCGAGATATATTTGGAAAGTCTGTAAATAATAGGGGCAAATTGCCTGTCATAGCTAATGGTTCTTGAGTGAACCCCACTTTCAAAAAATCAAGTGGGATTTCCATTTCCTTGATCACTGACAAGCTTTTCAGCAGAATGGAGATGGTTTTTTAAGTGGATGTCCTGACATGAACCCAGCCAAGCATGAATAGAAGTGGCAGAGGCAACGCAGCGCATAACTTTACTGCATTCACACCCACAACCTTGCGAATGAGTAAAAGGGTCAAGCAAGAGTGGGTAGCATCCAAAAAAGGCTTTGCGATCGCCTGCCAAAAACCAACAGACAATAGAACACAGTTCAGGAAACAGAAAGCCTCCCCACAAGAATAAAACATGCATTGAGATATTTACCATGGGCCAGCAGACCCGTAATCACTCATGGACGTTCCCCCAACAGGACAAGAAAATGATGTTATCATAATGGAAGATATTCTGAAAGACCATGGGATATGTGAGTTCATAGGATCATAGGATTTGTGTATGCCGAAGGGCGTTAAGAGACCTCCAAGAAGCAGAGACAGAAACCGTTAGCGATTATGAGACGTATATTTAACAAACATGCCAAAAAGCCTGAGGACAGAGATCGCCAAGAAACAAGTGTTTGAAGTAAAGATATGGGCTATGGTGGATTATAGAGATCAGGTTCTCTACTGAAACCAAGCTAAATCACCCTTAATAAAGGAGGGGTGACACATTCACACAAGCTCTCACATCAGTCTCCGCAAAAACAAAGACAGAGAAATACTGCCTGAAGCCATAGGAAGTAGACAGACGACCAACATCTAGTGAGAGCATTTCAGCAAGACACAGCAGCACGCAGTCAAACGTACAGCTCATTGTCAGTGTCTAAGCTTAATAGCCGTAAGCGTGCAGCTAATAGGGTGACTATATTTTAGTTTTCAAAACAGAGAATTAGTGGGGGGGCATGAATACATAGCCAGTTTTAACTATTTTTATTAGAATTTTCTTATTAGACCTTTATTAGACCAATAAAATTTGCCTTCAGAGCCTATATAGGCAGATAATCTATTTGGCTCTTCCTTAAAAATAAAAAACATTTAAAAACGTATAAAGTAAAAATATATATTTCTTTTCATGATCATGAAATAAATTAAAATCAGCCACCATAAAATTCACTACTTCACTAGACATTTTCCAGTAGTATCCAGGCTCGTCCCTCAAGCTCAATCTGTACCATTAATTAGAGTGTAGGTGGTGGGGTAAGAGCATAAGGAAACTGATTTATATCAAATTATTTTGTCAAATGCATGCTGTACATGGACAGATCAGACGTAGCAAAAACAGCCCTCACAGCTTCTCTATCAGTCCTGTGTTTTTAGGCCTTGTTAAGGTGCCATACAAAACTCACACTGAAGGTAAACTTCATGTATCCTCTTTGGCCATACACGTCTGTGCACAGCTACACACACACACACATACACACACACACACACACACACACACACACACACACACACACACACACACACACACATACACACACACACACACACACACACACACACACACACACACACACACACACACATACACACACACACACATACACACACACACACACACACACACATACACACACACATACACACATACACACACACACACACACACACATTGAGAAGCAGTCTGACCAGTGGTTGCATGTAGGGCGTGTACATGATCAACTAACTGTGGCGAGCGACAAGGCGAAACCTATAGAGAATGGTAAACGCAATGCAGAAACGGCTAGGCAGTGTATGGAGACTGTAGAATGCACATGTCAGCGTGAAAGGAAAGCCAAATCTTGGGCATTCTGGGCACTTTAGAATCTAGGCAGAACATATTTTTTAGGTCCCAAAAAGAGGACATGTCCATGAAAAAGAGGACACATGGCCACCCTCGCAACCAACATGATTGTCAAATCAAATCAAATCAAAGTTTATTTGTCACATATATAGTCATACACAGCATAACTGGCAGTGAAATGCCTTTGGTGACTGCTCTGCCCGTTGCCAAGGAGAGATACATAAAAATATATAGATCAGGGTAATGTGAGTTTAAACTGGAATAGATCCTAAAATTTATTTATAAAGGAAGGAAGAAAATAAAGACTGAGATATAAAGTGGAATTTGTCTGGGGGAAAAAAATAGATAAATGTGTGTGTATGAATGAATAAATATGTCCAGATAAATAATGAATCAAAAGGGAATGTATGAATATGATTACATACAATGTACAATTTTACAGTTTTACACTTTTACAATTTTTACAATTTCCAGCTCAGGGTGAAGGTATGCAATATGAAACAGTACAATATGGCGCAGTGCAAATAGCAGAAAAAATGGGTGTGTAAGAGAATTTGTATGATGTTATACAACATCTCAATACAAGAATTAGCTGTTGAACTTAGCATCCCTGTCATAAGCTTCAAGACCACATGGACGTGGGGCTCCGTTGAAATGTTTCTGGATTCGCTGCTGCCTGCATCAAACCTCTAAAACTCAAAAATGTCCAATATTAAGCTGCTTCTTTCTCAACTCTTTTTTCTGTTTGCACATTATAATCATATCATTTAGCATTTATCAAAATGTTTATTATGTTTCTCTCAACACACATCTCAGTTCTTGTATTGACATGTTAATGTAATATGCGTTGTTATTAGGCGTGGTAACTTAGCCAAGCAGCTAATGCAGTAACATCAACTGTGAGAGGACAGCAGTAATTTGAGAGTCTATGTAAACAGAAAGACTGCTGGGAATGGGGAAGTCTTAGAACAGCATGCCTTGACCCGAGAAGCTGCCATTTTGCATCTTTGGAGGACGCAGAACACGCTGTCGCTAATCAACACTTTCAAGCCGTTACAAGCAGACAGAGAGCATTTTGTGGAGGAGGGCGGGAGTGTGAGAAACCCCAGCGGGAGATGGCATTTATTAGTCCTGATGTATTGACTGGGCGTATGACAAGCATAAATGACTGCCTGACGAGAGGGCCCGTGCTTGATCATAGAGTAGTGGCAGAAGCATTATGGTCACGATGAAAAAGCATCCCAGCTTCCATTAATAAAACACCAGACTGGTGTGGTTTTAAGGGATCTATTTTCCACTAAAGTCACTGTTTAACTCAAATGAAGAACAATGACCAGGATCTCATAAAACATCTGACATACATCTAAAGACCAGTGTATATACCTTCACATTCACTTTGTTTGTTTGTTTGGGGGTTGTTTTACAAGAGACACATTTTACTTTGTGGTAACCATTCCATAGAAAGATTAGAAAAGAAAATTTTAAACATGGTCTTTTCAGTTCGAATTACCTTGTATAGAATATAGTGTTTTCCAATTTACTTATCAAATAAATTTTTTTTTTTTACTTTGTCCTTTTCTGTTTAAATCCCAAAATGTTGTGTCTTTTTAATTTACATAGACTTATTTAGTCTTAACACACAATCTTTTTACCTAAGAATGCACCCATTACTTTAGAGTTTAGGTCACACACTGACACAGTTAATACATACAACCTAAGGGACTGAAAAAGGAAGTGTTACCTATCCTAATTTTCTAAAACAAGGAATGTACAACAATTTAATTAAGCGTGGTTAAAAAAAATACATTTACATAGTACATTTGTCAGGTTTTTATGGGTAAAACTGCAGCCTAAATATATTTAGCGTTAGAGAACTTATTTGATTTCAAGACAGCCATGATGAAGTGCAGGAACACACACACACACACACACCCTTTCTTTTCAGGATCCTGTTGTCCTTGTCATCTCTGTCCAATGGCCTAATCGGAGGGGATTCCAGAGGGTCAAACATGGTCTGCCAAGAATTATGGGTATTTTCTTGCTTCAGTAACAAGGGTAGGCATCAGATTATGGGGCCAAGCTAAATCTTCTACCTCAGTGATTGGCTCAGTCATGCAATTTCAAGGTCAACTGGAATCCAATCAAGAGCCTGGGTAGGAAAGCTCAGTGTGGTGTAGCACAGTCCAAAGGAAAGATGTGACAGTGGTCAGTCTATCTGAAATGTCACATTTATTGCTCTTTTACTGTTTCACTTGAATTTTGTGTTACTTCTGAAAAAATACATCCAGAGTGAGAAGTGAATTAAGATTCCTAGTCAAAATAGCATTAGATAATAGCTTGAAGTGTCCTTTTAGAAGACAAAAGAGAAGTGATGTAGTTACTGACTCTTTATACTCTATGTTAGAAAATCATTATTTATGACAATGAGCTTATTTTTCTTCTTTTTAGCAGTATATATATATATATATATATATACATGTCCAAATGTGGACACACACACACACACACACACACATATATATATATATATATATATATATATATATATATATATATATATATATATATATATATATATATATATATATATATATATATATATATATAGCCAAACACTATATGGGCAAAGCTTTTGGGACACCTATACATTACACCTATAGGAGCTTTTATGACATGACATTTTATGACATAGAGCTGATTTACCCTTTGCAAGTATAACAGCTTCCATTCTGAAAGGGCTTTTTAGATTTTAGAGTGTGTCTGTGGGAATGTTTGTCATCCAGAAGAGCATTTGTGAGATCAGACATTGATGTTGGGCCTGGATCACAGTCTCTGTTCTAGTTCATCCCAAAGGTGTTGGATGGGATTGAGGTCAGGGCTTTGTCTTTGCCAGTCGAGTTCTTCAACAGCAAACTCACCCAACTATGCCTTTACGGACCTTGCTTTGTGCACTGGGGCACAGTCATGACGGAACAGAAAATGACCCTCCCCAACTGTTCCCACAAAGTTGAAAGCATGCTATTGTCCAAAATGTCCTGGTCTGATGAACTTTACAGTTAGTTGATTGTGGAATATCTAAGAGAGAAGAAATGTCATGATCTGATTTGTTGCAGTGGTTAAATTCAGTGAGCTCTTTAGAATGTCCAATTCTTTCACAAATATTTTTAAAGGCAGACTGCATGGCTAGGTGCTTGATTTTATACACCTTTGGCAATGGGACTGAATGAAGCAACTGAATTCAATGATTAAGAGCTGTGTCCCAAAACCTTTGTTCATATAGTGTATATATATGCATTAATATGTATATACATATATATATACATACATATATTTAGCTATGCATCCATTTACAAAATAGAAACATTGTAAATGCAATATACATATATAAAAGAAGTATATACCAGGCTATTCCTTATAACAGCCATTGCATTATCTCAATGAAATTGGTATAAACTGATAATGACAAATATAAAAAGGATGAAAGAAATTGGTGCATGTGCACACTGAAACAGCTATGAAAAGGAAAAAATAAATAAAAAGAGAAAGAAAACGCTTTTGTATAAGTGGATCTAAGCAGGTCTTGTCCCAAACTGGGAGCAGGACTCTTCTAGGCAATATGAGGAATAGATTTAAGCTTTTCTAGATATATCCAAACTGGCTGCCAGATGGAAATGAATTTGTCCCTAAATACACTGAGTGAGTAGTTTATCTTCTTCAACTGTGTAAATTGCATCAGGTCTCTCAACCACAAAGATACTTTTTGAGGGTTTGTCGACTTCTAGTGTAATAATATTCTTCTGCACGCAAGCAGTGTCATAAAAGGAATGACTTTTTATCTTTTTGTAATTTTAGAATGTTTACTGTCAGTGACATCCAATATGGCTGCCACTTAATGCTGAAAATCAGTATTAAGTGCCTCTGATATAATTTTAAAGACCACAGACCAGTAAGATGCCAGAGCAGGGCATGACCAAAACATATGGGTCAAGTTCTAGTAATACAGGGATCTGTGTTACAGATGATTTAGTAACACAGGGGTATGATTTTATTCAATTTTAGTTGAATATTCAGCTTTTGTGATAAAGGGCAAAAGGTTTCTATCAATAATGGATATTGGATTGGAACGGGCCAATACTTCGCTAATTGCACATTTCAGATCACCACCAAAAATTTATTGTTGTGAGTTTACATATAGTATTGGGGAGAGTTTGGGGTGTATACATCAACCAGATCTATGGGTTTATGGAGAAGAAGTCCAGATACTGTAACAAAATGTCCCCGTGGGTCTGATGTAATGGTAATTGCATTGAACTTGATTTTGTTATGTACCAATTCCATGTGCTGTGGAGTTGACATTCAAGTGGAACACATGGCCCACCCACAATTTTCTGAATCTAACTTGATCTTTTACCAATAAATGAGTTTCTTGAAGAAATGCCATTTCACGTTTGAAATATTAAAATAGCCTGGCCCCTTTTACAGGTCTGTTTAATGCCTTTACATTCCAACTAACGAATCGTATTCCTGCCGTACTTGTATTCATTCCTTTTCTTAAGGTTTACCAAAAAACATACATAAAGGTGCAAACAATAGTAAAGGAAATAAATGGTCTTGAAAAAGTGCAGTTTCATGGAAAACCTCTCTAAGGAGAATGAAAAAAAAACATAAGCTGTGAAAGTGTAGGGATGTTCCTTCCCAAAACCCTGTCCCATTTCCCAAACACAAGCAAAACTAAAACGAAGCCTGTACTTGTTCCTCTCCCGGTGCAGGCTACACTCTGTCTTTAAATACTCCTGGTAGTGTAGACACTTCTAACCGAGAAAGCTCCCAGTGACTAAAGATATACTGAAAGTTTATAACTCTCAAGGTAAACACATACGTATGGAAACACAGCAACAATAATCAAAACAAATATATGTATGCAACAGGTAAGTTATTGGTAGGTGTTTATATATAATATGAATTAGCCAAGCATTTGTAACAACAAGGGTAACCATACCACATTTCCAGATCAAAAACTCTTATTTCTACTCTTTGTTGAATCTGATCATAAAATTTCTGAATTTCATCAGGTGAATTGAAGCTGAGTATCTCTCCCCCATACATCACAGTCAGGTTACATACAGCTGATGGAACCATTTGGTACAAAGCTTGTTTTATACTGTTAAATATGGCGTTCTTTTTTTACGAGTCTTTTGCTAACGCCTTGGTACTTCAGCTCGTGGTTCATGGCCCAGCACAACGTGGCCTCTTTCTGCTGGAACCTGGAAAAACAGACCAAGAATGTGCGGGGGGATTTTCCCTAGTTGAACTTGATCGTCGGTGTCCGATGGGCTCGTTCTAATTCAGGCGGAGCAGAAAAAAATGTTGGGGCCCATCATCTGCATCAAAAACTCTGACATAAACTTAAGCGGGTTGTTATTGTCTTCCCTGCCTTCAGGAATGTTCAATATGCAGAGATTAGCTCTTTGCGATCAGTTCTCGAGGTCGTCGTAGGGCACAGTAGGGCACAGTAGGGCACAGTTTTGGGTCTGGAGCAATCTGATGGTGGACTCCACTACTGATAAGCGGACAAAGGTATTCAAAGGAGTTCGCTGATGCTTGTAGTTAGTCTAGTGAGGCCTGTGATGGTTTGATAATATTCTTGAATCAGATGCAAGATAAGTGAGGATCTCTGCTTCTCGAACTAAGTTTTTGTCGTTGGAGGGCTGTTTGTAAATGCTACTAACTTCCCTGCAGCGCTCATGACAACACAACTCTGCTATCCTGTTTGGCAGTCTTAGAATTGCTCATTTTACATGTAAAACTATGTTGAAACTAACTGGAACATTGTTTGACAAAGATCTGAGAAAGAAATGAGAAATGATTAAAATGTCGACTGGGAGCCCTCTCTCGTACGTCTTTTCCCTACATTTGCAACTAGAAGTCCCATACCTTCAGATCTTTTTGGAAATTATCTAAGTCAAGCAATGAGAAAACTTGTTTTAGTTGTGTAGTGGACATGAAAAATGATCTCCTTCTTTCAGAGCTTCTATTTTTCACTCTTAGAAAAAAGCTGCACCTTTGTTTTATTGCACTTGCTCTCTAATGACTTCCACCCTTCTCCACACACACACACACACACACACACACACACACACACACACACACACACACACACACACACACACACACACACACACACACACACACACATACTTTCATCACAGGTGGCTCTTAGTCCGGTTTGGCTGTGCTGCCTCTGTCTCTGTCACTCTTTTGCCATCTGGGTGCGAAACGGGCGCCAGGCTCCGGGGTGCCCCCTCCGGAACTGGCACCCGTCTCCTGCACCCGCTTCAATCTTTGGCTACTGCCCCCATCTTGAGTGGTGTTGCTAGGTAAGCTGTCAACTCCAACAAAATACCATGGCAACATCATAGGGACTGACCAATGACAGGCGGGCAAGGCTGACGACACACAAACTTCAGAACTTTGGCCAGCTCACGTGTTCCTATGAGGAGCAGCACACTGTTCCACCTCATTTCTTCGGAGATAGACTGCCTCACACCAGGGTCTCAGAGGACCAAACAATTTTCCCTTTCCTAAAGCAGGCTGTTAATCAAAAGTCTCCAGAAAGTACTTGGATGTGGTAAGTTACAGGCTTGCTGAGCAGCTGTCCCAAGTTATGATTTAAGTCCCTGAAACTCTGCCAGAAAACTTCTCTCATACCCCCACAAGCAATGAATAATACACTGCTCTCAATAAAGCAGGCAGGCTTGCGCTGACTGAGGCTCGATGACACTCTGCATCTGAACACTGCAAAGTGACAATGCTTTTTTTTTTTTGACTGTGTCTCCTGTGGATAGTTGAAAAAGAAAGACCACTTGTGAGACAGCTGGAAGAGGGGTGGGCAAACAATTTCTCACATAATCTCAGAAAAACGCTAAATTCCTGATAGCAAAGATATCTGCACAGACCATGCCACCTAAAAAAATCCATCCGAAAACTCTCCATTTTTATTTGAGCAGGGCTTGTAGTTCTTTCACAAGGCTTGCAAAATCCCATGTTTACTCCAGTGTGTCCCTCAACCATTCTGTTAAATCTACAAGTCCTATTTTGTATTATTATAAGGAGGCTAAATTTGCACTCCAACCACTCGAAAGCCTGAAGGACTGCTCCTAACTGGGATCTCTCCCAGAAACACCAAGGGGACCAAAATGCAAGCCTGCACGGAATCAGCACACCTGAGCGTTCACGGTCCCTGCTGAGGAGAAGTGTTTTCACACTGCCCTTATAGCATCGCATGCCCATGTGCCCAGCTGTAATTACTGAGGCACACAGTCAGGCTGCAGAAGCAAACAGCAGCAAGCACAATGAAGGCTCATGAAGCGTATCTACAGGGTGATATTTCCTGAGGCTGGTAAATGCACTGAGCAGATGAAGTGGTGGCACAGCTGATGTCTTCACCATGCACGCAACGCCAGTTACATTTACATATGGCTGTAAAAGCTGCAGGGCTTTGGTGATCCCCTTAAACCCTCCCAACGATAATTTAATGACAAATCCAGGAGAAGTATGAGCCTAGTACATTAACATTCCTTTTAAGGGATCCCACTTAACCCTGTCTCAGGTATTTAAAAAGGGTTTAAATGGAGCACATATGTTCTTTTTTTTTTGTTTCATACGGGACATTAGTTGTCTTATCAGGTACATACTTAAATTTAGGTGCACACAAGGAGGTCCGGTACACCAAAGTTCCAAAGCCCCAGGCTTCGGACAAAATCTTAGCCTAAAGTTGCTTCATGTCTGTTCTCTGAATGAGTCAGACTGTAATGGTTATGACAAACAAGTGGTTACAACAAGATGTGGGTGCTAAGGAGCCACTGTTCCATGTTTCCCTCTCCCAAGTGTCTTCCCAGTTTGTATGTGTGTGTGTGTGGGGGGGGGGGGGGCATGTGTGTATGAGTGGATGTGTGTATGAGTGTGAGTGACTCTATGAGAGTGTGTAGAGAAGGAGCCACTGCTCCAACTGTTACAAATTTCTCTCACCCAAGTGGCTTCCTTTAACAGGTCTTGGGTGTGAGTGTGTCAGTGTGGGTGTGTTGGTGGTTGTATGTGGGTGTTGGTGTATGCGTGTGTGTGTGAGTGTGTGTGTTTATGAGTATGTGTGTTTGTGTGTGTGTGTGTGTGTGCATGTGTGTGTATGTATGTGTGAGTCTATGTATGTGTGTGTGCGTGACAGAGAGAGAGAATAAGAGAGAAAGTGTGTGTGTGGGTATGTGTGTGAGAGTTTGTGTCTGTGTGTGTGAGAGTGTGTGTTTGTGAGTTTGTGTCTGTGTGTGTGTGTGTGTGTGTGTGTGGGGGGGGGGGTATATCTGGCTGAGCGCGGGTGCTGTGGAGCTGAGGGGAGAGCGTGCTGTATGAAGCCAGTCTGATGTATGTGCCTGCCTGGGTGTGCAACACTCTCTGAGTGCTAGTGGCAGGCAGTAGAGCTGGGGTTGCTGATACAGCCCTTTCTTGAAAAACCAGTCAGAGGTCGCTAATCATGTAAGTTGTGCTTGAAGGACCAGGTGAAGTGTATGAATAAAGTGGGAACTATATGAAGAAAGCTAGGGAAACTACCAATACATCCATAGGCTCCTTATGAAAACGGAAAAGTAATCTATATGCTATCGGGTGGTAAAACGGGCAGTAGCCACATCTGGAAAGAACTGAAACCGGTCTAAGGTTGTGCCAGCTATCGTAGGGATATGGAGCGATGGAGTGAGCCTAGCATGAGGGAGGTGAGCGAGAAGTGTGTCTGTACGTCTCCCAGGCTCCACGCTCTCTCAAGCAGGTGTCACTCATCTCCGGCGATGGGTGAACTCATGCCACGTACTCCATTAGGCTTGCCGAGAACGCATAGGACAGACGTGACAATTTCTCTGTCGTTACGGTTTACTCAACCTGCCATTCCAGGTAGCTGCATGCCAGTCTCATTCAGATGGACAGAGAGAGGGAGAGAGAGAGAGAGAGAGAGAGAGAGAGAGAGAGAGAGAGAGAGAGAGAGCGCACATGCATGTGAGTAGGTCGGGGAACGAAACAACGGCTCATTCTCCCAGACGTGCGTTATTATGTTTTTGCAAGATGGACTAAGGACACAGGGCTTGGCGTGGGCACCCGCCAAGTGCCATTCAGTGCTGTTTTAATCACAGGCTAAAGGGCCAGTCCCTGTGCTGGTGGTGAACACTGAAGCATGTCTGCTTTAGGAGTGTTCTCTCAACCACATCCACCAGTACAGCCACTGGCAGCAGGAACAACACTGACCTAAAGAAGGCCTAAACTATCTTCTCATGATATGAATATTTAAAAATAAGCTCTGACAAAACTGACTGAAAACCACATTAATCTTCTGCTGTTTTTGAACTCAAGTTCTGGTTATCATAGATATTTCTGGACCAAAAACAGACTGCTTTTTAGATCAGAATATTGATGAACACCAATATTTCTATTTTTAAGAGAGGAAGTTTTTTTTTTCACTGTGAGGTGACCATCCACTGTTTAGAGGTGTGAAGTAATGTGGTGTAATGTTGAATTTTAACATGGAGTGAGCCATGGCATCAGCCATCCACTGTTTAGAGGTGTGAAGTAATGTGGTGTAATGTTGAATTCTAACATGGAGTGAGACATGGCATCAGCGTCTGGCTTAATCCAGCTGGTGGCAGGGTAAGAGTGGCAGTAAACCCCTCAGATGCCAGAGGGGTCAAAGGCCACACCATTTTGCCCTGTGCAAGACAACTGCAGATTCTGACTGGTGATTAAGAGTCTCTCTTCTGTTCCCTTGGAAAAGGATATTGTGTAAGCTTGAAGTCTTTGTATAGCAAGGCTCAAAATGTAATGCTCAGTGATATTCCAGGCACAAAATAAACACCCACCTATTATACACCATTATATAGTCATTTACTCTAATATTGTACCCATCAGCAAAAAAACCTCACAATTTCTTTATAAAGGCTCATCATGAATATATATTTTAGAGCTATACAATATATTGCTTCTTTTAACATTATCACAAGAATGGCCTTTGCAACAGTGATTGCCAGTATGCAAATGAGCACTTTTTTCTTGTGTTCCGTGAGCATCCTGCCAGATCTCAGACCAATTCCCAGTGAATGTTTTCTGAGTGTTGGGATGAATCATGAAATTCACATGATTCAGTCTAAATCAATTTTGTCAAAAATAATGCAGGCCAATGTTTAAACTCTATAATACAAACACAGTAACTAACTGGATTTGCCCAGACAATGATCAGCATCACTAGCATGCAGTGGGACACATTGCACAAAGGGAACGTGTGGAAGAGCACCCGGTGTAATAGCATGCCGTCTGGGATATCTGTAATCCACAGCCATACGCACGCAGCAAGGGGTTGCTCTGTGGGCTGTAGTAACCTGTGCTCTTGGCACCTATTAAAAGTACCTCTTTCAGCATGTTTTTTTTAGCAGCCCCCCCCTTACTACCCTGGCTCCTGATGTAAATGCTATGGCTGCCATCCAGGCCAGATGCTGTGCTTAACCTGCAGATCACTGGAAGGACCAGTGCACTCAGTGCATTCATATATCACCTTTCCTACTGACTCCGTTACACCCGATGATCCTGTTCAAATTTAATATATTGAATTCGGTTACTGAATTGTTGTAGGTAATTTTGCCAGTGTAATGTTCATAGGTGCATTTATTCCAGTATGCAACACAGGCACACTTACACACAAACACACAAACAAACCTGCCACATTCCTGTTGTCAGCTGAGTTCCACAGCTTATCGAGAGAATGCTGGGTATTTCAGGCCTTCGCAACAGCTCATCTGAAACAAAGAGATCTGCAGCGTGTGCCGGTGCTTCGGTTGGCCTCAACACTTAACCACCACGAGGACCACTCTGTGCGCCAATCAATGAAAGCTGTTACTGTATGTTCCCTCTCTGTACCATGAAGAGAGAAGTTCTCCCTAACAGTGTCGTGTAGTCCCCCTGAGGGACACAACTCTCAGTAACAGTGCACAGTTACGTTGTTTGTTATTGCTATTGCAACATATTCTTATTTATGCTGATGCTGCTACAAAAAATGAACCTCTAAATATTCAAAGGAATTTATATTGTGTGTTGCGTTTATCTCACACGCTGTAGATGTTTCTGATGAGTCATGGCATCCACATGGTCCATTAAACATTAATATCTTTGGTAAATGTTATGTAGGCATGTGTGCCTGCCCACCTTTAACCATGTCAACTGCAGTATATAACAGTATAATCACAACATCATGATTTTGCTGTATTAGCATCTTCTGAGTTAACTGATACAACATATTAGAGACAAGTGAAAGTAAATAAGAATCCCGTATTGGGCACAGTGCATCACAACTACCAGGTATAATGTAACATCTATATCAGTGTTATTATAAAATAATTATACAACATTTGGGCAATCTAAAGCAGGAGGTGGTACTAGTCCTTCATGCTTTAAGTCTCCCTAGTAAAATCCCCAGTACCAGGATACAAAACCCTGCTGGGCAGCACACTTCTGTTCACATCTGTTATGTGCGAGAGGCAAAGGACTTCCGAATGCAGGATTAACTACAGTGAATTACAGCTTGCATTTGCACTTCAAAAGGTCCTTTAATGACCTGGGTTTGTAGAACAGCATTTCAAATCCTGTGCATGTTTGAAAACTAGAAAAGCTGTTCACACACATACACACGCTCACCCTAAACAGATATTCTGCAGCACCCACAGAAAGAGTAAGTTTATGGGAAATACCAGGACAGGCATCAAAGCTCATGGCCATATGTTTGATTTCCATTTCGCGGGCAAAGGTGTAGTTGGAGATTCTTCCAAGTACAACAGAAACCTATGTTAATGGATCAAGCGTAAAGGAAGACATTATGTAAAAACAGACTTGTTTGGGCCATAGTTATAGCAGTGATTAAGGGTGCCCATCCTGCTTGCCTGACAAGCCTAAAACCAAAAGGGCAAAAACCTAAAGCAAAAGTGAAGTCCTTGATTAAAGTACAGAATGTTCCTGGATTAAAGTACAGGGAGTTCCTGGATTAAAGTACAGTGAGATCCTGGATTCAAGTACAGTGAATTCCTGGATTAAAGTACAGCGAGTTCCTGGATTAAAGTACAGAAAATTCCTGGATTGAAGTACAGTGAGTTCCTGGATTAAAGTACATTTAGTTCCTGGATTAAAGTACAGAACGTTCCTGGATTAAAGTACAGTGAGTTCATGTATTAAAGTACAGTGAGTTCCTGGACTAAAGTACAGCAAGTTCCTGGATTAAAGTACAGAAAATTACTGGATTAAAATACATTGAATTCCTGGATTAAAGTATAGAAAATGCCTGGATTAAAGTACAGTGAGTTTATGGATTCAAGTACAATGAGTTCCTGGATTAAACTACAGAAAGATCCTGGATTACAGTACAGTTAGTTCCTGAGGGTTCTTCAGCCAGCCCCGAATGCCATTTAAGATATTAACTCAACCATCTGAACCAGAAGGAATCTCTCTTATGGGCACATGAAGTTTGTGCGTGTGGGGAGCAGATCAGTGATCTTAACTTTCTGTGCACCATATGGCTGACTCCATGCTTATTATTCTCAGGTACTACTGTATCACTGTAGGACTGTATGTCGGCTTGAAGACCATTGTTGGGTATTAGGTTAAACATAATAAACTTATTTCTCATTCAGTGTAAGATAACGTCTGTCAAGCAATGATATTCATTTTGACGTATAAAAATCCGGTTCATCAGAGCTAATAAAGTGCGGTCTCTATCAATAACAGGAATAGGGAGGCTTACTTTTTTTGTAGTTTTTCAGTATAACAGTAATGACACAATGAGAGGTGAGCGTGGTTAACAACCAGTTTACCTTATAACGTTGAATACTTTTGAAGCAATATTGCTCTCGAAGCAAATCACTGCTCGTGTTTACACTGCATTCTTACCGTTCGTGTTCATGATGAGAAGTGTCCTCGTCTCCAGCGATAACCGAGCAGGTTACAGTTCTGGTGTGTTCACCATGGTCCGTGTTTTACTGGTGGAGAACTAAATTCGCTCGTCTTAACGTCCGCAACTTAATAACACGGTTATTTCTTAAGCCTTCAAAGCAGAAGTCGGGGACTCACTGCCGAAGCAGTTCCAGTTGAGGTCCCCTGACAAGGTGACAAATAGACTCGGACTCCGAAAATGACGGTGATGGGTGTTCCCTGTGTGGAGAAACCGCTTAGAACACCGCTGTTGCCGCTACTGAACTGCTGGCTGGAAATTTAAATAAATCCAGACCGCCTCTGTGGCACGACATAGCTCAGTCAAAAACCGACTGATTGTGAGGGGCATCTCTCCGCAGAGCAGAGCGTCTGGTCTCTGGAGCGCTCTCCTATAGTAGAGTGTAGCGCTCACTGTCACGTGTCGTCAGTGGCTGTGACATGCTCCTGCGCTCCTTCAAGCGATCTAAAGCCATCCGGCCGCAGTGGGTCCGCCAGCGGAGTGGTCAGACAGATTCTCACATTACGAAGACTGTGCTCTCTTGCACTTGCTCGAAAAGGATGCACTACAGGAAACAAATTAAAAATCACTTGCAACTTCAACCCTCTGGATTTTTGCGGTATTACAAGAGAAATGGGAAATAGTCTTTTTTTTTTTTTTTCAAAAAAACCCCCCCAAAACATATAAACAGTCCATCATAAATTCATATCATGACGTTGAATTATGCAAATGTTAAACGCTTATACCGTGCTTAGCCCAAACGTTTACTCTCTAAAAGTGAAAATATCCGTATAGGCCTATTAAAACTACAACAACAACAAAAACTGTTTATACTTCATTGTATATATTGTCACAATATATTGTAAAGAGGCATAGGTATAGAATTTTTCAATATATGTTGTAATTTTCATTACTTTCAGTTTTAGCTTTTGAATTTACATTTGTGTAAATTTAGGCAACATTACTTACCAACCTGTTCGTTTGCTGACATCTTGTGCTCGTGACTGGTATTGCGCTGATTCTGTTTCCCTCTTCAAAACTAATAAGAATTTATCCCCTGCTCTCACGCAAGACTAGTTGATTTACTTGTTTAACACTTAATGAGGGTTAGCTTTGCGCTTATACGAGACAAAATGGCTCCCTTATCATGATACGTTTGGGTGATCCAATAACTTGGGAAATCCTAAGTGTAATGGGTTTAATTCCTGATCTGACGTGTCCTTGAAAGTTAGCGCCAATATAAAGTTTCTTGGGTTATTCACATGGAATCACTTTATTGGTTGATATCATAAAAATGTGAGTGTAGACCATCTCACAGAAATCTGATTTATAACCCTATGCCTAAATTGATTGTTAGGGTTAGGGCTATAAAAATATGTAGATTTTTTTTTGTCCAAAAATAAAGCATAAACTAAAAATAAGTAAACAGGATACACTCCTGGAAAATACTTTTGATATGCTGTTTCCGTCTGAAAAACAATAAGTAGAGATAGTCGAACAGCTCTAATATATTATGCAGTGGTTTATTTGACTCAGGACAGACATGAATGTTTCAGCCCTTTGATGACATGGCCAAGGGAGTGACCTTTTGTCACTGTATATAGGTGGGTTGCTGGTTCAAATGTTACAAGCATGCTGATGAAGGCCTAGGGGCCGAAACATTCGTGTCTTGTCCTGTGTTGAATAAATCACGGCATAATATATGAGCTGTATTTTTCTATGCTTACAATTCTAAAATTCTCAATGTCAGATATTGCACTTGCAAGCAAAAGCATTTTCAAACTCCTTTGCAACTGTACTGAAAAATTTTAACTGCCTGAATGAAATCCATCATTGCTTTGAAAGCACAAGATATACAAAGTGGAAATCAAGGTTCCTTATTCCCAGTTGTCCCACTGATGCCATTGGTTGTGTGGGTTCTGATGCCTGCCAAAACATGTGGTGTTGAGGAGTCTGTAGTGGGGGTAGGATGTAGTTTTGAGTTACTTTAGCATTGGAAGAACAATGCGTTCTCCCAGTTCTACATAACAGAGGCCAGAACATTTTTTTAGGACTCTAATGTAAAATTACATCACTGATGCTCTTGCAGGAAGGTCCTTCAGACAGAGTCATCCTGAAGTTTTTCATTGCCTCTGTGCTGGATATCAGATTTCATTGCTACCTGGAGACATACTTTATTGAGGAGATACAGCATAGACAATACAGTAAAAGGGCAGATGTGTAAGAATGTGCTAATCTTTGACATTTCATTGTATATCTTCGGTGTACCATGAAAGGAGACCTCATGGCTAGTCCTCACTCTTTACTCCCATAGACCACCATTCTTCCTTAGCCCTCCTCATGCATGTCTCATACTTGCAGCCGATTCCTGCCTCTCCTTCTCCTCTTCCCATTCTTTCTCCTCTTTTCTTTCTCCCAGATTTCCCCATTGACTGGATCAAACATTTTGCCAACTGCCAGACAAACAAATCGGATTTGACAATAGGTGGGGTAGTGAAAACACATCAGCCTGTTGCGTCTGCTGGTGCTGGAATCTGTTCTTTCCCCCTCACCTGAAAAGCTTAGGTTTTACAGCATCTATTGTTCTCAAACTAGATCCACCACAAAGGGTAATTCACTTAAGACTGGTTTACATGGAGGTAACTGTATCCTTATTCTGTGTACATATTTGACTTGATATTAAAAATATATCTATTTTTCCTGCTGCTTTCAAGTTTATAGATAGAATCACCATGAGTCTTTGGACTGTTGACACTACAGAGCCCTTCTGCCCAACTGCTCGATCGTGTAGCTCACTACATGCACTACATGCCTTTGTCTCTCTCTACTGAAATGACTCAGTGACTAAAAAGGCCGTAATAATAACCTAATCAAAGTATGCAAGACGTTTTGTACCGCTTAACAAAACAGCTATCCTTTTAAAGGGTTAATGAAAACTTTAAAATAAGTTTATAACAGTTATAACACAGATAAAAAGCGCAATAGCGACTGGTTGATCTGTAGAATATACATGAAGTAATTTCACATGTTAATATAGGCCAAATTATCATGTCTAATTAACAAGACATCCTGTTGATTAAATGGTGGCGATTTATTAACAAATATCTATGAAAGTGACAGGCAGTTATAATGGTGACCACAATGGAGAAGAAAAAATAAATGTAGTAACCAAGAAGATCTTAGATATATAAATATAGATGAAGGTCTCTGTGGTTTCTCTCTCTCTCCCCAATAAATTTACACACAGACACACACAGGTACATGCATTTTTTGACATATATGAACATAATTGATTATATTGTTAACAAAGTGCACAGTGACCACATAGATGCACAATTACAGGTGTTCATTAGATCTGATAACAAAAGGCATAGAAATTTGAATAGCCTTTTTTTATACAAAGAATGATAAAGGTCTCTCAGTCTGCAAATGCTAACAGCACCAAGTAACCCTGGGCAAATCAAAGTCAAATCAATGTCATCTTTTTAATATAGCTATCCATTGATCAATGTATAGTGTTTCTTATTGCAACCTCGTTCATGAGTGTTTATTCATATACTATTATAAATTTACTTTCATATTCTTAACTGCAAACATTAACTAAGGTCTATATAAAATTGCCATAAATGACGTAATAACTCCCACAGACCTCTTGGGTCCCCCGCACACTCATAATTGCAAATATGGAGTAAACATCACTGTAACTCCACCAGTCGGGCTATATAAAGACGCAACACCTTCAAGAAATCCATCGGCCATTACACCACGGCAACGTGACTGCTTCGGGGTGAATAGGTCGACAAAAGGAAAGCATAAAATATTGATAAGTGGATGGATGGATAGTTCTAAGGGAGTTCAAACAAATGAGTGGTGTCACGATACTGAGGACATCCACAGGACGAGGTGGAACATATAGATTACATGTCTATTTCACGAGACAGGCATATCGGTCAGGATGTGCTGAAAAGGCACATACATCGTTGCTAACTTGTGAAGACTGACCATTACCGTGCTTCGAACAGGCAAAAAGCCAGCTAAAGGCTAAAGCCTCATGGCTCAGTGACACGCAACCAATTTTATAACAACTTTTAGAGCTGACAGCACCCATTTGAGGACGTTATCAGGCTACTGTAAGAAAAGCACCGTCATTTTCAATAAGTGCTACTGAAGACTGGACATTATCGAGAACCGCCACTAATGTGTTCGAGGGATCCCTTAAATCATTTTAAGTCAGCTGTCGTTTCCACTCACTCTTATTGATTCAGCGCAGCGCCACTCAAAAATCCAAAACAACAACAACCAAAAAAAGTTTTCTCATAGTCGGGGGTGGGGGGCATCATTTTGCCGCATCAATAGAGTTATTTGAGATTCGCGTCTCTCAAGAGCCCAACTACAGCACTCGACAAGAGGCCATGGGCTGTGACATCGCCTTTCTCAGAGTCCCCTAATGGGAACAGCATCTCAGTATCTCAGTAACCCCTTTCATGAACTTTTGACCATAAATGAAGCTCCACTGATTTTTCCCAGTCCAAAGTAAACCTTCTAGAACTTTATTATGAACGCTCGGTATGCAAAAGTGGAGACGTATGTTTAAAACACACGCGCACAGCCCTTTCATTCCATGGACGTTCGTCTGATCATCGCGGACTCTATCGACAACGGTCGCGAGATTGTTTTTCCTCCGCATGTGCTCCTGGTGGTGGCTGCATGCAGCTGACACTTACCCGATAGGTCACATCACTGAGAGCCTTTTTTGTGAGCGTGACCTTTTCGCGGTATAATCGCTTGCAGAGCACGTACAGATACTCAGACATTTCGACTACCTTTGCAAAACGTTGGGTGGTTGGGTGTTACCTAAATGAGAGAGAGAAGTCCCCTCACCAACCTTTCTCAGCTGAAAATCGTTTATGCAGCAAATATGTCTGTCCTAAAGTTGGGAGCGAGTGGAGTTGATAAATCGACCGTTGGCGATTACTGAATTGAAAAGAGGAATTTACGAATAGATCTCTGTGCCAAGTCTCGAGTAGATGCAGGCTAAACCATATTCTGTGGTGAAATTTACTGATTTTCCTTACTCTCTCTCTCTCTCTCTCTCTCTCTCTCTCTCTCTCTCTCTCTCTCTCTCTCTCTCTCTCTCTCTCTCTCTCTCTCTCTCTCTCTCTCTGGGAAAGTCCTGTCCCTCTATCACTCTGGTTATCTTATCCTCATTTAACCAGTTAGATTCATAAAACAAACTTGATCCTAATTCTAAATCTCAGATATAGATCTAAATGAGAGCCTTCACTTTTATTAAATTTTTTTAAAAAGAGCCTTATTTTTTAAAAATCAGTGATGTATAAAACCTAATCTATAACTAAGGTCTATATAAAATTGCCATAAATGACGTGATAATGCATGTGTCTGTCTCCCAGCTGTAAATGGGGCAGAGTCAGAATATTATCATGTAGTTTTTAGTTTGGATTTCTTCCAAATTGCTGTGAATCATGACACTAAGATATTTTTTAAATGGTCATGACACTAGTACATGACAGTTCTATACATGTGTTTGCTTTTTTAGGAATCCTCTTCAATAAGCACAATTATATTTATTTTACAATCTTTAACTGAATTCAAACGCAGTGCTTCCAGAGAAGCTTATTGGCTCAAGGGTGGTGTTCAAATTCAGACTGCATGTAAAATGTTTGGTGAAGTTGTGGACATACCAGGTGCAAGCAGTGCAGAGATAACAGGCTTTCATAGAAAGGCCTGCATCATTGGGTTTTAGTGTGGGGAAATGAATGGGCCTAGTAACTTCAAATGCTTAGAATACTAGTACAGACATCTGGCCTTCAAAGCTTTGTTTGTGTCAGCATATGCTCTACTTCCAGTCTAGTACTCACAAATTAGCTTCACTTTGAAGGGCCAAGGGAAAGGATTACAATTTAATTGCACCATTTGCACCAAATATTAGATTCCTCATACTGTATTGGTACATTTATCATATTGCATTTATGTATGAATGATTCTATAAATATTTGATATATTCATACTTTATTTAATAATTGTTCAATTAAATGAGTGTGACATTTTGGAGCGAGTGAGAGATAAAGAGGATTTTAATGGAAAAAAACACAAAGGCAAACACAGGAGCGAGCAGAGGGCAAAAATACAACAGGAACAAGGAACTAAAGCTAAAGAGTGAACAAAAGCAACCAAGAGACTGAATAGTCTTGGATAGTGAATAGTGTTGTGATTGGTGGAGGGATTGGTGATTGATGGGCTGGCGGTGTCTGATGGGCTGGAGGACAGTGAATGGGCCTGTGTGGGTGATAGTCCGTGTGTGAGTGTTTGGCTGGGTTTGTCATGTGACAATGAAGTAGCTATCTTGTTTAATTTGGGAACTGAAACTAAATCATTGGTCCCCTCAGAATGAAAACAAACAAACAAAAACATAAAATAAACTATTATTATTTGTTAACTTTATTATTTATCATTACTTATGATTAGCAGTATGTGGACTTAACTCATTGTAGGCTCAATTTAAGCAAGTACCAAATGTCCATGTGACCAATCAGTAGTAATAAATATATATTTAAAAATCACCATTCATGACCTGTGCTTGTAACCTGTGTTTGATCAAACTCCTACTCCTGGAATCTATTTAGTCCCTCATTTTGAATTTATTTATATATTTATTTAATTTTCCTCTCCAGTCATGGATAGGAACCAAAAGTAGAAGATCACCAGAAGACTATAGCACTGCCCATGAGCTCTGTGAGCCAAGAAAGGAGGCATCAGTTAAACCAACAGGTCAAGTGGTAAGGAATAACCGACTGAGTAATAATACATGCGCAAACACAAATGCATGCAAGCACGCATACATGCGCAAACACAAATGCATGCAAGCACGCATACATGCGCAAACACAAATGCAAGCACACACCCACACCCCCCCACACCCACACCCACACCCACATACACACACACACACACACACACACACACACACACACACACACACACACACACACACACACACACACACACACACACACACACACACACACACACACACACAGAGCTTTCTAGCTTGTTATCATCTAGCCTAGGAAACTCCCTGCTGTGTGCATTTCTGTCTTTGATTGCTGGCACTGAAGTTACTCTATTTGTCCCCAGCTGTGAGTGAGCACTCTGAGTAGTGCATGTCTCTTATAACTTATCATCAATAATTTTTCTTTCCACCTCAGATTGGAAAAACACTGAAATGATGACTAATGGGACCATGATAACTGAGAAAAATCACTGTTAAATATAAAATCCATGCCATTTGTCAAAATCAATAAATAAATAAACAAACAAACAGCTGATTTAAGCTATTCCAGGTTTGGGTGTTCTTTTTATTTTATTGACAGTTAATTCTGTTGTACTTCTCTTAAAAATGCAGGCTTTGACTTAAGATTTTTTTTTTTTTCCCTGGGATCATCACTAAGCATGCTCCGATGAGCTAACATTGACATAAATAATGAGCTCTCTACATATTGTAAACATTATTTTGTAGCTTGCTTGGTAAAGCAGGTAGGGCTAACCACTAGGGTTTGATTTCCAAGGGATTAGCATGCTGTCATATTAATAAAATATGCAAGTTGCTCTGGATAAAACTGCCAAACACTGTAATCTAAATTTTACTCTTGTTCCAAAGTGTCATTTTTGTATTTGTTCCTTTTACATAAGCAAAGCACAGTGGAGTTCTGAAGCCTTGGACGAGTCAGAAACCTTTTCATTTATTATGACTTACAAATTCTTCCTCTGTTGCTGAAAAAAGACTGGCACAGAGTGTGACCAGCATAACTTCTAAAACAGATGAAGCAAACGGCAGGATGAGAGAACGTGTGATTGGATAATGTTAGGGTGCAGGCTACAGTGGCTGGATGAACGGAGACAAACAAACAAATAAATTCATGGTCATGGTTGGTCAGCTGGCACCTCAGTACCAAAATGACTTACCACAAGAGGGAGCACAGTGTTCTCGACACATAACCACATTTCAGCATCAACTTTACAAATAGCCATGTTTAATTAATTATGTTGTACATTCAGCAATTGGCTCAATATATAAAAATAAATAAACAAAGTACTGCACTGTCAAATAGCATTTTAATAGTGAATGCAGTGCAGTAAGAGCATTTAAGTGGAATGACAAAATAATTTAATACCATTTCTGAGATGTAATGTCTAAACATTAAACAATAGCACAAATGCACTCACAGACAGCTTTGTATATAGATGAGAAAAGTATGTACATATCACATTTCCTCTACGTACAGTGTATACCTTAGTGTTTAACTTTGTATAAGTGGCTTATACATGGTTTTCTTACACTTGAGTCATAATGTGCTCATAAATACAGTACCTAAAGCAAAGCACCTTTTGTTATGCTTTACCCTGTATACGCTGATCAAGCTGATCTGACATTTCCAAAGTAGCCTCAAGGCTTATTTTACTTAACCATGATAGCAAATGATTCTTATAAATACTAATATCTATCAATAGACGTACAATCATATTTTGCATGAGCAAGTTGGTATGCTGCAATGCTTGGACACACACACACAAACACACACACACACACACACACACACACACACACACACACACACACACACACACACACACACACACACACACACACACACACAGAGAGAGAGAGAGAGAGAGAGAGAGAGAGAGAGAGAGAGAGAGAGAGGAAAGGAAACTTCGGTAATGTTAAATAGAAGAACACTGGCCTCTGCTCTTGGGATATATAAAAGTCAGTGCAGTGTCAGTAGCAGTAATCAACACAGAATCATTATATAACAATACATTTGAAGGACCAGTGTGCTTTCCTGTAGTACTCCAACAATACTCTAATACATTCAGTTCCTTTAGTAATGCTGTAAACACTATGGTTATTACAAACAAAAATATCAGCTGGAACGATACCAGGAGATTTCTCTTCTGGCTTAGCATGTTTGCCCTTTTGGACAGTTTGCTCAAGAAACTCTGTAAACATGGGACACGAACCCATATGAAAACAGTCCTCCCCTGAAGGTGCAGCCATTGAGAGGCATGGAAGTAAAGGCCACTGGGCTGGTAAATGCAAAACACAGCATGATATGGCGTTCCTACCTTCTGCCTGCCTTAGTGAGTGCTTTTTACCACAAATGTCTCTAACCCAACCACAGGTTTCTATCTTGATACCTATCTGTAGAAGACCATGGTAGAGTATACACTCCATGTGCTTTTCAGCCATACACATGCATTTTCTATAATAAGCTTGTTCATTGCTAGAGAGAAGCAAAACTGTAACCTTAAAATGATTACCCAATGGCAACACTAATAGGATAAAAGCTGAAATATGATGCCTTGGGAGGTCTGAATACTTCTGGACTCTCTTTGCTTTAATTTTTTTTTTTTCCTTTTCGTAAGAGTGCGGCTGGTTATAGCACAGGCAGCAATGTACACCTGTTGCCTTTCGTCAGAGGGTTGAATTTCTTCCCCCTGAGACGGGTGGATCACAGAGATACAGAAGTCCCTGGCTTAAAGACAGCTTGAGCTTTTAAATGGAATGTATAAAGTCCATCTTGCACAAACCCCCCCACCCACCCCACCTCCGGTACGTTCTGGGCCCCCTCTGCATCAAACATCTCAAAGTAAGAGTGCAGATCAGTTTCCCTTGTTAATATGAAGACAATACAGTTAACATAACAACACAGTTTATGCACTTACATAGTAATATGTTCATTGCAAAATAAATTACCTAGATCTGCATTCTTATGCAGTGTGTACAGTGTATACACTGTTTTTTGTTTTTTGTTTTTGGAACTGTAATGCAATTAATAATTGAAGAAAAATATTATAGTGAAGACGTATCATAGTGTCATGAGGTAGCCAGAAGTAGAGGTATCCAGACACCTCCATTTTATAACCACATTCTGAATTTCAAGTTTTGCTCTACCTTGTATCTGAACTTTACTGTAATGTAGACAAATCCAATTCCTCACTCAGAAGTGCTGGTAACTAACTAAGCACTACAGTGTTTCAGTGTCTTTGTAATATCCTTTATAAGTACAAGAAGTGTCTGAGCACAGGCTATCATGAACTAACTACCTTGTGTTGCTAGTTGTTCACTTACCAGATGTTTCTGAAGCCATTTAAATGTATTGGAAGGGAAATGGAAGTAAAGAATTAGAGAAAATCCAATTTATGTGTTCAGAAATGGCTAAGTGATGGATGTCAGAGTATTATTACAATTCCCATTTGTATTGGAGGTGCTGGCAGCCAAAGAGCAAGCGCCCAGTTCCACTGTTCCGCAGTCGGCATGAGGCGGCTGCATTGGTCCGGTGGTCCGCATATTTATTTGCCAACTGTGTCCACCATAAATATATCCCTTATTGTTCCTTGTAGAAGGGAACCATGAGCGTCTCAAACAGAGGATCTCTTGGAAGGCACACCTGAACTCGGGACTCCTGCAGTAGATCAGAGGATTGAAGGCCGAGTTGGCGTAGCCAATCCAGTTCAAAACCCTGAAAGGCAACTTGATGTCATCCATTTTCCAGATGGCTGCTGCCACATTGAGCACGAAGAAGGGCAGCCAGCAGAGCGTAAAGGTGCCCATGATGATGCCCAGGGTCTTCAGGGCCTTGTGGTCCTTCAGGCAAAACCTGTTCTTCCAGTTCCTCACCTCATTGCCATCTTGGTGGCTGAAGCTCTGTGTACGTAGACGGCCCACAACACGGTCGATCTTCTGCAGCTGCCGCTGTGCCTCCTGGTAGACACGGGCATAGACAAACACCATTATCACTAGGGGGATGTAGAAGGAGATGATGGAGGAGGTCACTGCATACGGTGCATTGGTGTTGAAGTCGCAACAGCTTTCATTGGCAAGGCAACTCTGTGCCTCTGGCTCATCTGATACCCACCACTCCATATGGATGGGCAGGAAGGAGATAAGGGCAGCCACGGCCCACACGGCCAGCACCACCCAGCATGCTTTGCACTTGGTGAGCATTGACTGGTAGCGCAGGGGCCACGTGATAGCTAAGTAGCGGTCCAGTGCTATCACACACAGCGTCTCAATGCTGGCCGTCACACACAACACGTCCGTGGCCGTCCAGAACTCACAGAAGAAGTTGCCGAAGTGCCATGTGTTCAGCAGGATGTAGCTGGCACCAAAAGGGACCACAAGGAGCCCCATGACCAGGTCAGCACAGGCCAGAGAGCTGATGAAGCAGTTGGTGACGGTCTGCAAGCGCTGGAAGCGTGCAATGGCAGTGATGACCAGCACATTTCCAAAGACAATACCTAGGACCAGAAGTCCCATCAGGAAGCCCAGGAGCACCATCTCTGCGTCACTGTACCCTGAACCATCCTGAGGGATCGCAAAGGAAGTGCTAAGCCCCAGGGATGCATTAGTGAGTGCAGAGGTACTGTTCACACTCGATATGTTCTCTCTCTCCATGATCTGCAACATGAGAAATAACCAGTGCAAGGAAGATCAGTATGGAACGAGGTACATTATGTCATGCACCTCGTTTTGTAATGTTGTGTCATTAGCCAACACCAAGACAACACCACTGCAAGAGTAAAATCAAGTATAAAAAATAACAATTCTGACAAATCCTTCATGTACTAATTTTTCTTAGCATAACCATACACACATAGAAATGAACAAATGCATTCACCTAAAGGAGATTTCTTCACAATTCGTCAATCAAAAGCATTTTTTTCCCTGGAACCCATAAGAAACTCCAAATATAATCCTTTTGATGTCCCAATAATTATTTCTTTGAGTGAATATTTTTTTCTTGTTTTTCTTGCCTCTCACGTCATGTGCGTAAGACCTTGCTCACTGGCTGCGCTGTCCCTTGTCCCCTTTCAGCGTTCTCTTTATTTCTTCTTTCTTCTTTTTCTTTCTCTTGTTCCTTCTCTCTGTTTTTCTCTCTGAGAGCATGCAACACTTGAGCACTTGAGCTCTCCAGGACTGAATGTGCCTCTGACTGTCAGCTTGAGCCTTATAGCAGCCACTGACATCACACCCTGCCAGCAGCCAACCAGAAACTGAATTTCATCTTTCACTCTAGATAACTGTATTTATGAAGAGTAGCACTTTCCTGTGAGACTTAAACATGGGTAGTTACTTTAGTAACTAATATAAAAAACAAATACTACATATATTTCTATAAAATGTTGGGAACACCTTTTAAAATGTTTTTAGTTAACAACTGAGCATACCTCTATTTTAATTATTTTAATAATATTATAATATATTATAATAATTCCATTAATCTGCAAAAATCTTAAATTTGGTCACAATTTGGTTATTTTATTCTTGGTGTAATGGAATAGGCTAACTATCCTGCATTGTCTTCAGAGTATTTCCTTTCAGAACTTGTCTATTTCCATTAATGCATACTTTTGCACTTCTGCAAAGTCCGTGTATCATATGTTTATAAAAGTCAACCAATTAGACAACCAGCTACTGCCAGCAGGAGATAAACAAATGCCTGTACGCTGCCTCTGTAATATGCAACCGCCATGCATCTTAATAGATGCCATAATCTGCACCAAACATAAACACTACAATATATTTCTGGTTCTTGTCAATATTTATTCTATTTAAATATATAATATAAAAAGAATTCACTTGTTAACTTATGAAACCAATATACTTTTAGGATTATCATCTTATCCTTTTAAATAAAAATTAAATGATAAAGTACTAAATGAAATATAATTTGTTTTTTGTTTTTTTTAAATGTTCACCTTTCAATTAAAATTTGCATTATAAAAATTGCCAGCACAATGTGGCACTGTACAATAAATACAAGGTTTTCTCATGCTTGTCAGTAACGAATCTTTACCATCACTAATCTTTACCATTGCAGCAAGAATGACTTGCTACCTGCATGTCCTTCTGGTTCTGTTTCCACTGTCTTCTGCTCTGGCATTGTCCTGTCTGGTTGAGTGGCATATTCCTTCTGTCTCATTCTGGAGGTAATCCAGTGAGTCCTTGGAGTCGCACAGGTCTATGCTCCATCATCCTCGCATCTTCACTGCATTCTCTCACCACTCCCATGAAGAGTCAATACTTTACCATCATTAGCCTTGTCTGACTTCCGCAGTGTACTAATTAAGATCCCATACTGCCCCTTCCCCACTGCACTTTCTTTCCGTATTGTAAACAGCAACAGCAAATATTAAATTTGTATACAAACAGAAGAGCTCACATTGAATTTGAATAGGATGAATGATTTAAATCAGTGCTGGTTTATTTATGCATGCAAGCAGACACTTAGTCAGATGGTTTTATAAGGACAGTGAGTAATTGGACTGTACTTACAATGTGCATGACAAGTTATATAAATGAACCAAAATATAATGTAATGGTTTGTTTATTCATATGTGTATTTTCTTTTATAATGCACCTGGAGACAAACAGCCTCGTCAATGAACTCAACCCCCACCCCCACCCTGGCTGCTTTTCCATTCCTAGGGAAATGGATAAGCAGAGAAGTGCGCAAGCTTGTCCCTTCCTTCAGTCTCGTCTTTTAAATATCCCCGTAGAACCCAGCAGAAGGCTGTATAAGAGATGAATGGTAAAATTAATGCTGTAAAAAAATTCGCTTTGTTTGCTGTTTTCTGTGATTAGTTTCCCAATACATTGTATGAAAATCGCCTTAATTTTAACATCATTTAACATCAAAATGGCCCTTGGAAACCTGACTCCATTAGATTGTCACTTTATGAGTGGTAAATGGACAATCAGAGGTTAACTGTGCTAAACCAAGCTGACCTCTAACACGAACTACACGCCTTTAGAAAGGAATCGGGCTGAACCATACCAGTGCTCACGTTGAAGAACATAGCATTCCGAACCCACTTAATTCATTTCTTATTTGGACTCGGCAGACAGCACATGGTGAAAGCGAGTGAGGGAGTAATGAAAAAGGACTTCGGTCAATTAAAGATAAAAGCGCAAAGCGCGACAGTCAATCAAGACGATAAACCCAGAGCACTTACAAATGAGCCAAAGATGAACAAGTTGCCTTTTAGGTGCTCACTTCAGAACATTTTTTCTTCTTCATCTTTGATGAGGTTTTTTTTTTTTTTTTTTTTTTTTTTGTGTGTGTGTTTTATGCATGGTAATGGAGGCATGTCAGTTCGGAAAAAGGGCACTCATTTGTGCAAACAGGACTTGGGTAAAATTATTAGGATAACTCTGAAAACGTTTAATCTGTGCATAATTCCACATTTTACTGTGAATCACATTTGACTGAGATGAAAATTAATGTATTTTATATGTGGGTTGTGTCAGATTTAACAAAAGTACTGCATTTATTATTGTTGTTGTTGACAACAACAATCATCATTGTCAACAACAACGACTGTGTCAACAACAACGACTTTATGAATAGTAAATTCATAAAGAAAACAGCAATGCAATCTTATTGACATTTTTAAAGTGTGTTGATGTTTGACGTTTGTTCCACAACATGTAATAGAGATTTGCTGGAAAGGTTAACACGGATTAGCACAGGATTGCTAATTCCAGGCCAAGATATGGCTGTTCCATCTACATTAATTAAGTGTTTAATCATTTAGAGATACTTTGAATTCACCTTATAGTTCCAGACTGAAACTCAAACTCACATTATTGAGCTAATGTTTGGTCCAGAAAAGCTTTGTTTTTATAATTCAAAGACACTGAGACAAATGATTAGCTGTCCTCTGAAGACCAAACATATTGAATAGACACCTGATCTTACACGCATAGACTGAGTTTGCCATGACGCAAAGGAAGATATGTGTGTATAAGAGAGCTATAAATTTAGCATAGTTTTCAACATGGTTGGGTGAGAGTTTTATGAGGTAGGAAGGAAAAGGCTGTTAAAATGTCATTTCCGTTCGTACAGTGCTACCTCCACATGAGGAGCTTCAGCTTTGAGCTAGCTTTGGCTCATTAGAATTCGACTGAGGAGAGAATGTGAAGATGAAGGATGATGGTGTGAATGAGTGTAAAGTTGTTAATGTCTTAGTTCCCCTATTTAGTCTCTGACAAAGTTTATACTCATTCCTGACCATATTTTTCATAAAAAATGTATTGTCATTAACTTTCCTCTGCAATCAGTCATTTAACAGCTCTCCAAGAGGTGGTAATGCATAATTTAAAAAAAAACATTGCAAGCTAGAAAACAATTATTATAAAGCAGTAAAGTTTGTCTAAATAATCACTTTTTTATTTTAATCTTTGTCATTGTTTTAATCTGAAAACATGCATATAGTCTGTCAACACCTCATCTGGATAGTCCCAGCTGTTATGAGTGCCCTGATGGTGTCTGAATTAGTACAATTTCCCTGTGGAATTGAATGGTGGGAGTCTGATTTGTCATGCTAAAGAAAGGGGCAGCAAATGTGGCTTCATTATGTTTCTTTGGTTATTGGATTTTGCCAGAAGAAAATGGCTGTTTTGTGTTTCAAAACAGGGTCTTATTTACACAAATGTTTGGACTGATTCCATATTAGTGGTTGTAGTGATGCTATTTATACCTAGGTGGTGGTGATTCAATCCTCTCTAACACTCAGTGACACAGTCTTCATAATGAATTCATAACAGGTTAAATCCTCCTGATTTATCTAACAGAACAATCCATAACTCATCAGGGTTAACAATGTGTCTTGGGAGCTTGAGAAACCTTTTAATGGGAGCTTTAATGTAATCCAGCTCGTCCTTGCAAAGGTTGTGTTTAACACCAGTTTAACAAATCCATCATGAGCATCCCTTCCATTCTTGCTATTGCAGTTACTGAGGATTCTGCAGGTCGAACTTTGTCTGAGAGAATTATCGTATAGATAAGTGCTACCTTTTCAGTCAGGGGGATTTCCTTGCAGGAGACTGGCTCCTTCAGGACAGAAAACTTACCATCAATCACATCCTCCTGTCACTACCTAATTAAGAATTAATGCACGGAGCCATATGTGGTGTTTACTTGGACGTCCTGACAGAATGAACAGCATACATTTTTAAAAATGACTTTTGCGCCAACAGGCGGAATTTTCTCACGAGTGTCCTTTGATCACGAGGGACAAAAAAAAATAAAAAAGAACTGGACTTCTTATCTACAACCTTTTGCTTTACAATATTGTCAATTTATTTTGAAATCTTGCACACTGAATAGAAATCATGGCTACCACAATCACCAACAGAGAATTTTATTGTTAATATTTTAGCAACATCAGCAAATCATGTCCAGTTTATTTGTAATTTAAATAAACATACAGGACATTCATGCACTGAAATGCTTGTGGTGAGGTACTCATTTTGTACTCCTCTGCAGCAGTGTTGATATTGATTCATGTAGCTAATGAAGGGATGACAAAAATATACTAAATATACACAAAGTAATAAACAATGTGACTTCGGAAGGGTCTTCAGAAGGATCTTCCTGCTGTTGGAATATATTAGACAAGGGTAATCTGTAAATAAACTATACACTGTATATTAATAGTGACTATTTGGAAATGTTCAAGTACTGGTGTCCAGCAATATATTAATAGTAATAGTGATTAAGTACCACAGTGAACTGATACTGGGAAGGACTAGCTGCTTCACATCTGATAGCCAGAGGGTTTTTCTGGCCTGTATGATCTGGAACCTCCTGCCAGAAGGCAGCGTGGTGAGCAGGCCATGTGCTGGGTGGCTACTGTCTTTGATTTACCTTAAGCAGCGGGACTGACAGATATCCTGTGTGTTGCCTATGATATAATCTGCATTCCTTACTACTCTCTGGAGGGCCTTGTGGTCACTTGTGGTGTAGCTGCCATACCAGACAGTGACACAGACTGTGAGGATGCAGTCTATTGTGCGTCTATTAAAGCTGGTGAGGATGTCACAGGCAGGCCAAACTTCCTGAGCCTTTGTAGGAAGAGGCACTGGCAGTCTGATCTCACCACTGTGCTGGTGTGGAGGGATCAGGTGAGGTCATCAGTGAGGTGTACAGGAACTTAACACTACTGACTCTTTTTACTTTGGCTTCATTGATGTATAGGGGAGAGTGACCACCCACATGCTGCTTCCTTAGTCCACGAGCATCTCCTTCATTTTACTTACATTGAGATGGAGGTTGTTGTCATAACACCACTTTGACCTTGTCTCTGTAGGATGACTCATTTTGGGATAAGTTTAGCGGGCATGATTGTGTTGAATGCTGAGCTGGAGTCTCACATATGTATTTTTCCTGTCCAAGTGAGTCTGTACGGTTAGTGCAATGACGTTGTCTGGAGATCTGTTTGGGTCATAGTGTCTGGAAGTGCGGACAGATGTGAGTTTTGACTAGCTGTTCGAAACACTTCATGGCATGTGACAGGTGTTTTCTTGGGAACTGGGACAATGGTTCTCTTAAAGCATGGGAGAGGTTAAAGATGTCAGTGAAAACCTTGAGGTTTGAGGTTGCCTCAAACCAAGCAAAATGAGCATTTAGCTCCTTTGCAAGTGAGGAGGTCAAGCCCCCTATCATAGTACCAACTTCCTTGGTTGTCAGTGATCATGCAAAGTCCGTTCCACATATGTCTGGGATCAGAGTCAAAGTAGTTGGCCTTCACTCTGTGTCTGTATTCCCTTTTGACTTGTCTGATGGTCCTTTGAAGGTCATACCTGGCCTTCCTGTAGGTTGTCATGTCTCCAGAGTTGTAGGCAGTGGCTCTGGCTCTTAGATTGGCCCAAACCTTTAGCATTAATCCAGGGTTTCTGATTGGGCTAGGATCTGACCTTGATTTTAGGGACAATGTCACCAGTGCATTAGTGTGCACTGGAACAGGAAAAAACAACAAACAAACAACAACAACAACAACAAAAACCCAACCAAACAAACAAAAATTCTTCCCACTGTAACAGATCTTGTTATCCACACAGCAGTGTGTTTAGGCTAACCTCCACTCAATATTAGACCAGACAACTGAAAACCTAATCTAGAAAATGTCAGCAAGTCAGCGTCTGTGGCAAGATAATTATATTGCTCTGTATTATACTATGAAACATGTTTTAGTGTTACAGTTTAGTCCTTTTTTCTATCATTAAAAGGTTCTTATGTTTTACACATACACTATTTTACAAAGGGCCACACCAAATGTATTATAAGCTATATCACATGACTTTTTACAAATGCACACAATGTACTCCATAGCTACTCACCAACTAAAATCTCTGCTTTAAGTTTAAAGCCCAGGTGTGTTCATTTCTGACTCTGACTGCAGATAAAGTGCAATGAGGGCAGGCCGTCGCGACGAGTGTTCAGGGGCCGAGGACCGAGGGCCGGATGCTGTGGGAAAGAAGGTTCAGGGCTGAAGCCGGGTTTCACTCGATCACATCTGTCTTCCTCTACTCTGCAGGGGTCAGAAGCCACACGGGAATGTCCGGTTGCTGCAGCTAAGGGAAGAGCAGAGCAGGACCTACGCCCTGTATCACTTGCTGTCCAAAACTGCCCTCAGAATGGAATATTCCTTGTGCCTGCCCTGACGGACTCAGCTAAGGACAGTTTGGTTACTCTGTCATTGCCCAAAACTGTGATCCTCATCCAAAATAGAGTTGGATGAACTTCATGTGACCATAACTTACATGGAGTTCATCCAACAACGTCCTACAAGTTTGTACTTGCATTCAAGTTTTCTATATCAACTTAATTGAAAAATAGGTATGCACTTATGCCGTTAGTTATCTGTGTGAAAGTCATGCAGCCTGTGTTGGCCAAATAAATCTGTTTCCACAGCATACCATAGCTTTAATTAATTCCTCTGCTATTACCTAAGTTAGTGATTGTCCAGGCTCATTATTATTCACTATTTTCCATACCAACATTCATCCCTAAGGCACCAGCCAAGCCTAGGACCTTGACTCACAGCCAGATTCCACAGCTTGCACTCATTTTACCAACCTAATTATCAAGCAATATCATCCCAGCTTTCCTTTACAACGAGGAACACACGATTTATCATAAGCAAGCCTGGTATCAGTGAAGTGCAAGGTAGCAACAGGGCATAAAACAGAGCAGGTCAGTCAGAGCCGTTCCTCCTCTAGCAAAGAGTGAACATGCCAAATGTCATTTTATGGGGTACGTAGTGGAACACAGAATTACATGTCCCCTGCTAAAGCATTGTGACATTTCGTTTCCAGAAAAATCTGGAGATGGTTTCTTAAAGACACGCATGAGAAACAGGTGCTTTTTAATGGTGGGAAAATGGTGGGTCTCTCTCCCTTAGTATCAATTTGGCACCAATGCATCATTTAGAGTAATACATGGCAAGGAAAGGAAAATAATTTACTGCCGGTGTCTAACAACTTTGTTGATGTGGGGCGGGGGGCTTAGGTACCTCATTAATTACTGGCTGCAGTGAGGTGAAGTCGGTGGAAGCTTGCTCATTACAGGAAGCAGTAGCTCAGCACATTACAAGTTTCCTGACCCTGATCTGAATCTATAGGAAGCTATGGGGATTATATGGTGCAATTTAAGGGTAATTGGGTATGATTATTGTTGTATAGTAGCATGAATTAATGCAGAAGATGCTACTTTGCATATGTAAATGCATATGTTTTATTTACATTTATATTTCAGCATTTCGCAAATGCTCTTATCCAGTGTGACTTAAATATTTATGGGTATTCCTGGCCAGATGTGTTGTATACTTTTGGAATAACAGCATCTTTGGTGTTTAGTCCACCTTGTTAAGCTGAGCATAATTGTCCGGACAATTTATTCAAAGGAAAAGGCAATAGGATTTGGTATTTGTGGCATATTGCCAAGTAGCTATATGCATATATACATATAAACTCACAAAATAAAAACACTAAATAAAACCTTAAACAACATCCCCAAGGCTTTTTCAGTGTACAGAAACAAAGAAAAGATTGATATTTCTGTAAAAGAAACACAAGCAGTTTATAAGCTGCAAATAATTAAGATTAGAGCCATAACACATAATTAACATTTTTTGAAAAGATTGTGTTACAAAAAACAACAGCCAAGTTGGCTTAGAACAATCATTCAAACCTGAGGATAGAAAAATACCATAGCTGTGAAGTAAATGCTTTAAAAAAGCAACCTAACTGCAGAACAAGCTTGTCACAGCACAGCAGAAGGATATAGTGGGGAAACTATGGTATCATTGGGTCAGGGGCTGTTAGCAATATAGTGAACAGTCCAGGTTCAAAAAGCTAGAGGAATTAAATAATGAAACAAACCTGGAATACACAGCTAGAAAGTGAACAGAACACGCAAGCAAACAAGGTAACCAAGAACATGGAAACATCAAACATAGCACATTGACCAGTAACAAGACAAGGAAAACACAAGGCTTAAATACACAGACTAACAAGAGCTAATGAGACACAGGTGAAACCAATAAGAGGCAGAGAAAATGAAACACATGGCTAAACCAGCAACAACTGAAACAAAGGAACACGACAGGTTGCTTAGGGAACCACGGCACCAGACGAGGGGAACTGTAACTACACATTATACACATCGTTTATTTTTGCTACTTATTGTTGTTGTTTTTTTTTTGTTTTTTTTTTTACCAGAGATGCACCATTAATATCTTTGCTGCTTTTAAAGCTATCAATTAAGAAAATCACCAAAGGTAAATTACAGGCAACAACTGCAATCTTCAATGGGCTATAAATGCACTCTGAACAATCCTCATACCCATACTAGCACAATAACACATAAAAGAAGAAGATTTCTGCACACTCCTATACCCCCACCCCCCATCTCCCATGGTCTTTTTATCTTCCAGTATCTGCTGTTGTGATAATCATAATCACTGATTAGGAAAAGTCTCATCCTTTTTCCCAACAAACTAGCTGATAACTGTAAGTGATTTACCGTATAAGATTTGTAGGCAATAAAAACATGCTAGACAGTGAGTCAACCTTTGGTCAGCAAATAACTTGCCATTTCACTGCTGCTGGTTTGGTCTTTCAGCTCATCAACTCATTGCTTCACACGAATACTTTGATGTTTTTGTCAAATGCTTGTTCTTTTCTGGCCTTTTTAAAAATTCAGACAGTCTAATTTGTCTTTCTTGTTAAGTCTAAAACATGAATAATTGCATCTAACCAGATTTTTTTTATTTCCAATTTGAGACATCTGGAAAGTCTGAAAGTGCAGGCTTACATATATTGCACCTTTTCATCTTCATTCATTCAAAATGTGGGTGCAGTTAAAAGCTCTCGGTGCATGTCATCAGTTTCAGCTATTTCATGGCTCAGTATTGAATAGGCTTCTGTGTGTTTTTTCAGTTTTTACATTGTTCGCATTCATACAGACATCTCAGGAAATGAGGTGTGCTGATAGCTTGCAAAAACCCACCAATTCAGAAGGTAAAGAAGAGAAACATGTTTCATTCCAGTATTTCTACTATGCTAACTAATGTAGCCTGTACTCCTGTGAATAATATGTCATGAAAACATTTGTGATATGGTTATCCAACACTTGGCTAATAGCAATGTCATTGTCCTTATATTCACTGCTAGGACATCTGTATTTACACAATTCTGGCATAATTAGGCATCCAATTATGGACTGGTTGCATTTAACAATCTACTGATCTCTGCTGTCAGCTAAGCAGGCCAATCACATTCCTCTGCTGCTTAATGTCTGTCCTAAAACTGAGCTGTTGGATAAGCCCAGTGCTTACAGCTTGGATTATAATAGTCATAGTAGTTACTACACAGATATCTTTATTGTAATGATGACCACAAAAAAAGGGCTATGCAATTGCAATAAAAATACATCAATGCACTTTGTTTTCAGTACACTTTACAGTAGAATTCTGTGAGCAGGAGAGCATTGTGGGTATTTTTTTCAGACTACCCACAGGGCAGTCACATTTTGTATTTACCATATTTGAGTCAGTGGCACATAAAAATAAACAGCTGTCAGCTGGCAAGGAACGTGCAAAAAGGAAATGAGCAAATGCCAGTATCCAACGGAAGGGTTTAGTAAAAACGAAAACGAACATAACCGTGCACAAACAGGAACTACAGAAAGCCAATGTAACCTCAATGACCAACATCAGTCAGTCATGCTAACAGAAATGGTTTATTAAGAGGCAGCATAACAACATGACAACATACTAGTGGCAGGGCGAATGAGACTCAGCATATTTGTGGGACATGGCACAAAACCAAAATATCCAACACATACAACAGAAAAGAACAAAAAACAAGTTTATGCGGACACTGCCACATGCCAAACGAAGGTGGAAAGGCACCATCACACCAACTTGCTGATTCTGAAGAGTAATCACAATTATGCCGTTAATAACAGTATTAAGTAAGTAGTTAGGCATGAGCAGTACAACACATATGGATTATTTTCACCACGTTAACTATTGGCTTTGCTGGGTTTGTTAGAGATGTCTTAGGTTACCATTGTAACTGTCTGTCTTTTAATATGATATGTATAATACTTTGTTGATAGTGATGAGGATTACTGTTATTATTATTATTATTATTATTATTATTATTAATAATAATCTACCTAATCGCGTGTTCTGTTTTGCTCAGTGTTGAAAAAAAAAATTGCTGCTCAGGAATTGCAAACATGAGCCACAATTATTTAGCCAATTATCAGCAGGTTTATTTTTTTAGCTGTTTTATGAAATATCTGCCAGTCATTGGGGAGGGGGTGGCGGGAATGCTGAAATATGCATACACAATGGTTGCAAGGGGCTTTACGTTATTGTTAGCTGTGGCTATAACTAGCAGAGTGCAAAGTAGAGTCACATTTTGGTATTGCACATAGCTTATTAACCTGCAGTTTAGCAGTTCTCTAGAAATCAAGACCTGTTCTCTTTTCCACTCCAACTCTATGCTTCTTTATAAGATTTACAAAAACATCTCAGATATCATATTTTTGACACTTGAGTAAAAAATACTGAAGTGGATGGTGGTCTTGCCTAGCTGTCTTGTTTATTGAAAATAATATTTGCACACAGAGTTTCATGTATGCACTGTCAGAGATTCAGAGTGTTTAAAACATTCTGTATATTTTATGTAGCTTTAGACCAATAAAATATGTTCCAACAGTATCAACAAAATACAGACATTTGCAGATTATAGTAACTATTGCAAAATATTTCTACTTTCCCCACTTCTGGATTTATTCACATAATTATTAAAAATTTATTTTAAATTCAGAATTATTATGAATTTCTAAATCAAACATGCATTCATTCCCCCACACAGCAAAAATGCAATGACACTGTTTTAGGACTAGTTTTTTTATTCTTTATTCTTGTTTTATTCATTCAAAATAAATGTTTTCTTGAACAGTGCTCTATGTGCTCTCTCCCTCTTTGTCTCATGCTCATTCCTTTAAACAATCATAATCCAAACAGCCATGCTTCAAAGCAGACACAGTATATACAGAACTGCTAAAAAATGGTTTCACGTCCACTGTTTTTGTAAGTGCTGTGGTTACGGAAGTGTAAGGGCCTTGCCCGAGTCAATACAGAGACGCCAAAGAACAGAAGACCAAATGTGCAAAAGCTGGACGTTGGCAAGAATAATTCCTCATGTAGTGACATGGTCGCAGTTCCTCTTCAGTGAGTGATCAGCGCACTGACTGTGGCCATGTTGTGGAGGAGATGTCAGTAGTCGTGCCCCAGAATTATTTAAGCTTGGAGCTGTGTGAAAAATGATGAGCTGAAAGTAGGCTCTCTGGACATTTGTGTGCTTGGTAATCTGTTTGTACTGCGGTCTTCCACTCTCTCTTTTGAAAGAACATTCATCCAGCGGTCTGTATCCGTAACAGAGGTGTTAAAAATAGAGCACACTATTGGGACATTCTTAAATTGCCGTGTACTCTGGTAGAGCTGCATGTGGCGAGCCTAAGAAAGAATAGAATTTCTTTGATACAGTTCCCCTGTGTGAACCTGCTAATTTCTGCCACGAGCATGTGCGTGGGCATGTGCGTGATGGCGTGGGCATGCATGCCATTTCTCTGCCAGAGGGGTTTTAAATGCCAGAAATTGAACATTGCCTGGTGTAGATGGCTAGGCAGGAGTTGATCTCCTAATGCCTCTTGACACCTGTTGGCAGTACATTTTATACAAGCTTGAATTGTCTAATGTGTCTCTCCTGCACACTGGGTGGATTTTAGACATATAGGAGGCCAACCCATAACCATGATAATGCAGTATATCCATTTGATACGTTCTGAATAACTCTTGGAAAAAATTTATTGTCCATGTAGTAGATGCATGATCACCCTCAGGAAGCCATTAGGGCCTTGAGCATTGTGTCTCGTGTTGTCTCGTGATCTTGTCCTGACCTTACGAAGTCAGAGTCGTAAATGAAAAGTCTTACAAACAAGTCACCAGTGATGATAAATATAACACCCAGGCTTTATTCTGTGTTTCATGTTTCAGGATAATAAGTTCATCGACAGTTTACATACTTTGGAGTTATACATTTTCATGTGTTTGGATAAGTGCAAGAGAGAGTGAGACAGAGAAATATGTATTCATATATGGACACTGAGATCAGGTTATTAATATTACAGTGAATCCACCTCTACCAACAGTAACATCCATTCAACCACAGTACTTTGCAAAAGTCTTAGGCCACCATTAGATTTGTTGTTTTAACAATGGTATAATGACCATATAAAATTATTTTTCAGTATCTTTATTAGAATATGACCAGAAAATACAGGAAATTTGTATGTCGTATTAAAAAAACTGGAAAAAAAAATCTGAAAAACACTATAAGCTATGTTGGCAAGTATTTAGTATGACCTCCGATTTTACCTAAGCAATAGCAGGGACCTGCCTCTCTTAAACCTAAATGAAATGGAACCTGAATGGGATGTTCAAGAAGATTACTTCAGAAAACCTGAGGACAATCTCCTCAAAAGAGTTCAATGTGTGCTTAGTGCTAAGGGAGGTCACGTTAAATACTAACTATTGCCTGTAGAATCCATTTTGTTCTTTTTAAATTTTGGGTAATTATTTCCTGCATTTTCTGCTTGTATCTTAACAAAGAGATGGATAAATAATTATATATGATCATTATACCATTGCTAAAACAACAAAACTAATAGTGACCTTTACTATGCAAAAGACTTTTGCATAGTACTGTGTGTTAAATTCTAATTAATATTCTAGACACAGTAAAACAATCCACCCCCCCACCCCCCAGAAAAACAACTAATTTGAAAATGAATGCAATGCTTTGTATGAAGAATATAGATACACTATTATTACAGTAGTACTATTATTAATAGTCACAGCACTATTAAACCAGTTCTTTAGGATGCACATTGTGATTGTGATTCGCATGGTGCAAATGATAGTGATAGTGATCATTGCTGTATGATTGACCTCCCATAAACCTATGTGTCTATGATTTTGCTGTGCTTTTATTTTTCGTGAAAGCGCAATCATTTTTCTCAACAGAGGCTCCATTTGTCTGCTTTCCTATGACAACCCACAGGCCCATGGAGGTTGTAGTTAGAACACAGGTTTGCTTCCAGCTCCATCTGAGGAAGGGCTAGCCTATGCAGAAACCAAAATTTTTGCTTCCAGCTCCATCTGAGGAAGGGCTAGCCTATGCAGAAACCAAAATTCCACCAATGTGCTAACGTTAGTACAGCAATTGTTGGTATTATGTTGCTACAAGTGTGTCACGACATACCCACTGGCCTTATTAGTGGGAGCACACTCTCAAACACACAGACAAATGCACCCACATGCAGATACAAACACACACACACACACACACACACACACACACACACACACACACACACACACACCAAACACTCGAACTTGAGTCTGGAACGTGGTCTGTGTCCTTCTTTCGATTTCCACATTTAGCCTCCTTGCATGATCCAAAGGTGGTTTTGCGTTACACAACTACAGCATTGCACCCTGGCAGGCTTCCAGTGACCTTTTAGAGATCCAGGTCTTGGCTTGGCGCTCCGGCCCGGCCGCTGCCTTCGTACCCCGCTGTTGGACATCAGAGAATGGGTCAAGATGCTCCACTGTGAGCTTCATTAGCACTGCCTGGGGAGGTTGCGGGAGGAGTGAGTGTGTCTGTGGCCCTGGCCTGCATTTCAGCACCACGGACGTCTTGCTGAACTGGCATATGTGGCAGTGATACACAGGAGTGTCATGCAGAAATGACATGTAGGAGCATCACATTGGAGCAACATGCGGGAGTGACACATGTAGGAGCCACGTGTAGGAGTATCATGCAGGAGTGACTGGTTGGAGTCACATGTAGGAGCGTCATGCAGGAGTGACATGCAAGAGTGACACAGAGGAGTAACATGCAAGAGCGACATGTAGGAGCATCATGCAGGAGTGACAAGCATGAGGATGGGTGGTTGACCAAGGGTGCAGATGTGCTTGCTGGAAAATCCACGGCAAGGGTGGGCCGTCCAGCTGGCACCCTGAAGCTGGCAGCGCAGAGTAATTAGGAATAGAAGGTGTTTAATGTTATAATGGGCATGCCGTCCAATGAAAGGCAAGCAGGGACACAGAGGGCTGTGTGGTTCCCTCGCATCATGCCTACTATCATTGACATGGACAGAATGTCAACGATGCTAAATATAGTATTGCTGGACACGCTTGGTGAGACGGTTACAAATGCCACCCTTTATCTCTTAATCATTGATGGAGGCTTCCTGAAAGATAGATATAAAATAATAGTTTGGGACAAGACTATATGGTTACTTGAGCACATTCTTGCAAACAACCCCCCCCCCCCCCCCCCGCACAGTCACAGTGTGAATGGAAATGTGTGCCAATATACAGAGATTCAGTCATTCAATTCAAAAATATGTTGTTAAGTGACTACATGTTTCCCCTTTAATAAAGCACATGATGTGCTAAAATGGCTTGTTTATTAGAGCCTCCTGAGTCATGGAACAGCAGTGTCGACACGTAGCACAGCCATCAAACAGCAGTTCCTCTTCACTCAAAAGGACACCACAAGTCACCCCCCCCCCCCCCCCCCCCCCACACACACACACAAAGCACTGAGAGAAGAGACTAACACTATGGTCACACTCTATATAGTTTCACATGCAAGTTATTTCCTTTCTGTGTCTGGGCTGTGAAGTAACCGCCACCCCACCCTCCCGGATGCTTTTCTGTGATATGACTTAGTGCTTTCAATAGCAGTATGTGACTATGTGAATAGCTAACAGTATGTGACTATGTAAAGAACTAACAGTATGTGACTATGTGAATAGCTAACAGTATGTGACTATGTAAAGAACTAACAGTATGTGACTATGTGAATAGCTAACAGTATGTGACTATGTAAAGAATTAACAGTATGTGACTATGTGAATAGCTAACAGTATGTGACTATGTAAAGAATTAACAGTATGTGACTATGTGAATAGCTAACAGTATGTGACTATGTAAAGAATTAACAGTATGTGACTATGTGAATAGCTAACAGTATGTGACTATGTAAAGAATTAACAGTATGTGACTATGTGAAAACAGGACACCCTTTGTATCTCCACTTTATTTATATGTATATCACATCCTTTTTACATACACTTCTATAATTAGGAAGCTTATATTTTATATTCTATAACTTCTATAACAAGCATTCACTCATTATTAGCAATAACAAAATCCTTATATGAAGAATTCCTTTGATGAAGAGAACAATTCATGGGCAGCATGGAAATATTTAAAAGACCCTGCTCCAAGCAGTAGTTTATAGAATTTTTAAAATCACATCACAGTCATCAGTCAGTTGCCATCAAGATGATTAGGGAGAGTCCTAAAGCTTTAAACCAACAGATCAATCATTTGATTTTGCAGAAAGCTGAGCAGTCTTACTCTGCCAAAGGCTTTTGCCTATTAGCACATATGTCCACTAGAGGCCTGCTTTGGCACCAGAGGCTTCCTCTGTGACCACAGCCAACGAGCGTTCACTAGGAGGGATTCACACTTTCAATTACCATGGACTGCTGCCTGTGAGCATACAGCTGGTCTTGGGTCAGTTGCCTCTAGCTGGGTCCTAACATAGAACAGTGAAAGTGCTGGTGCAAAGCTGATGTCAGGTCAGCCAATCTTAGGGCAACAAGGTCACATGGATAGTCTTCACTGGATTTATTCAGATCTGAATAATGTTTTGTGAAATAAACTTAAGATATATATATATATATATATATATATATATATATATATATATATATATATATATATATATATATATATATATATATATACTTAAGATATATATATATATATATACTGTCTAGTTTAATGATTAGACAGTTAATCATTATTAGACAGTTAGTCAGTTTAACATTATTAAACTGTTAATCCAAGACAGGGAAACTCTTTAAACCTTGCAATTCCTGAGACTTGTTTAAACTGAAAATCAAAGACAGCATTGACTGAGGTTAGTTTGTGCATACTATAAGTAATACAGAGGGCTTGATGACATCCCTGTTTTTGTTACTTCAAAAGCTAAGTTTGCACCAAACACTACCTCAAACTGCAAACTGACAGAATACAAGAAAAGCCGTTGACAGAACAGCAGTAGACATGGAGGAAAATAATGCCAGTTTTCTTTATTGATGATTAGAAATTCTATACATTTTTTTAATAATATAAAATTTTTTTATATATATATATATATATATTTATGGATTTATTGATATATTGCTTTGTATCTTGTGCATCTTTTGTAGCAAGTATGTACACTATGCAAGGACTGGTATTTTAATGCTTCAGTTTTAATGTAGAAAAAAAGAACCTTTTAACACTTGCCAATTGTGCGTAAGACTCTCAAAGACTATCTATTCCTACAAATGCCATTTACTTACCATTGTACAGTATTTTGTATTTGAGTATTTGAATGGAGAAAAAACAGCAAAAAATGTAAATAAAAAGAGGAACCTTTTGAAAACAGGCCAATTGTACTTAATGTTCTCAGTGACAACATCTTCCTTACATATGTTACCTAGCCTTGAAAAACTGGCAACTGTATCAGCTGGACAGATGGCATAGCCAGTCTGGCTTAACTCTCCCATTATGAGAATCCAAGAGGGTGCTTTGAAACGAAGTTGTTTCACTCCAGTGAGTTGTGTTATTGCAGAGGTGTGGCCAGACAGCAACAGATACGCACTGGGGCAAGGTGCACTCACACAAGTGCGTTCCCTTTGTACCAGCTGGACAGAAACAATACCATTCCATTTTGTCCCAGTGTGAATAAATGCTTTCCAGATGTTGCTTCAAAACTCAGGCTGGAATGCGGGCTGGAGTGTGGAAGCCTGGAACACTGCATCCTGGGATATCCTGTGCATGATGACACGATAGCCCCACAGAGGATGATGACCACCACCAATGTCATTAGGCGAAAGTTGTTTGCAGATTTTGCAGAGAGGAGAGTAAACAACAATTGAAGGGTTTATTGGATGCAGTTCCTGCTCAGGACTTTGGAATAATTGTTTTACATTGTTATCCCACAGAGAGAGAGAGCAGCAGAATTAGCCATATGCTTCGTGATTCCAGTCTTAGCTCCACTTACTGTCAACTGGCTCCACTAATGACTATGACATACAGGGCTCCAAATAAAGGTCCACACAAAAATAGACTTCATTACATTTCTCCAAATGTACAGCGTAAGACTGCAGCTAGGTCATTTTAATGTAAAGACTGAATCCACCATTATATATAAGAAGAGGACCGATCTCAAGTTTCCTTTTGTGTTCTAATGAAGAAATAGGAGATCACTATATCCAGATCAGTCCTCTTACTATGACATGCTTGATAAATATGGGTGAATGAGTTTGGCTCATGCATTGTGGCACACTTTTTGCTAGAAGCCTTCACACTTTTCCAGGAAACATGCTTGCTTTACATTGAGTATGACTGGCTTATCATCTTTTATGGCATGTCAGTGCACCACCAGCTCCCTAAATAGCCTCAATCTCAGGGTTAGACAGTGCTAGGGTAAGGGCACTACCTTACTCTATATGTCCACTCATGAAACTTTGCCTCCAAATACAATGACATTAATGGTCATATGCATTTTGTATTGCTTTGAGGTCTGAATTTTGATCAAATATAATTAGAAAACATGATTATCAATGTCTTGTACCAAAACGGTTCGATTCATAATTGCAAGGGTAGCATTCTGTATTAAGTTGATGACTGGCATTCTCCCAATACACACACACACACACACACACACACACACACACACTCACACATCTCTCTCTCTCTCACACACACACACACACACACACACACACACACACACACACACACACACACACACACACACACACACTGCAAATCAGCAGCAGTTGGCCTGCACATAGAGTCATAAAGGGAGGTAAACTGCTCAATCTAGCCTTCTCTTTAACAACACATTTGACTAGCAGACAGCCCCTCAGGTGACTGTGCACCTTTCCAGAGATATTGACTTTTCTCTGTATCCTGCCTGTGAACTGTCCAAATCAGCTTAACCTGAAGGTGTACACGATCCTCTCTTTTGCCAATCGAATTTCAATAACCAAATGATAATTGGATTAGATTTGTTGATGTTAGTGCCTCAGATTATTTTTCTTTGGTTCTGATTTTTTTTCTTTTCTTTTTTGCTTCATTCATTAACATCTCAAGGATGGACTTTTCAGCTGCCGGAAATATAGAACTAGAAAACCTAAAGGTAAAGTCTTATGTTTGGTATGTTTGATAAATGGTTTTAATAACTAATGACATGGATTATGGTTGTGTAGGAATGCTTTCAATGGCACAGACGTGTGATGCACAAAACGCATGGAGCTGGGGAGAGTGGAGGCACGGTTAATCATTTCCCTCCATCTCAAACACTACACAGTGTTCTAAGTACTGCTTTTCTGAGAGGTGGGGGCAAATGTCCCTCATGTTTATGTGACTGTGCCAGGACTAGTTGAAAGCACACAATCAATGCTCGGGGCAACCCAGCATGACGACAATATTTCTGGAACCCCTTTAGCACAACTACACTAGCTTTGGAACACCTACAGTATGAATACAGTATGAATACATCTGACCACCATGTCTGAGACACCTTTAGAGTGATTACATCTGGTTAGCATGTACATCTGGTTATGGTATTTTAAACCACCCACAGATTTGATTTATAGCATTTTCATCAGGAACTTATATAAGAACACAGCTGCATAAGGCAGCAAATTAAAAAAGTCTTTATTTGCCTGTACTATATTACCATTATTTACCCTGTTCTGCAGTGTGTAAAATAGTTTGAGGCTGCATAGACTGCATAAACCCTACATTTAATTTTTCAGCTAGAGCGATTATGGGTGACAGTAGCACTTTTAATTTAGTATTATATTATATATTATACATATGATTGTGTCAAAGATTATTAATGGCCTGGCCAAAAAATAACTTTTAACCCACATTATCTTCAAATTATGGCCATCAAGATGTGCTTTATAAGTAAAATAAGTAAGATGTGTTTTTACATCTAATTTCAGCCAAGTGGTTTCCATTTTTGATAAATAATGATAAAAGGTTCACAAGAGAAGCTGTATTAAATTAGATCAATGTCTGCTTTATTTATAACTCATTTATTTTCCCATATTTTTTAACACCGAATTCTCTTCAAAACATGTTGATGGGTCCCTGTTTTTTTTTTTTTGTTTTTTTTTTCAAGGACAGTCACCATTTCCCATCAAGCTACAGATCAACAGCCATTCAGGAAGTGCCCAACTGGGTTCCATGTTCAGCCAGCATGTTCCAAAAAGGAAAAGGGCCCTTTCGATTATCTGTTCAGATGTTTATGCTGCTGTGGAAATTTGGGTTTGTGGAGCCAGGCACACACGCAGCCTGTGGCACTGCTGGACAACCCACCAATTACAGCCACCTGCATCTCTGCATTTTCAGTGCACTGAGGTAGTAAACAAGCTCACTCTAGTGGACATGCATGACTGCACAAAATGCGGGCCGTTCAGAATGATTGGGTTCAAACGGAGCCGATTTGCGTATCGGAAGGCAGGAGTAAGAATACGTGTGAATGCTGAGCTTGCTTGAGCGTCTGGGTAATGGATAATTTGGCACAGATCATTTGAATAAGTAGCAACTCTATATACAAATTGATGTTATAGAAGAAAATAGGTATATAAAAATAGTATTGAATACTTACCATGGTCATCTTGGAGAAAAATTCACAACAAGCTTGTTGCAGTATTGGCTAAATTCCCTTATCATTCAGAATGTGGAAAAAGCTGTTAAAGCCACAAGCAGACACTTGAAAATCTAATGTTGTTATTATATCTCCACTGAATTAGCCATATTACCCCTGTTAGGTGCTTTGCTTTCCAAATATAGCCATTATGCTCCTTTGTAAGCGATAACTGTGAAGGTCTTGATCTCAATGTCTACAAATGCGCAATACATCATTTAGAACTTTCAAATGTGGTGCTTTTTGTCACTTTCTATTTTTGCATTCAGAACTCTGTTTGTAAAGAACATGGGGTTTCAAAAGCCCAGTACCAGGGAAGCCACTTTCAATGTTGTGAAAATCTTTGTTTGTGTATTTCAAAACAAGGTGGATCTTTTAAATTGGAGTATGGCCATTTCTCATTTTTTCTCTAAGGCACTGTTCCTGCTCCTGAAAATACTCTGTGTAGAATCAGTGTTTCTCTAATAATTTATTTTTCTTATGATTCTTAGTGCAATCGCTAACTTCACAAAGGTAGGTAAATACTCCAGGCCTCCTTGGAGACCTTTGAAAATATCAGTGAGCTGTGTGGGGGAAGATGGATTATGATTACCAACCCAGAGAATCTCTTCCATGCATGGGTCACAAAAGGTAAGCGCGAAGGAGGGAGCCAGAAGGAAAGGCTTACAGTTTGTAACAGAAACCCAAGTAGAGTCGAAAGTCACAAGTCTCAGAAGATGTAGTGGTGGTGAGAATAATGATGGTGATGAGAGGTTGGGGTGCAGGCGAATGCCACTGCCCATGGACTTTGTGGCTTCAGCTGGTCTCCAATGCAGATAATATGACTCATCTTTCCTCCCAGGGACCTGACACACACTGCTCACTAACAGACGAGATGATCCCTGAATAAAGGATAGTAAACACTCCATGGCCTGCCAGCAGGCGCACTACCCACACAGGTTGTGTCGGAATAGAAGCAGATCTACTCTCAGGCACGGGCTCAGTTGTCTTGAGGTGTAAAATAAAAGAACAATGGTTGTGAGAGAGTCTGAGGGATAAAGCTCCAATTTTAGATTTAGATTTAGATTTATATAAAGATCCGATATTAGCTCTCATTCAGAATCTAGTTTGTCAAAAGGAAATCTAGTGATGTGACTCTGAAATGGAGATCCCAAGAAGAATTCAAAAGAAAACAAAAGTAAAACATAAATGAGTGGAATCAGATTTAATCAGTTATAAAACAATCAATTAAAGTAATCAGTCAGGATAATTGACGTGAATGCCTTCCAATGTGTTTTGGTCCTTTACCCCCTGCATTTCTGTGTTTGCTCTGCTCCAACATACCTGATCACCTTGGGCTTTATAGGCAGCCAGTGAGTTGGCAAGGCACACTAGAGAAGGCAGAGTACAAAAAAGACTGGAGCCAGGGAATCATTGGCTTTGGCCAATCGGTTGTGGCTGCCCGGCCACAAGACACTAGACAAAGCACCCAGGGGTTGGACTTGTGGCCTTGAAACTTCACAGAAAGTTCATTTTGTTGCTGTAGGTTTTCAAAGCAGTGCTGCTCAAGAGGGAATTGTTCATGGCTGTCAAGACTCACACTGAATACAAAAGCAAAATGTTTTATTGCACATTATAAAGACAAACAGTCCAAGATAAAAAAAATAAATAAAATCACAGTGAGCAGGGCAATAAAGGCAATCCAAAAATCAAAAACAGTTCAAAGAACGCAAGGTCAAAAACACAAAAGAGATATACAGAACAGGGTTCAAAAAGAAAGAAGTCTGAAGCAAAAAAGACTTGACAAATAAAAGCATGAAAACAGGGAGAAAGCCACAGAGAATGTGTAGTGTGAATGAATATATGAAAGTCCTTATAACTAGGTGATGATTAGCTGGGAAAGATAGATACTGAAGATGGCCCCCATCCTTCCAGGAGTCTAGTAACATCCGGACCTTCAGTCTCCAGTGGGGGAGTGTTTCCACTAGCAGACCCTCGATCACTAGGCTGAAAGGAGAAACACAGAATGATAAACAAATACTGAAATAGGAATACAGTTTGAACTTGTAAGTGATTAGTTTTATGCTTATATTATCTGAAAGGGACCAATATAGCAAGGATGGGGTAACTGAGTTAAAGGTCCCATGGATAGCCAGATTTGATCACCTGGCCGATATTTTATTGCATCTACGGTCAGGCTGTGTCTTGAGCTGATGCCGAGCCTATTCCAGGCAGATTCCATGGATACAGAGATTCTGTGGATACAGAGGTGGTTGGTATCTTAAAATGCATTGAAATAGTGGGGCGACAGGTGGAGGAATGGTAAAGAGAGTTCTGGGTATAATCAGAAAACCCTGTTTCAAGGATTAGGCTATTCATGACAGAAGCTTAGAACATATCTGACCAGTTCTTGGTTCGGCCTTTGTCTTGTGGCTGGTAACCTGAATGACCTGAGAACAGTGGTAGCTCACTGTTTAAGGTACTTAACTAGTAGTCCGGAGGTTGCCGCTTCAAGCACCACCACTGCCAAATGGCCACTGTTGGTCCCCTGAGCAAGGCCCCTAACCCTCAATTGCTCAAGTTGTATTCAATCATAATTGTGAGTCTTTTTGCATAAAAAGCATCAGCTAAATGTAAAAATGAATTAAGGCTCATTGGAATTGGGTTGCAACACAGAGTTTTAATCTAATAATTGTTATAGACTGGGTTTTGAGTTAGGTAAAGTGAGGTCTGCTCATGATAGGTGGCACCATCAATTGCAGTGGTTTGGTAATGTGAGTGATCGCTCCCTTGAATAAGGGATGAGTTTCTACATTGTGGACCTTGAGGGATGATCTTGGGGGATGCAGGGAATATATAATACACAGATTAATTCCTCTTCTATGACGTTTCCTGCAGCTCCAGAGTCTATGAGTGCTGTAGAGACAAAAGAGCCAGGGTAGTGAGTGTAATAAAAACCATAAAAGTCTTAGGAGAAAGTCATGAAAATATTTCATTTACCATTGTAGTCTGTGGCACTGGTTCCCATGATATAGGTCAGGCTGGTCATGTAGGGATATGCAGCAATCTACATGGTGGTGTTGCTTACCACAATAAAGGCATAAGCCTTGTTGTCGATACCCGTTTCTCCTGGGGTGTGAGATGATTGGTGCCCAACTGCATGGGTTCAGGAGCTAGATCAGAATGGGAAATGGGAAGTTGCTGGTTGGTGTCTTCTCTCCCATAGAAGCCTGTTGAGGCGAATTGCCATATTAATCATACCCTGAAGGCCAGCTCTGAACTAATGTCTTGCTTCAGGCCTCTACGAGGGCAGATATCAAGGCCTGATCATTCCAGCCATATAAGGAAGCTATACTGTGAAAATCAATCGCATGCTGTAGCAATACATATTGTTGTAGCAATATTATTTTCTCAGCTCCTGCTTTTTCATCTGTGGGATGGTTAAACATGGCTTTAAATGTGTTAATAAAGCGCTTGTAGATTTGGGTCTCCTCTCTAATTCTGTTCCACACAGCTGTTGCCCAATCCAACGCACTCTCAGTTAGCAGAGATATGACTGTGGAAATCCTTTCCGTCCTTGGCTGGTAAACGACTTCTAGTTACAGGAAAAGAACGGTGAATATTGATGGATAAAGCTCTGGGATTTAGAGGATGTTCTGTTAAGGTGATGGAGGAGTGACAGGTGGTGTTGCAGCTACTGGAGCAGAACTGTTGGATGGAGGTGTTTGGAGTGCCAGAATGGAGTGTTGAGTTGGTGTAGGACCTGGTAGACGTCAATTAAGGAATTTCCCAATTGCTTGAATTTCCGATTGTGATCTCCAAGACATCTGGCCTGACTCCAAGGTAAAAATACAGTGAGCAGGGCAAAAAGGCAACCCAAAAATCAGAAACAGTTCACAGAGCAAAAGGTCAAACACATGAGCAATATAGGCTAAAACAGTAATGAAAAACCTGGTACGCAGTGCAGGGTTTAAAAAAAAAAAAGAGAAGTCCTAAACAAAAAAGAATTGAAGAATGAATGCAGCAGAACTTGGAGAAACCTGCAGCAAATAAGCATTGTGAATGAACTGAGACCTTAAACAAGCCATGATTAGCTGCAGGTATGGGAGGTGGAGAAAAGAAAGTTACAGGTTAAAAGGCTGGTGAGTTGGAATGTGGAGGCAGGTTGGAGGCAGAGCTGTAGGCCTGACAGTGGCTCTGGACATGATAGATGCCCAGTTGATAACAGAGGACAAGAAGTGGTCTTGGAAAATTGATAATGCTTGAGGTTACTTGACAAATCCCTTCACACATCCCCCTTTGTTTAGTATGACTGGGATGCCACTTTCTGAAAGACCAATATGTTTTCAGGCTTTGACTAAAGATGGTTAAAAGTCTTTTTATAAGAGTCTGTGTCACCACAGAAACTTTGTCCCTTGAGAAAGATGAGGGACAAGGAATATTATATATGAAAAATAGTGATGCTACATTTTCTTGATATATTTATTGTCTTAATTACACAGGTAATTGTGTATTAGATTGTATTTTTTTTTTTTTTTTTCATGTTAATGTTTTATAATGCAAAATTCTAAGCCCCCTTTCCTTCTTATCTTCAGTCCACAGACTGAAGTGTCTGACTGAATGTGCACAGTGGGTTGGAACAGGACATTACATTACAACCCACTGCATAATTATCACCCACAAAATAATAGTGCATTTTTCTTAAGGTCAAGATGCTAGTTTATTCCTGTATATGTTTGATGAATGGTTTAGTTAATTGTAGGTCCATATTGTGTATCTGGTGTACATATTATCGCTATCTCAGATTTTGCCAATGAATAGTTAGGCCATTAATGCTTGATGGAAAACACATGAGTGTAACTTTTACAGTCTATTACAGTTTATTACACTTTAAATGTTCCCCATTTGTGAAAAACCATTTCATTCATAATCCCACATGTAATAGTGTGCTGCCCCCTAGTGCTGACGTCTAGTAATGATCTCAGCACTGAACACTATAGTGTTGCCTGTTCTATACGGTATAAGCATTACATGTGACACTGAAATATTAAACTGGCTTCGGTTAAATAATAGTTATGATATTTATAATTAGATGTTACTGTTTGGCTTTACCTCGACATTGTTTCCTCAAGGTGAGCTTTACTAGCCAAAACCAGTCAAACTCCCTCTCTTCATCAGTGGATAGATTAAGACTACAAGGCTACTGTTGGCTGGATATTTTGGGGGTGGTAGATGACTGTGAACACAGCAGTTTCACTGACACATGTAATAACTCCACCAGAACTGCTGTGCCTGATAAACTCATTTTAGCTCAATACCCACTACCATACCAATTCCATGTAAGTACTGCCACTACGTTAAGAATGGTCCCAAGTAATATCTGGTCAGCAGTGTGGTCAGAATCTGATCAATGATGAATAGAGTTAAGGGTGGCTGACGGATTGTGCACTGGCTACAGTTTGTAATTGTACACAAAGGCACCTATAAGATACGTATCTAGTGTACCTAATCAGGTATCCAATGGTCAAGGTAAAAATCTTTCATCAATGCTTAAAACAAAACAACAAGAAACTGATCAGTATAACGACATTTGCAATGCATTTTTCTAAGGTTATTGACTTTTTAGATACAACATGCTACAACCAATATGCCAAATAATATCATGTAACTGATTAAGAGAAGCCATATTTTCTCTGTGCAATTTATATTTGGTTGACTTTTTTATGTGGTAGGCTTTAAAGCTTGAGTAACTATTTTAATAAATATCATTTAAGTTTATTGAAGATAGCCCTTTGAGGCTAATATGACTTCTGCCTTTGGTACTGGATACCAGAGTGTAAGCATATGCAAAACAGGGTTTGCATTATGAAATCCTGTCAGTCATCACTGAAAAGTCTGTTTCTGTTGCTTTCTGAATTTCCCTGTTTCAGCAGTTTATAGAATGCATGCTTTATTTAGTTTATTTATATATGTTATTTATGTACTTTATAATGCCTAGATAAGCTATTTTCCTTTATTTGTTTGTGTATGAAAAGCATAAAAGTTCATACATGGTATAACTGGCAGTGAAATGCTTTTTGTAACTGCTCTGTCCGTGGCTGAGGAGAGATACTCAGGAAATGGAATGCGGTTTAATGAATAAATAAATATGTTATGATGAATGAAGAGGGGATGTATACTATTCATATATACAATGCACAATTTACAGTTTTTACAATTTACAGTTTTTTACAGTATATTTTTTTATGCTGTTATTGTGGACATCATACGCAGACTAGTCCCATCAGTTCCATCAGCTGCCCTGATACAGGGCCCGAATGGCCTGCGGCAAGAAGCTCCTCTTCAGTCTCTCTGTGCTGGTCTTCAGAGAGTGAAAGCGCTTCCCTGACCTCAACAAAGAGAAGAGCCTATTGTTGGGATGGTGTCGGTTCCTCACAATTCTCCTGGCCTTGTTCAGGCACCGCTTGTCGTAGATGGTTTGCAGGTCAGGAAGTTCCGTATGAGTGATGCGCTCTGCTGAATGAACCAGGCTCTGGAGTGCTTGTCTGTCCTGCTTGGTGCAGTTCCCAAACCAGACTGTGATGTTTCCCGTGAGGATGCTCTCAATAATGTGGGTGTAGATGTTCCGCAGCACCTTGGAGGGCAGTATGTAGTCTCTTAGGCATCTAAGGTGGTAAAGATGCTGACGAGCATCTTTACCACCTTAGGGAAGTTGGTGTAGCAGGACCAGGACAGGTCCTGCAAGATGTGAACTCCAAGGTACCTGAAAGGTACCTGTCTACTCTCTCTACCATGGTTCCATTAATCCTAACAGGTTAGTAGTGCCACTCCTGCTTCTTGCTGCAGCCCACAATCAGCTCCTTTGTCTTGCTGACGTTTAGGAGGAGATTATTTCCCTGGCACCCGTTCTCCAGGTGTTTAATCTCCTCCAGGTAGGCCCTCTAGTTGTTGTCCAAGATCAGGCTCAAGAGGACGGTATTGCTAGCAAACTTGACAATGGTGGTAGAGCTGGCAGTGAGCACGCAGTCCTAGGTGTACAGTGAGTATAGCAGGGGGCTTAGGACACAACCCTGGGGAGCTCCAGTGCTGAGGGTGAGGGTGGATGAGACACAGTTGTCCACCCGTACTGATTGGAGATCCAATCACACAGGGATGGATGCAGTCCTAGATCCTCCAACTTGGTTGTGAGTCTGGAGGGGATGATAGTGTTATATGCTTAACTGTAGTTGACAAACAGCATTTTAACATAATTACCTCTATCTTTGTCCAGGGGGGTCTGTGTGGTGTGGAGCAGATGTGCAATTGTGTCATCAGTGGAGCGAATGTAGAGTGAAAGTATGGAGAGTGCTATAAAAATTGAAATGCTTTAAAGTGTTATATAAATAATATCTACTTTGCTTGGCATTAGTGTTATATTTGACACTGAAAGCTGAAGCTGCCTTCATTGGAGTAAAAATGATTGCAATTAAATTTAGATATAATTTATAATAATTATATTTAAATATCTCTTTTTGGATTTACCTCATCTTTTCCTGAATGTTTTATGGGCTACCTAAGTATTTTACCAAAAGATCTTTACACATTTTTAAAGGTTGGTCAGTAAGATGTATGAATGCATGTTTGATTATACACATGGATATCTCTTCAAAATCACTGCATTGTTTTCACTTACCCACCAGAGTGCGCCACAAGTTGGTTTTAGTTACTTGTAGTCATTTATAACAGATCCACAGCTACGCTATAATAATAATACAATGAAATATGCTTGCGACCATTTAGAGTATAAAGGAAAAAATGTCTTGTATATGGTAAAAAATATATATTTTTAATAAATTAAAAGCAAAAAAGAAACCAGCTAGTGCATTTTATTGGATACAATGAGTTTTACTGAATAGTTTATTCATTTATTTATTTTTTACAAATGTATGTCAGTGATCGTGCACTTGTTTGGAATTTTCCAATTTATCTGAAAGGTGGAAAGAAAGCCTAATGCTTTAATACTGGGATCGATAAAGCTCAGTAGGACTACTTTATATTTCTCGAGATGTGCGGCACCGTTCAAAATACCACTACAGAGATTTATATTAGACATTAAGTGAAGGGCTTAACAAATCCACTCCTAAGACCCATTTTACAAAGGAAAAGGTGATATAAAAAGTATGGCCCTTATATTACAAATGGTTCTGACCCTAAATGAAGAGCTTAAAAAAATCAATGATACAAGTTAACGTCTGCTTATTACGAACAGGCAATGAGCATAAGCGTCTACGCCATGACGTGGGTATCCCAATTTATGGCTAAACAAAGTTAGCAAATATAAGAAGACAAAGGCAACAAACAGATCAAAATAGGTTAGTTATTAAGCTACATGTTAATTTTAAAAAAGGTCAAACCCTAACCAAAGCTACAGGCAAAAGATTAAAAAACAAACAAACAAACAATACATTTCTTATACAACAAGGCATTCTTTATACAACATTCCATATGAAGTTATTAATACATGTTATCAGGCGAGATGAGAACAGAAGAAAAAGGGGAAATAGCTACATGCGTGCTGACTGCACATCACTTGAAATCTTGGGTAAAAATGCTTACTGGCATTTTTCGACATTGGGCCCTCAATACATTTTTTGCCCTCGTTACCACCTCTCTCTCTCTCTCTCTCTCTCTCTCTCTCTCTCTCTCTCTCTCTCTCTCTCTCTCTCTCTCTCTCTCTCTCTTTTTGGGGGGAGAGACTGTCACCTTGTGATGATGTGTAGCCTATCCACCCCGCCTCTACCCAGCTGATGCTCGCTCCCTGTCAATTTCTATTCTAACGAGAGGAGTTGAGGAAGGGGGGAGACAAAACGAGAGAGATTCTGCGGGGGTAGCGCGGTAAAACATCCATGGGTGGTTGTGTGGGCAGTCATCATGATTCTTCGGGTAGTTTAAACGAAAACTCGGACGGAACTGGAGGTAGGATATAAGTTGCACAACGCACGCACTGTTTCTAATCGTTAGCTGGTGCTTTTTAGTCTCTGCAGCATTCGTGTGCCGTGTCTTCCCTTGTCTCCTGTGCTCGCTGTTGCCGCTTGAAACATCGTGGCGGATTTGCCGTCACTTAATGCACCGTTGCTTCTTGCCGCCTCTCGCGTTCCTATTAAAACGGTCACCTCGATTCTACGATTAAAATATTTTAGCTGAAATCGCTGTTTCTTGTCTGCGTCCAGCGAAGCGAATATAGCACCATCCACCTAGCTAGCTGCTTAGCTACATCTATAAAGAGAATTTGCTAGCTTCGTGGCTAGCTCGTTTGCTTCAGCTACCTTTGAAAATGTGGGTCACAGGTTTCGCACCGTATTGCAGAACACACCGGACAGTACCCTATCTTTAGTGGATATTTGTTAGATAGGTCACCTATTATAAAGGTTGTTAGCATTTGCTTACGACACAGTGAGCCATAGCGATAGCTAGATAGTTATTTCACTTTTTGGTATTGGCTTTTTTTTGTGCGTGTGTGTGTGTGTGTGTGTGTGTGTGTGTGTGTGTGTGAGTGAGAGAGAGAGAGAGAGAGAGAGAGAGAGAGATTGATTCTTATAAAATGTACAGAACTACGAAGTAAAAATAATTAATAACGCTTTGTGAACTCGCAGCTCGCATTGTTTTATTTCCAGATTTTTGTCCATCCTCAAACAAAAAAAAAACATTTGAACAGTTGCCATTAAAACGTAATTATGCAACTTGTACGCAGATTTCAAATATCAGCCGTTTAAGTGTTGCATTTGTATTGTCTGTGACCATCGAATTCTTAATGAAGTTGTCCTGAAAATATTAAGGCTTAGTTACCCTCCAACAGCCCCTCCCCATAGGATTTCCGGTTTATGATGTTACAGATGTGAATTCTTTTTCCCACAGTTGTGCTTATGATTTGTGGGAAGGGCTGATATGGAGATTGCATGACTGTTAATAAAGGCGATGCTGTCACATCACGATATGTTTCTGCAGTGTTCCTGCAAAACCTTTTTTCAGCAAAGCTATTGATTGTGGAATTGTCTCACATAATGCGTCCTTAAAACATCTGGAATTCTTAACTTGCCTGTGACTCCATTCATAACCCTTAATGAATTTTTTTCAAATAAGCCATTAAGGCAACTTGGAAATACAGTTTAAACTGCTAAGCCTTTTTAGGAACATACAGTGTCTTCGGTGATTTCGTGTGAAACTTAGAAAATGGCAGTGGTGAAACATTAGGTTGTGCCAATTGAGGTCACATCTGAGGTGTATAAACCAAATGACCCCAAATTCGCCCAACTGTTTACGACTTAACTTTATGAGGAGGAAGGGCTAAACGTCACTACTCAAGGGGATAGTATTTGTGTTACCAGTTTCTGCAGGTGTGTTTTCTCAAGATAACACCACTATGACAAGTATCAGAAAAATGGTCTTGGCTGTAGTGAACTGGATCTTTGGAATGCAATAGGACAGAAAAGAATATAATTGTTGGTAATTGTTCACAGCTGGACATGAACAAAGGACACTGTTTGAATCTTTAATAACAATATAATAACAGTTTAATAACAATACAAATATTGCAAACATCTTGCTAAAGTGGCATGTCAGTATATGTATAACAATAACCTATTAAATCCCAGTAATATCATGCAAACATTTTGTAGTTACATTTTTACTTTTTCTCTCACTGAACTGGGTTGGGTGAATTTATAACAGAACAGTAATGAAGAATCATATGTTCTTTTCACACAAGCTCACAGATCATGTGATAAAGCTTTGGTTATTCCTTTCCTTCTGCTTTTTTGAGTTTGGCAATCATTAGAGTACACATAATCATGCACTCAGCATCCACTTTATTCAAAACACAGACCCTGTACTGAGTATGCTGGTGCCCCTGTTTTCTAGGTGTATTTACTAGGTGGACGGTTGCAGATCATAGCTGACCCGGTACCACGTGTAGTTTGTCAGCCTCATTCTGCATTCATCAGTGGTTAGTTTTAGAGCACAGGTCCACTGCTGACCATACGTTATTTGTGTTATTTTTAACTCAGCAGTAACAATAGCATGTTAGTGGGTGCTGCACCAGGGGATGTAGCAGTGTTGCCAGACTTTTTGCATGCATCAGTGGCACGGTGTTGAGACTGTCCCCCTCCCCCCCCCCCCCAATATATTCAGTTAACTGCAGTCCTGTGGTTAAGCAGAATTTAAGCAGTGATGAAGTTTGTGGCTATGTTCCTGTAGCTCACCTAGTAGCACAGGTAGTGCAAAGCACCAGTATCACAAAACTCATGGGTTTGATTCCCAGAGAACACACATGTGGTCATATTGCTAAATATGGTGCTGTATCAATGTAGATATGAATATGGCTGCGTATAGCTAAGTGTGCAGCTACAAGATCAGTGGTTATTAACTACAAGGCATATCTTTCAAATACTTCTTTATGAAGTGGTCAGGGAATGCATATCATCTGTATATTGGTTAACTGCTTTTTCTTAGATTTTATTCTTCGTATGGACTTTAGAACTGGGAGTAGTGGGGTAGAGTTTACTCTGGCAACATCAATCACTGCTGGATATTCCTTACATACTTCAGTTTGTGCTGTCTTCACGGGCAGCCTTGCTCGGTCTTGGTAGCTTGTGCTGGGTTTTGGGATGTGTGTGAGGGGAAATTTGATCCCCCGTCCACTTTGCATTATGCAACATTTAACTCCTCCAGGCAGACAGGCGTCTCAGTCCTCGTGCCAGACTGGCTTGTCCCTGCTCACCGAGTTGTCATGGAGATGAACAGGCAGCTTTTATCTCTTTGTAGTAGGAGTGACATTTAGTCCTGTGTATGTGTGTGTGTGTGTGTGTGTGTGCGTGTGTGCGTGTGTATATGTCTGTGTGTATAAGGGGGGTTTGTGACACCTAATAAATGGTTCTTTTTGCCATTTTACATAATACTATCCCATTTTCACTGAGAGGAAAGAACATTAGCAAAGGTACATAACTAAGGTAACTACTTACCAAACTGTTCCCTGGTGGAGTTAAGTCACCTTAAGATACAAGCTATCATAGACAGAAAAGTAGCTAGCACTAAATATACTCTTAACATTTAATCACTGTGAGTCTGTGTTACAAGAGACATTGTTAGATAAAGTTATTGACAGTGGAACTAGTTTGTAAAAAGACAATTTTGGAATTTACCATGTGTTATTTGGAAATGTAGTTAAACTGCACTGGCCATCCGTAGTTGGAATAGGTGGGGTTGTTTATGTAGAAACATAAACAAACCATTTCGGACTATAGGAAAACATAGTTGGGTCAGTGACTGGTTTGTCTTACAGTGTTTGGCCTAACAACATTTTGGAGGGGCATTTGCCCCCTGTGTCCGAGCACTTACTTTTTAAAAACGCTTTTAAAAATCGATTGTAGGGGAAGCCACCTCTGAATTCCCTGTTTATGGCTCTAAAGTGGCTTTGTGGGATCCAGAGAATAACAAGGTAGCTGTATCATTTGTTGTGGACTATTCGTCTTCCTGTGATTTGCACTAACTGAACTAACACCAATTGTAGTTCTGGGTTTATGGACTCAAACGTGGGTCGTATAACATCAGACCTCAAGGGCACCCACCCTACCATTGCCTCTGAGAGGAGGAGAAGAGACTATGATGGCTACACCCGTGTCCAGAGAGGCCAGAAGTTGTGCAACTTGACCCAGTGCTCCCTGATATCATGTGATCCAAATCCATGTGTGCAAGGGTGCATCTCCTGAAAAAAAAACAACAACTCGGCTGCTAGAGAGGACACAGAGATGCTTGGCTCCTTACTGCTCTGTTGCATTGCTGCAATATATTCTGTGTATATTAAGTCCTGTCTCTGTCTATATAGTTGAGGGGCCTCATACAGTGTTTGCGGATGAAACTGTCAGGATTCTCTCTCTGTTTCTCTCTCTTACTCTTGCTGTGTGTGTGAGGACTGGGTTGCAGTGACACTCGCTCCCTTTTGCATGGACCTGCTAGGTCGAGCCGATAGTTCCCAGATGTTAGCATGGCCTGAGCACAAATGCCTCTTTGGGAGGCCTGCAGCCACGTTAGCCCAAGCAGTATGAAATACCTTGGAGACCCAGTTGATTTCTTTGTGTTTTTATGGAGGGCTGAGGTAATTTTCTCTCTGTTTCTCTCTTATTCTCCCCCCTCCACACACACACACACACACACACACACACTCACCCTGTTGATATATTCTATGTAGTACCTGTTCCTTTAAGAGTTTAATACAGATGGTGCTCATTTGGGATTCTTGTGAAAATTAAATTCACACGCTGTAATCCTGCAGAAACATGGCTGAATCGGTGGGCTGTAGTATTCGCTGAGCTGTCAGTTTCCAATCCGGACAAAAACATTCATTTTTTTTGTTAAGCATTACTAGGCCTATTCAGCTGTCTCATGAATAGTGTCTGTCATTAGTGTCTGTCTGTTTCAAACTATACACAAGACATGAGCTTTTTGGTGATTAAACACAACCTATCCATAGCACCAACCCACCAGCTTCCTGTAAAGGAATATTCTCCACTAATGTCAATCTTTAGGTGGATACACTGTCTGTCCCTTGTCATTGAGCTGTTGTGCTCTTTAGTGGTACTATACTTTGTACTGCCGTGGGTATAATGCTGTACTCGGGCTCCTTTGTATGGGAGGCGGGGAGTCTTTTGGACACCTCAGATTCAAGACAACTTGGATGCACCAGTGCTTGCATTTTGTAGAATTTAGTCTTGGAGCATTAGTGGCTTCCTACCGCAGAGCACAACAGTATGGCATGCACAAACTGGTGGGACACTACACACTGTGTAATGTTGACATGTAAATGTGTACATGTATATAATAGGTTGCATGAAGAAGCACTAATGTGGAGGTGGGAGGTCACCGGGTTCTCAAGCCGGCAGGAGGAAGGAGGAGAGGAGCTGACTTGGCCTGGCATGGTCATACCATCGTCTACACAGTGATAAGGTGCTGCCTGCAAAGTTCATCAGAGTTATTATGTGATGCCATCTGTCCTTTGGCCAACATTTACATTTTTTATTGGTTATTATCCACTCGGTGAAGATTTATTTTTTTAATGGTAGCCATCCGTGACCAATAAACGTTGTAAAGTAAACAATGCATTCCTCATTAAACTCTGACACTGCTTTAGGCTAGTTCCAAGTGATCCATGGATTCTTCTACATTGTCATTAAAGTCAAAATGGCTTGTTATACTGACCACAATCACTCAGCCTTTATTTATTTTTATTTTATTTTTTTCATAGTTTTGCGCCTTCATAGTTGCAATGACCCAACTGTAGTAAAGGTGCCTCTGATTGGCCGGATTGGGTGTACTTCGGAAGACTACTAGCAGCATTCGTAAAGGCCACACCTCCTTTTCGCACCATGAGATTACCACGTGCAATCTTCCGTCCCATTGTGCACACTTATCCATCCTGCCGTGCGCCCTCATCTGTCCCACTGCGAATCCTGATCTGTCCTGCTGTGCGACCTCATCCATCCTGCTGTGTGCCCTCATCTCTCCCACCGTGCACCCTCATCTGTCCCACTATTTGCACTCATCTGTCCCACCGTGCACACTCATCTGTCCCACCGTGCACACTTATATGCCCTGCCGTGTTCCCTCTGCTAAACAGGAAACAGGCCGGCAGATGATGAGAGCAGATCGCTATAGAGTGTTTAGACTGGATAGGATGATGAGAGCAGATCCCTATATAGTGTTTACACTGGTTAGGACCAGGGAGTATAGAGTGGACACTGCGCATGTCTTTAGTGTCTCAGGGGCTCCTGTATAGTAGGTAAAAATAGGTGCTGTGCTCGTGATGGACTCATATAGAAGTCATTGTGGTGGTTTTCTACAGCTTATTAGCATCTAGCCACAAGAAGATTGGAATTTATTAATGCTGTGACATAATTTGGATGTCAGTTCCTGAGGATGTGGGCAGGAGCATAATAAGATGACAACATTGCCATCACGATTCAAAAATTCTTTTGCATGTGACCAGCATGACCAGGAGGAAATGTTGAGAAGATTCAGAGGTGGGCTGTGCCCACCACTTCTCCCATTGCTCTTCCCTGTTTTGCAGTGTTTTTTAGGTCCTAGGCAGCACTTTCATTTTAGAAGACCAGTCAAAACTGATCATCAGCAGATCCAAAAGAGACATCCTTCAATGATGCACGATCCATCACCGTGCTTTTGCATCATAACCAGAATATAGCCAGAGTTATAGCGCTCTATAAACGTGCTGTACGGCAGGCTTCTTGAAGAATGAGAAAGGGGTAATAAAAATGGAAGCAGGGGTGGCAGTCACTGGCAAATTTACCACTAACAACTTTGCAGACACATAACAAAACAAAACAGTCAGCCAAGCAATGTAAAAGACTAAGCCAAGAAAAAATAATCACTGTCGGTTAAACATACCTTTGCCACTGCAGTGTAGTCCAAGACTAAGATAAAGTCATGTTTGGAACACGGTTTCTTTATGTTAAGTAGTTACTGAGCATTTTTCCCCTTCCCAGACTAGCTTAATGTTTGACTTCTTTAATATTGATACTGAAGCGGAAAGTGACTGGGGGATGGGGGTTTTATTTGTTTCTATTTTCCACATTGATTTTTTTGTTCATAGTAGGCCTGGTTACTTGGTGACCTCAACAGGGCATGTTGAGCAAACTGCTGGAGGAGGGTAAAGTGCCTTGCCCAAAGACAAGGCAGTAGTGATCAGAGAAGAGACTCCTGACCCAAGCTTGTCCCACGGGGCCCACCCACAGAACCATGGGACGGGGGTTGCTTTACCACCTCCCAAAGACTCCAGCTGGAAAACACACCAGCCACTTCCAGCACTTTGGTCCTGGTTCCCTGTTGTGGGGTGCTTAGAAGAGGACAGTTGTTACCCTCGTGGAAGATATTGGACAAAGACCAGGCTGTTGCATTGTTGGATTTGATAGCACAGTTGTGCCTATTGTAAAGCTGTAAGATCACCATGGAAACAACTATCCATCTTTGCTTTGAAATAATGGTCAGTCAACATGGGTACTTCAGGGGCCAGTGATAGTGTGGGGCTGCTTACATTGCTTATCTTACATTGGAACTGTGTGCATCTGATTAGATGCATTTGAATTTGATTATTGAGCAGTTAATACAATAAGCGCATGGCAAATGTTATCACTTCTCTGCAGCTTGACAGTTGTTCTTTAGTGGATTTGTAAAAGCAGGAAGCCCCGGTGGTGAGAGAAAGTCCAGTTACTGATCTGACAAAAAGGCCTAAGTAACTGCTAGGTGTCACTCACACAAGGGGGCGCACTCCGCAGCATTACAGTGGCGATCTATCAGTCTCCACGGATAATCTTTTGTTTGACAGTTTTCTAAAAGAGGAAGTGAGCGTTTCGGACAGGGACGCAATTGCAGGATGCAGATTCAGCCTTTGCCTACTCTGCGGGTGGAGGGTGATGGGAAAGTTTAAGGAACTGAGTTGACATCTAGTAGTCTCCCTCTGTCTGATTCTCACTCTGTCTCTTCCTGTTTGTTTTTGACAGTTGTTTCTGGGTCTTGGGGAGAACATCATTGTTCTGATTCATGGGTAGTGACTGAATAATTGATGGCCAGTGGCTACAGTTTGTCTCTGTCCACTGGTAAAGGCTGCCTCAGACTGACTCCTCTGGAAGACAAGTAGAACTGGACACTTTAGTTACTCTCTCTGCAAACTGCCATTGCTGTCATGAAGGTTTTATAAGGCATGACAGGGAATGACTCAGGATCTGTGCATGTGTATGTGTGTGTTGGGAGGTGGAATGTTGATAATATGGAGACCACCAATATATTACACTAACAACTTTTTAAAATGAACATAAAATAGATTTGTAACTCATTACATATTACAGTACATTTCAAACAATTAACAATCAAGGGTGGTTGGTGGTTGGTGGTTTTTCAAGTTTTTTTACCTCAGAAAAAGCAATGGTGTCTTCAAACACTAAATATTTTGAATGTGAAATCTGAGCTCTCCGTGTAGCACCAGCTCATCAAGTGCAGCACAAAAGAGGGAAATTTTAGCCGTCATCGCTCTTGTTAGCATTTTTGCCTTGCTTGATGGTTCCATTGTGTCTTGGACTGTAAAGGTAGGGTATAATAACAGCCAGATGTTTTCCTTAATAAATCCCACTTTCTTTCTCTCGGAAAGGCGACTCTGACTGCCTGTTGATGTAATTGCTTGGAATCAAGTGGATGTAATTCATCCGGTGCTTTTGTAGCTCCGGTTGGATTTGGCAATCAGCGAGCATGTCCGGGGTGCGTTCAAGCTAGCAGCATCGTGCCATGCCTGCATTCTTTTCCAGTGTTGCAAATTACTTCACTCAGGGATGTGGCCATTTTTCTTGCATTTCCCAAAAGAACGGTGAAGCAACAACGGTTCAGGGAAACCGACCTGGGGTGGGGGGTTGGGGTGACTTTGTCCCCGATGCCATTACCACTTCCTACTTGCTGTCTGGCATAGCTACTGACCTGGGGTGAGGGCCAATCAGCACCTCTTATTGAGCAGCAGCTCAAATCTATTTGCCTTAACTCTATTTGCCTAAATTGGCATACGTGACCTGTGATTGGCTGGCATCATTATAATTCCACAGGGAGAGAGGAACCAGCTATGTTTCCCACCCATTGAGCAGGACCTGTCTTGGCTCCTCAGCCATGAATGACACTGGCATGGTCAGGATTCAAGCTCACATCCGGGTGATAGCCAGGTGTTAGCCTTATTCGTCACCTTTTCATGTATGCTTCAGGATAGTCCTGGCAATTATACCTCTGGAACACACTGAGGGGCACAAAGTGAGTCAATGTTTTGTGAGTTGCACAAAATGAGCCAAAATGAGGCAGTGTTTTGGCTTTTCAAAGAACATGTCTTGGCAACATATCTTGGAGGTTGTTCATTATAACTTTGTAGTCAGAAATTTCCAAAAAGTCATAGGGCTATATGACCCCTGGCTGCGCTGAGGTATTAAAATCACCTAATGCCACATTTTAATTTTTCGGTAGGGCTGTAACTAGCCAAATGCTTGTGAATAAAACATAAAACTTTTATTATCAGTAGGGCAATCCAGAATCGTTGTCGTGAAGAGAGTAAGAGTCAAACCTAACATTTCCAAACCAGAGGAGCATGAAAAAACAAAGTTAAAAAGACAGTCAAACTCAAGACCAGCATGGCTAACAAACCAGGCAAACAAACCCAAGAGGAGTTAGACACAGAAGATGGGTGAAAAAAACAATAACCACAAACTAGCAATAGGAAGAAACCCTCAGTATGCACTATGAAATGCTGCATTACTTCGCAATGAAAGCGCTAAACATTCAGGTTTAAATAAGCAGGTAGTTGAATAGTAGTGTGATTAGTAGTCCATTGCTGAGAATCATGCGTGTGTTGTGGTATTTAGATGAGAGTTCTTCTGGTCCAATTTGTAGTGTAGCTGTAGTGACGTTCGCAGATACTGCAAGTAGGAGAGGAAAGCTGCATGGCAAGGGCGCATGCGCATTTATTGTCATTTGTTAGTTATATGGATAGAAACAAACGCATCTGTGAGAAGATGAGTGGAGTGGTGCAGCAGTATTACAGAGTAGGAAGGAGTATTGCATTTCAAATCTGTTGGTGCAATGTTTGTGTTGAAAAATTTGGTTTAAAAGCACGCTTGTGCTGCTACCTCCTCAGACCTGCTCTTATCATAAACACAAGTGCAAAACGACAATTTCCTCACTTTAAGCAGGCCCATAAAAATGTTCAGTTTTGATCAAGAACATCACTCCAATAAAAATCTCTCCCAATTACTAAATACAACTAATATAATTATTTTTTTTGTGAGAAGAACAATTCCATTGTGACTACTAAATGTGAATCAGATAGTTAGCATGTCATTACACATAGGAAATTCTAATTGAAATTATTAAAATAATTAGTTATGTTGCAAAATATCAAATCACATAACACAACCTCTTTTTTGTAATTGCCCTGCTCTGCACTGGATTAGTGCTTATGTTGCCGGTCACGAGAATATTAAACAACATTTCAGCCATGCCCAGACATGCATACACCATGGGCCTTTTGCCTTATTCCTGGTCTTGTGCCGTGTCCACAAAAATAGAGCCCATAGTATCCACCAGTTAGGTATTTAACCTTAAAACAACCTGAGTGTCCTATTGAGGATATTCTTAGAAATGTATTTCGATGCTTTAATATTCATGTAATTCTCTTTGAGTATTATTCTGATGACCTGTTCTCCTCAGGATGTGTTTATGCAAGTTATTATTTGGAATTTTGTGCCAGGATTAAGTTATTTATATGACACACATCTTACTGAAAGGTAGGCACAATGTTGGCTTGCAGCCATACCTCCTGATATTTACAGTATTCATTTATTTCCTGCATAACTACATCTGAGGTATACCTGTGCTAAGCTCAAAGCTGGGGCCCTATTTTCATGGCTTCAATTCAGTGTACCCATATGACCTGTCTCTAATGCTCTGCTTCTTACAGTGGCACTGGGGCGTAACCAGCCCCTGAAGAGAGAGAAGCCCAAATGGAAGAGCGACTATCCAATGACCGACGGCCAGCTGCGGAGCAAGCGTGATGAATTCTGGGACACAGCGCCCGCCTTCGAGGGCCGCAAGGAAATCTGGGATGCGCTCAGGGCTGCCACCCAGGCCTTCGAGAGCAATGATCACGAACTTGCCCAAGCCATTATCGACGGAGCCAGCATAACTCTCCCACACGGTAATGGAAGCATCACTGTTAACTGCACATGCTGTTTAAGTTATTTCTCCTAATTCTTTATATGCACATTTAAACTGAAGGATCATTTTATTAAGTGCACCTATTCATACTTAACGATCACTTTATGAAGTGTGCCTACTAAATATCTATACATTGTATCTATCTATACATCAATGGTAGGTTGTAATCAACAATTCTTGTCACCACTATAGAAGTCGGTTGATTAACAGTACTGGAGTTCTGTAATCTGTGTATGGTGTCAACATGTCTTAACTTCTTTCTTGATAGACCTGATTTTGACCAAGGGGGAAGGTGTTTGCTCTTTTCTTATAGAATTCATTTATATTATAAATGCGCTTGTAAATTCTGTTTATCCCAACATGTAAGAGTACAGCATAAACTATGTATATTTATGTATATATACATACACAAAATATCCAGACATCACACATGACCTCTTTTTGAAACAGGTCATTCATGAAAGAGACTACTGTAAACTTGGCACTGCTACTATGAAGTCATATCACTGACAGTATCAGAGCCCTGCAACCTGAGAATAAATGTACTTATCAGTTTTGAAATAATGTTTAAACAATGTATTATTTCAGCATAAACCTGTACATATATCTATACAAAAAATATCCAGGCATTGCCTACCTGTTAAAAACAAAACAAACATTAAAAAAAACAAACAGATACATGGCATATGTATGCTGACAAACAAGACAATTTACTATAATTCAAGTAGAGTACACGGAACTGACTGAAGACTGGTGGTCTAGAGATACAACAGTAGGTGTTGGTGTGCCTAGTAAACTGGCAGCTCTGTGTATATAAAATAAATAAATAAATTCCCCACTTTTTTCCTTCAAGCTTGGGTCCTCTACCTGAGGCCTGGGAGCCTGACAGTTCTGCATATTATCTTAGCTGTTCCCAGGACTGCACACTTCTGGGCCGATATCTCGGATCTTGTTCTTGGGATCTGTTGGAACTATTCTCCCAGTTTGGGGAACCACAGTTGCCTTCACCCTCCACATCTTTTCTAGCTCTTACTACAGCACTTGGTATTTCTCAAGCTTCTCGTGTTCCTTTTTCCTGATATTGCTACCACTCAGGATTGCCACATCTATCACAACGGCACTCTTGCTGTTTGTCCACCAGTACAATGGTTAGCCATTACCATCTTGTCTGTCTGTATCTGGAAGTCCCATAGGAACTTAGCACAGCCATTTTCCACACCTTTGGAGGTATATCCCACTTAGACCTTGGAACTTCCAGCCTGTACTCAGCACAGATGTTTCTCTACTCTATGGCAGCCACTTGGTTATGGCGTTCCATGTATGCCCTGCCCGCTAGCTTCTTGCATCCTGTTGTTAAGTGCTGGATTGTGTTAGGGGCATCTTAGCAGAGCCTGCATCTGCAGTCCTGCCTGGTGTGGTAGAGCCCAGCCTCTATTGATCTCATGTTCAGCGCTAGTTCCTGTGCTGCCATGATTAGTGCCTGTTTGCTGTCTTTCAAACCAGCCTTTTCCAGCCATTGGTAGGATTTCTCCATATAAGCCACTTTCACTATTTGCCAGTGATGGACCCTGTTCCTCCTCATTCCCATCCTCCTTGGTTTTCTGCTGTCTGAGGTACTCACTAAAGCTCTCATAGAAATTAGCGACTGATGTGTCTCTCACATAGTTATTAGCGACTGATGTGTCTTTCACATAGTTATTAGCGACTGATGTGTCTTTCATATAGATATTAGCGACTGATATGTCTCTCACATGGACATTAGTGACTGCTATGTCTCTCACATGGACATTAGCGACTGATATGTTTCTCACATAGATATTAGTGACTGTAGCGACTGGGCCCCTGGCTGGGTGTCCCTCACTTCATTTGCCTGCACACTGCCCTCAGAGCCCACCAAGCTATGAATGTGCCTGTTGAGCGCTGTAGTGCGATGACTTGCCCTAGTTCTGCTTTGCTAAAGGGTGCGCCAGAAAGTGTGACACTCCCATTGAGGTGATATAAAGAATGTCAGGAAGGTCAGCCCTTTTGTGCCTACATATTAAAGCATGGAGTTATTTTAAAGAGGGCAGTAGTTAAGGTACTTGACTTGTAATTGGAAAGTTGCCAGTTCAAGCCCCACCACTGCCAATTTGCCAATGTTGGCCCATGTGCCCTTTAAGTTGTGTTCAGTCATAGTCGTAAGCTGCTTTGGATAAAAGAATCATCTAAATGCTGTAAATGTAAATAGCTGAAGAACAGTCAGGCTTTTTCAAAGGGCTGTGCCACTGCCAGCTCTGTGTTTGCTTGAGAGCATTCTCTTATGTCTCACTCAAAGGATCTCTCATTAAGCTAGTATTAATCCCAGATGATTTTGTCAGTTTGTCTGTTCCCACTGGCTGTCCCTCCAGTGTATTCATGGAGATATGTTTGGGATGGAGACTGTATGTAGCACTTTCCTTCATTTGGCTTTTGAAGAGAACACATTTGGTTTCAAACAGCTGTATTTGAGAAAGGCTTAACAATGTGTTATGTAAACACTGACTCTAGTGAATGATATTTTCACTAAGCATGTAATTAATTGTGCCATGATATCTCACAAAATGGCATGTTCCCTTTCTATCAAACCCATCAAGTGACTATCAGTATATAGTAATATGTGAAGGCCATATATGTCCTTTTATATTATGACCTTAACACAGCTAATTTTAACACTATACAATTTTATAGTTGAAATGAATTCATTCATTTGCAACAAGTGTTGGAACAGTGAAGTCAAGATTATTTTGTTCTGTATAGACAAGCGTATTGGATTATGGTTAATTGGTTTGATGCTTTGAGCTGTATTGTGTTCCTGGCTTTTGTTCACATCTTTGAGGTCTGTCTTTGAAGTCTGTAGGCATAAACAAAATGGAGACTCAACAAATGTTTAATAGAAGGAGAGCAGACAGTTCAGATGCCTAAAGACAGAGGTCTCTGTGTCTTAAAAAAGAAATCACACACAGCTGTCTGGCTGAGAATATCAGATGCAATTCATAAGAGAGAAATGGCCAGAAATACAAGGAGGCAAACCACCTCGCAGGTCTGAAACAGTCTTCATCACCGCAATCTGGTTAGAATGTTCATTAGGCAGCCCAATTATGTATTTCTCATATATTATGTTTCACTTGAATAAGCAACCAGTGAGAAAATAAAAACCTGCCTGTTCCTTCCAGCAAGCCTCAAATGCAGAAGCCGAGGTACAGAGATACAGTAGCAGCAGGAGAGATTGGCCATAAACTTCATGGACAAACTGGAAAAGAAGCAGAAATAACAATTTATTCTTATATTGGTTTTCAGGTATTATTATTATTAATATCACACAGACATGTTTAACCATGGAACTCTGCAGGGAACCCATATAATACTGATTATTAACTTGAATGTATTGTTTATTTATGAGTGTGTTTGTGACAGCTAGAAATGTTGTCCACGGAATGTTTCTTATATAGCACAACAACAGGATCATTGACATATTAATTGTTACCAGACTCGATTGACATTTCTGTGCCTGGGTAAGGTCTCTGCTTCATTTTACAGCTGCTTTTGAATAAGAATGGCTGGCTTGCTCATGATGCAGTAGGGGATGCACATTAGCAGATTTGCACAAACTAGGTCTGTGGTGAGCGGGATCTCCACAGAAAGTTCAGCAGACCCCTGCCACTTATGGCCCACGTCCCGAGTGAAACCACAGCACAGTGGAGTCATAATGAATGTCAGGGGTCTCGTCAGCACCGTGACGATTCCCCTCATCGAGCTCAATTTAAGGGAAGGACTCCTGGGCTGGGAGTGGTCTGGGGCGTCCCACCTGCCTTACTGCAATGAAAGTGGGGCATTGTTGCTTTTCAGCCTCAGTCCTCTGGGTTCATGCAGCTCTTAGGGGGGTCTTGGGAGGCCAGCCCAGGCCTATTTATAACAGTAAAAGGCTGCACTCTGAGACTCTCCCGGTTAAAAGGTCAGACCGCGGGGGCTGTCTCCCTCCTCTCCACGTTTACCGCCAAATGCCAGCAAAAGGTGGGGTCGCAAGCTCTACAGCTGTTCGCTAGTATTTCTGCCCAGCAAGGAACTTGAGATCAAGAAACTGTTCGAAGATAAACCTTGATGTGACCTTGAAGATGTGACCTTGAAGCTTTTTTGGAACATCATTTCAAAATGCTCTCTTCTGTGTCACTGGGCAAACGCCAACGTGTTTAAATCTCAGACTGGGCAGCAGAATGCTGGTGTGGGAGCCACAGGGCTTAGTGAGACCCAACCCACCCCCTCAACTAGACCAAACACAACCCCTCAAGTCAACCAGGCTGAGGAAGATGTCATCTGACTGGCATTTTTGTACAGTCCTCAGTGGATCCATTTCAATGCTACAGGCATTGTATTATGTAAACCATTTTTGTGGAAGGTCTGTAGTGCTCGCAAGAGAAGTCCAAGCTGCAGAGTATGCCAAAGACACCTCAAAGAGATTATCAATTCACACAAATGATGAATTGGCACTAACATAGCCAGCTTGTCTGCAGGCCGTCCCAGGCTTTTGATGTGGTGATTGTTCATAGCCATCTGGTCTTATTCATTCTCTTCAGTGCTGGGAACTGGATGGTAGCCAGAGCAAAAACTCAGTGCAGGGTGAGGCGAACCAGCTTGGCAGTGCACAGTTTGCTGTCATTCTGATATCTCTGCAAATCTTACATACTAGCATGGTGTCAATAATGTCCTTAGCTCCTCTGAATCGCTTATGGCCATTTTTAATCCAAGGTCTGGAAGGACACATAAAGCCAGTGACAACATTCCCCATATGTACCAGGTTTTCAAACTGATATTTTTAAAAGGTTGCTGTAGTAAGTATGAATTAATGTTCACAATGGGAACAACAGTGCAAAAAATGAATTGATGGAATGCTAAGTAGTTTATTGACAATTGAAAACAAAGAAATTTGTCTTAAGCTGTTTTTGAAGTGGTGGGTACCAGACTGCCTTTGGACAAATTTTTGGCAAATCTCTTGACGGTATAGGGAGTCAGTCCTGAAGCAGAACAGACCCGGTGCCCAGGCAGAACTGTGCAGACCAGGCAGTGGGTGTTAAGTTTTTATTGCCACAGCAGAGAATAAAAACGTACATCCAGATGTAGAGAAAAAGAGCAATAGGACCAGATGGCTTTCTTCCACTGGTCCAAAGTATAAATTCTGTGGTCATTACAGCAGCATTGGTCTTGTTGGTTTGTTAAATGGTAACCCTTATATAATGTATATTATTTCTTATAAGCTAATAAGGCTTTGCTGTAGGTTATGTATTGTATACTTATCCTTGCCTGTGTGCAGCAGCTTTTAGTCACAGTTCGTTGTCCTTCTCATGGCACTTTTGCCTGGTTTGAAACTTGATTTGGAAACTGGATGACGTTAGATACTGTTTTTTCACTCACATAATCTAAAGTTCAGATGAAGTAATCAGGAAGGTGAATTCCCATATTCTTTATAAATTTGCTCACAATGTGCAAAGTGTACAGTGTACAGTTTAAAGGGTATGGGAAGGAGGAACAGGAATGAGAGTTTCATTAACAGTGTTATGAGTCCGACCTTTTTATTTTGGAAGCAAAACTCATTTGAGGATATTACAATTAGTACATCATCTTGGAGAAATGTGAATTTTAAATAAAACTTTGGGGTTTGAGATTTGCAAGTTATGTATGTTTTGCTGTATCAGAGGAGAAAACTGATTTCATTCAAAAATTCTAGCTGAAATTCATTTTCATTTGAAATTCATTCAACCTCAGTGTATTTGGACTGCATGATGTGGACAAAATACAATATCACAGTTATATTACTACATATTGCAATTACAGTATGTCTTGGAATATATTAACAACACGCTGAGCGTTTGAAGTGTCATGGTTAAAGACTGGCCTGTGTTATTTTGACCAAAACGATTTACATTTGTTGGATCATGTGAATGCTGTGATTCATCAAGTCACCCACACAATTAATGAGACTTGCCAGGATGCTTACAACACACACACAAACACTTTTTAAAGGGCTTGATTTCATATTTTTATATTTTTTGACATTACTACTGCAAAGCCTAGTTTTGTGATTAGAATATTGGAAATGCTAATATTAATGATTTGATAAGCAATATATTATATAGCCCTAATCTGTATCTTGAAACACTGATTATGGCCATATGTCATTACTATGGCCTCTTAACTGCTTGTGCTGGCCCAAGAGCCTGTGATTTCACACTCTATTTACCCAAATGAGAGTTGAACCACAGAGGCCTATTAGTGCTATAGTGGCACTAGTGTCTCCAGTGGATGTCGTGCTGACTGACAGCGGCATCGCACATACTAGACAGGGTCTGTCAGGTGTTTGTCAGTATGATAAAAATGGCAATCAAGAGCATGGCTGCTTCCCCGATGAAGACAAGCGTGATTTTTGGAGTCGTGCGTCAGTCACGGTTAGTTCTCCCACTCATGTTCTCATTTGCTCTCCATCAGTGTGGCACATCCATGACACCAGAAGGCCGTTCAAGGCTGCTCAGACTCTGGACGGTGCAGTGTTCACGATTCTTTTGTCTTTCCCTTTTTGGCTCTCCCCTTTGTTCCCTCGCATTCTCACCAAAAATCCGAACCTCTGGGACTCCAGGATGACCTTGATGATGTCATTTTAGGGATTTTCTTCAAACACCCAGGCAGGAAATGAACAGAGAAAACTAGTCTTGGTGTGGTGATGGGGAGAGAGGAGATGGGCCACAGGTCCCGTGCTGCTCAGGGCCTGTTTCACTGCCCATTTACTATACTTTCACTGTACTTTAACTGCCCTCTACCCTCACATCACCACTGGTGAACCAGAGCTCAGCTGGACCACTCTCAGGGCAGCAACTGGCCATTTCAGTCACATTACTCTTTGTCACATTTCTGTCAAATAGATATGACAAATGCAGATTTTGAGCAGTTTTATGACATAGGCTTCCAGGGGGATGAAACAGAACCTGAAAAAGCTTTTCAATTCCTCTTTGCAGTAGGCCACTGCTAGATTCTGTTGAACTGCATTGGTTCATGATCTTTTACTTCCTCTCTCAAGTAAGAGGGAGGTGTTGCAGTGTTGATACTCATTGCAAGCCATTGTGATTAGCTTTAGTACTTCTCCTGTCTCTCTGTGCCTCAGTGTCCTTAAAAACCACATACATACCAAGATGTGTGCGCTGCAAATAGTAATTTGTAGTAAGTGTGCTTCAGTAGTTCAGTAGCTGTCAAAAAAACATTCATTCCTGATTTCAATAAAAAACCCTGTCTGAGGGATGTCCTGGCAATGAATCTGGAAGCAAAATTCATGTGTTAAATTCATGAACAGCATGGCCAATAGTAGATAGATAGTAGCCCATCTCACCTGTGTCCGCATCTGTGACTTCTCTCCTGCACAGGAGCCTTGACCGAGTGCTATGATGAGCTAGGCAACCGTTACCAGCTGCCCGTGTATTGCCTCTCACCACCTGTCAACATGATCGAGGAGAAGAGCGAGCCAGAGGCCGCCGAGGCAGCCGAGGCACCCACCGCCACTGCCGCCGAGGGCCAGGAGTGCCAGCTGCGCCTGCGTCTCTCCACGGGCCGTGACCTGCGCCTGGCTGTGCGTACCAGCGACAGTGTGCTGCACATGAAGCGCCGCCTGCAGGCTCAGGAGGGCGTGGTGGCCGGCAGCCAGCGCTGGTTCTTCTCGGGCCGCCCACTCACCGACAAGATGAGGCTGGAGGAGCTGAAGATCTCTCGGGACTACGTGGTGCAGGTGATTGTCAGCCAGCCGCTGCCCTCCATCGCTGCCGCCCCACAGCAGAACCCCACACCCGTGGAGAACTAGCGCCTATCCAGGAGAGTGGGGAGAGGTGCTCGCTGTACCCACACATGGATGAGCTCTGGATGAGCGGCATCTGTGATGAGAGAGCTCTTGCAGGCGATCTTCGGGGGAGGGGACGTGCCTCAGCGCATGCCACACCACCTGCAGCGTATCCAGGTCTTTTAGGATACAACAAGCTAGAGAAGCTGGCACTAGGGAGAAACTGCTCCAAAGAGTGTGCCAGTGGCAAACGAGACTTCAGTTTGATGGCTTGGACAGACACAAGTTGTTCTGGAGTGGTCTGCCTTTTATTCCTGTCCTTCACTAGTGGTGAGAGTTTATGTCTGCAAGGCAGACACAACCCTGTGGACATGCCCGTCACTTCTGGAGAGGTGACACACAAGTGTCCGGAGCGATTTGGCAACACTTTCATAGAGCCACTTCAAGGCTTTTAATGTATTAAAAAATCACTTTGTGACTTTTTATGTTTTTTATTTGCTTTTTTAAATGGAAAACTGTACTACCAAAAATAGTTAGGGAATCTAAGATGGAAAGGGGTTAAAGCAGGTATTGGTTTTCCCCTTTCACACTTGGTTCAATTATAGTTTGTCTTTTTATCGCCTCTTAAGTCAGGTTTGCATTCAATGACTCTACAGCTCCTACGCTTTGTAGGCATTTTATTAGTGGTTCTCTAGTGGGAACCTTCTGTTTGTGTGTAATAAATCAGCAATTTGACCTTTTGTCCAGATCTTAACACAACATTACACATGGGAGTCGTGCTGCCATGGAGATGCGAGGACAAGGCTCCGCCCCTCAGGAACGGCGCAATTGGTCAGCGCCATGTTCTCCCTAGTTCTCACTGAGATGGAGACATTTAGGTGCCATAGTCCTGCACTGAGCATGACTGAGGATAGAGAGGGGAGAGCAGAGGAACTTTACACATACGGAGGTTGGAGTGAAGGGATGTCTCTTCCACAGGTTCTTGAACCCCTGAAGACGTGTGGACTGAGAGGGGGAAACCGCCTGTGGCTAGTGCATTTGGAGCACATGGGGACAACCAGTCACATGTGGGCAGTGCAGGTCCCCTCTGAATGTAGCTCTTTGTATGGGAGAAGGAGACGCTTGCTATTTACTCTTTATATGTGCTTTTAAGTGACACTGACACGTCCGTACTGTTGAAAGAGAATTGCTAAACTGATGGCATATTTTGTTGATACAGAATGTGTTTTTAATTAAAATGTGATGGACATTTTTACTGCATCATGTTGTGGTTTCTGATTTCAAGTGTGCTGAACGTATTATTCCAAAAGTCAGTGGTACTGATAGAAAAAATAGGTTACTATTGTGTGGTTAGCGGGAAAATTCCCAGCATTTGTTTGTCATTCACCACACCTATAAATTGTAGTAGTGACTATTTGAGTTTCTATGCCTTTCATCTAAACCAGAATAAAGATATGTGTATTGAACAGTGATGAAAGTGTTCCAGAGATTCGCACATTTCTACTTTACCCAGAATACAGTACAGATAGCCATTTCCAAATCCACCTACTAGTGTTGAAATACACAAGACCAGTCTCGTAACCATAAATTAGTGGTCTTGGCCTTGTTGTTGGTCTCTGCATAATTTGGAATCATTCTTGTCATGGGGTCAGAGTCACTTGGAAACTGTTCAAAAGGCCAGCCGAGCACATGAGCACGAGGTCATCGGACACTTTTTTCCCCATTACACTGGGGAAAAAATTTATTATTATTTTTTTTTGTTCTATAAACTTAAAGGTGGAATTTTTACTCTGAGTCTGTTTTAGGACTTTTTCCTTCAGGCATGGGTTGTAAGTTACAGGGCAATTACATTTACAATAAGTATGTCATTGATGTTTAAAATATGTACAAACATTCTTATAAAATGTAAAGGTGTATAATTTTTGCCTATATTTGGCCTCAGAATACAGCAGTCGTCTTGTCATCACAAATGGGATCCACTTTCCTTGGATATTATACATAGTGACATATGAGTATACGGGAACAAAAAATATGGGTGATGGAGAAACTGAAAATTTTAATTCAGCATAAAAACGTACACATGGAAAAAAAAATATTCTAAAATATATTAAAACAGAATTAAAACAGTCCCTGTAGCTTTTTAGCAGGCTAAATGGAGGATAACACCAGCTAGCTAACATTAAATGGAACTAAAAATAAAGACTTTCCCTGTTGGTAGGATGCACTCTGCAAACTGATAACTGCGTGTGTAAGTGTAAATTAGTAGGACAGTCATTAGGTTAGTCATTAGGGTATGCACACAAATCAATGTATTTAAACAGTGTAACTATAACCATTATCTTACACCGCTTGCCCATTAACAACCTGAAATGAAACATAATGTACATGAAGTATTTGTAAGCTTCAAATCTTTTTCCCCCTAAAAGTGCATGATGCCAAATGATCATCAAACAAACATTTGTGAGTGAGTGTAATTTTTTAACCATTTTTTTCCCTGCCTTAACACTTTATCACTGATTGAAAAGTGTGGTCAACTTGGTTAGAACTTCCATGCTATAATACAGGAACTGAAAATATTTCATTCACAATATAGTTGTGATACAAACATCAAAGGAAATTCTTCTCAAGACAGGCCACATCTTGGTGTGTCCATGAACGTGACTGTGCTGCTGATGACTCTGCTCAATGAGGAGCACGCAAACTTAATTCCATCTCTATTCCAGGAAGAAGATAACTTTTTTAAGCAAACAAACAATTATCTTCTGATTGACATTTCATTAAAGATAACATCCTCTGCAGCAAGACCTAATATACTCACTTCTTTTTTGTTTATATTCTATCAACACATGGCCTCTTGATTTGATACAGAGCATAATTACTCTTTCCAGACGTACTTCAGATCTCCTATGTAGCTTCCAATTGTTAATTATCTCACTGGTGAAACAATGGAAATCCAGATATAACAAATAGTGACAGGTGAAGTACAGGTGAAAGTACAAGTGAAGTTAAATCTTACCTTACATAGCATCAGTGTAGATATTTGTTATAGCTTCTGATGAAAGCGCCTGTGTCAGTGAGGCAGTGACCTCCACTGTTGATTTATAATTGTTCTTGGCTATGAACGAGTGCTTCTGATTCAAGGGCTGATTGGCTGGAACAGGTTGCTTTCCCCCTTTATTACTCTTACACCCACAATTCAGTTCATGAGGTAATTATCAAAGAGAGAGATGAGTCAGTTATGCCGGATCAGGAAAACTGAATCCCTGCAGGGAATTGTACCCTCTAGGAAACATTGCCATAAAGTAGTAGTGGCTGGCAGCCCCACCCTTTATGCTTTTTTAGTTAGAATATGTAGAAATGTAGCAGTCTTTAATGAAGGGTGCTGTATCGATCAGGTTTAAATTAAAATGCTTCAGTTTAAGCCTTGCTTGTGGTCTGAATATAATGACTATCGATTGGACTAGGTATTTAACAGTTTTCACAAAACTTGAAGAGAGATAGTACCCTAATGCTACAATTTTTCTGAAGCACTTTTTGAATAGGAAGCTGTCTAAAAGTATAATTGTCAAAAAGGTTGACCATAAGTGTAAATACAAAGGAATAAACAATAAGTCAAATATTGTAAACTTCTGTTCCATAAAGGAAATGTACATTTATGAAGTCGTCTGTGGAACGAACTCACAAAATGATGTGGAAATTGTAACTGGAAGGACTTAAGCGCATGTTTTGACCTCATCCATTCCTTTCTTCATTATATCAACATCTTATGACCTGTCAGGGAATACATTATTTTTCTGTACTGTTCAGATTAATAGTAGACATGTTCAGTGTAATATTGTAAATTGCTCTGGAGAAAAGTGTCTGCTAAATACTGTAAATATAAATGTGTACTTCATTTGAAATAGTGGAAAATGTTCTTCTTTACCCATTGTTTTCACACTTACTTGTACATGGCCACCACTTACACAAATCAGCTGATATTTATTCACATGTGTACTACCTGGAAAAAACATAAACAAACTGAGAAAAATCCTTTCTTGCACTGTCATATCAGTAACAGCATTGTGGAACTCCCTAAGGTAAAATGTGTATGGGAAAGTGCGTGTTATACTTGTAAAAGCGAACAGCAGGTGTAGCTTTGTAATTCTGATACGAGTGCAAATTGTGGGCAGATAAACCACCAGCGTTTTGTTTTTTCTACTACTTTCACTCTTTCCCCCAAACGCTGACTGAGAATTTCTCCTCTAAGTAAAATGCCATGTACTCTCATTTGTGTGGGCTCCATTAATGACATCCAAGAGGCATTCCACTATCATGTTTGTCCCTATGGTGTCTCGAGTGTGTGTGTGTGTGTGTGTGTGTGTGTGTGTGTGTGTGTGTGTGTGTGTGGGAGAGGCCCAGTTCTACTTTTTTTGGTCATGAAGTTCTCATGTCCGCAGTATCTTACTTCCCCCTAGAGCGGGCTTTATATCATTCAGGTTAGAATATCTGTGCCTGTTTAAAAAAAGAGCAAAAATGTAGAAATACTGAATAAACAGCGGCCGTGCCACACTCAAACATGCCAGAAGTACACATGACAGACACCCCCCTGGCCAAAAGCCATGTTTAAGGTGACTTAAGGTGGCCTTTATGAGATCTGGCAATGAGTGACAAACCTGTCCAACTGCCAGTGCCAGCTAATTATGTTGTTTGTGTGTGTGTGTGTGTGTGTGTGTGTGTGTGTGTGTGTGTGTAAAAAAAAAATTCCAGACTGAGATGGAGTCTGACACAGTTCAGATATCTTTGTTGATGATATAACAGTTCCCCCTTTGTATTGTCCTGCACTGGGAATTTTCTCTTCTCCCTCACCTACTATAAATGCTTGTCAATTAAGTTGTTCTCAGTTGATTTGTGTTTGTACAGTTAAGAGAGAAACACTGAGATAAGATGGAGATGGTAGGTTTGTCAGACAAGTTTCTTTTCATTTATTTAAATGTAAATTAGTGAATCTACTCTGTATTCCACTGGATATATTTTATTTACCACTTTATTAATGTTAGAATTTCTAATTGGGCTTTGGTGAACTGCACATGTGTGTTTGGTTTTGTATAGAGACTGATAATTTTACTTTCTCCTTTGTCATTTAGATGAATTTGATTTTCCTCTTTGCTTTGCATCTCACGCTTCTTCATATGGGAGAGAGCCATTCACTTCGGGTTATCAAGCCAAATGGTGACTGTTATCTTTTTCATCTACTTTTGTAGATTTGTTTTCTTAAATGCATTATGATTTGGTGTATTCACTTTAAATTGAAAAGAAACTTTACATTTGACATAGTTATTATTATAATATATATTCAACACAACTGTTACTAGGTGCATGTATTAGCAATTGAATAAGCACAATTCCATAGTGTCTATTCAGTCTGGGCTATTTAACAGTGCTTTTAGCAGGGGTGGCCACCTTATGACATTGCTGTTGGGCTCATGACCGGACTCAACTGTTGCAGTTGTTGCTTTGGACATGGATGGAGACCCTATGACACAAATGACCTCAGTTTCATTACAATGTGGGGACGAGTTTAAAGATGTGGAGATTCACTGGCAGAAGAATGAACAAATGATTCTCAGTAAGGGTAACAGCATAAACGTCAATATCCAGGCGATGCTGGGGGGAAACTTCACCTGTCACGGTCTATCTGGAGAAGTTTTAAACCATACATTGGTGTTGGTTAATCCAGTCAATTTTGAGAAGGCTATTCTGAAACAGAACCAAGACAAAGGTAAGTAGAGGGATGAGGTTCATTTTTGCCACTATCTGGCAAAAAACTCCAGCATATTAAGTTAATGTGAAATACTTGACTGAAGCTTGATGAAACTTGATAAAGCACCTCTGTTTTTATACCTAGAATTTATTACCTGTCTAGCAAGAAACTACAATGGCCTATTTCACTGTTCTTGGAAATGGAGTCCTATAAGGAATGGAGTTGTAGTGTTCTTCAAGGCTTTCCGGTAAGGGCAAGATAAAAGTCGTTCATTTGGGATCGACAAATTAGCAGGAATTCCATTCTGTGTTCAATTCTGTTTGATTCGGTTTACTAAGAAGCTAGACTTTCCACAGGAACTCGAGCCACATCAACTGTTCGCTGGACCCTGACAATGCCGGGCTCACCTGCGAGGAGGAGAAGTGTTCATACTCTGAGGAGGTGACTCGCATCAACCTCACCTTGGTGGTCCGAAACCAGTATCGTTTGGAGGAGCACCAAAGGACTTTCTTCATCCATGACATTGGTAAGGGCTTGAAGTGCCATCTCCTGGTGATGTTAGGTTACATCCATAGAGCTGAATGAAAAAAAGTGAAAAAGATTTGCCTTTTTTCCCATTGAGTTATCACAGATCAGAATTCAAATGCACTAAAACAATTGGATTTACTTATTAATTTATAGCCAACAATTTCCAAGCAGATAAAACATCGTGCATAGTATGGAAGATTATCTTAGACAATAAAATAGAAAGTTTAGTTGTATAAGCATTCAGTCTAGTTCTAATATAGCAAAAGGCTAATTTTGTTGAGTTAGAAATGAACAAGTGCTGTTTAAAATTACACCTTGAACTGTAGCCATAAATTCAGTAGTTGTTATGCTTAATGTTTGTGTTCTGGTTTCAAAATACCATCCCCATTGCTGTGGAGATATCATTGACAGGATCTGAAAAGCCTAGTGGGAATAATATGGTAAAAGAAACAACTGAATAATTGTCTAGCTCTTTGCAAGAAAAGAGAATCAAACAGTGAGATTCACTTTTCAGCATTGCAAAAGCCACTTTACAAAAACTGTGCATAATTGGCATGGAAACAAAGAAGTATGTCTAGTTTACCATACAAGCCTGACCTAAATCCAGGATATCTCTGTCCAGGGAGCCCTGCATTGCAAGTTGGTGGAGATATTCCAAAAGACACAGCTGTTACTTTATACATAAAGCTTAAAAAGCTTACCTGTGACAACCCTGGGAAGAGAAAAACTTACACCCAATCCTCATATACATTAGTATATGCATTGTTAGTTAATTAATTTTGTCACAGTCTAGTATTCTATTACCAAGAGGCAACAGAATGAATTATTCTTGAGTTTTGCAAATTACATATTGACATATGGAAGAACATTCAACAGGCTCAGGGCTGTTGAGTACATAGACTGACGCTATCTTGATCCTGCAGTCAAGCCAGAAAAAGTCAGCATCACAAAGGCTGAGAACAATGAGTTCCATTGGGGAACCCCCAAAACCTGGAATATGCCGTGCTCTTACTACCCACTCCAGTATGAGGTGAAAGTCATCAAACCGCACAAGGGCTGTGATGATACAGCAACTCCTGTCGAGGTAAAGCTATACTGTAACCATAGTCTTTTCACCTTTGCAACAAAACCTTTAATAATTCAATATAGATGCTTTGATGTGATTTAAGTAAAATCTGGCATTAACCAATAAGTAAAAAAAAAAAAGTGTGAAAAACCAACTATGAATAAATTAATAGAAACATATTATTGCTTTGCAGTTACTTGGTATATTAAAAGGATTGTGTCTATTTTTAGAATGAATATATCAATGAAACACATTATAAGGTGAGCGATAGAAGGAGAAGCTATACTTTCTGTGTGCGTGCCCAGGATCCCTTCACTAATCAAGTTTGGAGTGACTGGAACCAGCAAAGGTGAGTCTAAGTGATTTTAATAGACCTCATCTATGCCACCACTGACAGTGTTTGCTATTGTTCATATGTAACAGTTTGAACTGTTCTTTGGTTTTACCATGTCAATGGATTTTGCATTTATACCTCATATACTAGTCACTGACTAGTTTTTTTTACTGGGTTTTTTTTAAATTCAGTGTATCCTTCACATAATAGGGTCTCCAAGAACAAGTAAAAAATGGTAAGTGTCACTATTAATGTCAACTCCATGTTTCTACAAACTTGTTCAGTTTGTTGTAATGCTATGGGATGCTTGGGGCCATTTTATTGTCATTTGTTTCTTGTCATATACAGGTCCTGGAGAGCATTCAGCACTGTATCTGACAAATACTTCTGCCAGTTTCTCTTCTGATGAGCCTGTCCAGCGATGCACTGATTGGTTATTGAATGTATTACTTTATTTATTAGGTACACCTACTCTACATCTGTAGCAAATAGGTTGCCATATATTTTAGTTAATTGTTAAGTAGCAATTTACCACTGTTAGCTATGCTACAAAATCAGTAAACTGACTGTACCTGAGTCCTGTACCTTGTGTATATTTTTTCAGTTTTTACTATCCTCTGGTTATACTGACTACACAAATACATATTAAATCAGCATAAACATGTATATATGCATTTCTATATCTATACACAAAATATGCAGGTATCCACCTGCCTTTTAAACAGACACACTGAAAGAGGCCATTGGTAATATGCACAAGTATCCACAAAACAAGTTACTTTCAGTTAGTTTCAGATTACACTGAAATGACCAGAAAAGAACTGTAAAAGCTATTTAGCACAGGTCTTTTTTTTTTTTTTTTTAATATCAAACAGAATGGAGTGTACATTAACATGAATTTAAAATTTTAATTTATTGCACACACAAGCATGTTCCACGAAGAAAAATGAGTTAATTAGTTAAGAATTCTGACCACATGGTTTGAAGCTTATGTAAAGGATTGCTCTGCCTGCCAAATGATGCTCCTGTTACATCCACGTTACATCCAGCAATGCTAAACAATCAGACGGAGGAAACCCCCAAGACTGTACATTTAGCAAACATAAGTTGCAAAGCATGCTTGAATATGCTTCAATGAAGGAAATGTTGCTTTAAAGAAAGAACTGCTTTATTGTGCTTAATCAGAAACAGTAAAGACAAACATCTTGATATCTGTAACAATAAACTGTAATGTGCATGACATCTTATAAAATCATTTCTTTTTTGATTACACTTGGGTTGTATCCATAAATTTGGTGGTCACATCTGGATTCTTGTTCAAATGAAAGGGGCTCAGGCCAAGACAGGACTTGAGGTAACTAAACAGACTTTAATATTAAGAAAACAAAACAAACCCCAGACAACAACTCAATCCCATGGCAAAGTTTAAGTGTTACACAGGTATAAAAAAGCCAGTCCTCAAAAAAGCTTGTTCTTCACTTTATTTGCTTGCATTTATCAAGTTTAAGCTGGCAGTAAACATACAACTAACAAACACTCAAAACAAAAGTAACACTACAAAGTCATTAGCTATGTCAATAAATATCTTACTCTTCTTAATCTTAAAAAAATATTTATGTAAACCTTTAGCCGCTTCCTGTCCTGTATTTAATGTCTTTGTAGAACCACTTCATACACTTATTCTCACTGCTGCGTTATATTGGTTAGACCTCTCCTTTTTGGAACATGGCACATCTGCTCATGACAGTCGTGTGGGGGTGGAGTGAAATCACAAGGAATTACTGTAAAGACAAAGCCTGAAAGATGTTCTTTTGAAAACAAACAATGAACAAAAACAGGAACCCATTAACAGTAAGGATTTTTTTTGTGATCAGTGTGAGCAATGTTAGCAAGTGTGACCAAAAGCCCCTGCATATCCTCGTATTGCTTGGATCCTGCCAGACATCCTCCGTGATGACTGGATCTGTTTTGAGAGGTTCAGTGAGGCTCTGTGGGAGACTTCTTTACAAGGCTCCAGGGAGAATTTATAGGGCAAACCTGCATGACCTAGAACAAAGCACCACAACCTTTACTTCAACAACATCCCTGCAGATGCTGTCAGAGCACTTCATTAAGGTGCCATTCAGTATTACACAACAGAGGCAGCATTCAGTACACTAAGGTTCTGGCAAAAGTTTTATTTATTCTCATTACAGTATTTTTTAAATGCACCTACCTTGTGCCTACAATCACTGGCCTCATCATCAGTTACATCAATGTCATAGGTGACCATTATAAGTGTACAGCTACACAATGCAAGTCATCTGCTTCCATGCTCGACTTGCCAGCCACACTCTATCCAGTTTGCTACCGAGTTATGTTTCTGATCACAGCACCAGATTATATGTGGGTGACATACATGATTGTGGGTGTTGCCCACATCATCAGGCACAGCAGTGTTGTTCGAGTTCAAGTCTGCATCAATGTCACCCAGTGTCATTCAGCCAAACAGCGGCTCTGTAATCAGAAACTGACCATGGATTAATTGGAAAATGCCAAACAGTTGCTCTATACACCTACAGGCATTTCTAATTAATAAATGACTGCAAACTGAACTGTTGACCACAATGAGGGACACGGTCTGAATGTGCGTGGTTGCCAAAAAAAGAAATCTGACACTCAAAACAGACCTAATCAATCAAATGTTTAGTGAACCGAACCCAAGCTGGCCCTAAAACAATGCACAGCTCTGTGGCTCAAACACATATAGGACAACAAAGAGGATATGGTAAAGGCCATGTGCTATAATTGAGAAGGGGGCTAAGGATTACTGCCACAACTCACCAAACAAAGGGTGACGAACTGACAGAGCAGAAATCTACAGCAGCGTAAGTCCATGGGAACACAGGCGAGTGATCTATTGCCTCGTCTGTGAGGAGGGTTTAACCAAGCAGCACAGATGCAGCAGGAATTGTATGCTAATTCTTGCACGTGTACCTTTGTTCCCTCAAGCCACCAGGTGTCCCGGCGGCCTCAGTACCATGATGCGTCGTCCTGAGGCTCAGCAAGGTGGGGAGAGAGGGAGGGGGTGTTTGTGGGGGCTTATACTAGCTACACATGGTGCTGTTATTTGCTAAAACAAAACGTTCACATATAACTGAAAGGTCTCTTTCTTCCCTGGTGGAACAGGAGGAGATGAGAGAAGCTGGCCTGGGGGCAGGGAGGTGTCTGGACAGGGCACATGGGTGTTCAGCACCACCTGCTCTTGAGGAAGGGTCAGTGCTCCAGCTGTGCAGTTGGGACTTCACTGACTTGGTTTCTTTGAGAGGTACCTGTGGGTCAAGGGGCAACTCATCACCACCGCTAGCACAATGGCTCAGTCTTAACAATGTCACAGCATAAACTCAATATAACTACAGGTTTCAGTCTCCTGCTAAAGCATGGCAATTGATCTTCTTCTGCTTCCTTGTACCCATATCTTTAAACTGATGAGTCAAGAATGTTAGCTAAATATTTATCTATAGGGTCAGAATGCAGTCAGATTGTCTGGTGTACATACCTTTCCCAGTGTTTGTGATTAAGTTCTGAGAAGTCATCTAGTTTGGCAATCTCTTTTAGGTAATGAGAGAGTTTCAGTAGCTCCTTGTCTTTCTCCCGGTTTAAATGGGCCTTCATAAACGGCCTAATCTACAGAAAGAGAGGTGAGAACATGAGGTTTGAAAGCCCAGTAAAGTTTTCATATAAAAAAAAGTGTAGTGCAGTAAGCATTTACAATATAGCTTGTGGATATAGTAAAGTCCATTCCAGTTAGCATCCTCATACCTTGAGTCCATTTTGTGGGTTCATTAGAAAATTCCTTCCAATGTCATCAAACATGATGGTGTTCTTCCTGTTGTAAAACTCACTGTACTTTCCCCATATTACTCCAAGTGGCTTCACCTGAGAAGACAACGCAAGTGTCGATCAGCCACTGGTCTTTCAGAAATGGACAACTATAATGCTGTTATAACTAGAAATGCACCAATTTATGATTATTTAACATTACGACAGGCCGATTCTGATTTTGGCCGATTACGATTTTCTTTCTAAGAATTACAAATAACAGCATGCAGAAATGACAACACTTATTAGCAAACCTTTTCTTTTTACAAACCTCCAAATAAAATAAAAATCAACATCCAAATGAAAACAAGTGCACCAGGTAATCCAAACGAAAAATCAAGGCACCTTTATGTTGATGTCAACAGAAAGACCTAATGCAGTCACTGTGCTATTCATGTGTGGCTGTTTGTGCCACTATCACCCTCGTGTGGTGAACAAGTGTAAATGTGACCTGCACAGAATGGGTTTAAGAGACAGATCTGTTGGTCATCAACGGATGACCGATCACGCTGAAAACCTATCGATTCCGGTCACCGGCAGACTGATCGGTGCATCTCTAGTTATAACCCCACTTGCATTACTGCACAATCTTACTGCATGCCACATGCTGAAATTAGTGTTATAGTCTAAGAGCTCTCCGTTCATGAAACAAACACACACAGCTTGGGGGGGGCTAGAGACCACTCAAATTTTTTTCTTAAAATCAGCATCTCCACATGTACAGCAGCCATTCCATTCACGTGTTTGTTGAATGCCTTCACAGACATCCCTCATTCTACTTGATGAAATGCTGAATAGGTGATCACCTTAAACGAGCAACAGTATAAAAACCACTTCTGCTGTCATCACTATTCTCTTGTTACAGAATCAGATGGATGGGAAAAGCAGTGCTAGGACTACCCAAAAAGTAAGTGTAGTCAAAATACAGCTACAGACCAAGCCAAGTGTGGAAAAGAAAGGTTCTTAATGAGGAAAAGAAGGGTTCAAATGTAGCTTTACTGGCAGAGGGATAAAGTGAGTGTCAGGTTGCTTCTATCTTGAAAATTTCAAAAATTAGGGTTCATAAGAAGCAGCAAACACATGGGACAACAACAGCTACAGACTGGCAGAAGTCGAAAATGACTCTACTGACCGTAATGATAACCACCTCATTCAAATGTCACTTAACTGTAAGATGATGTCAAGTGACCTACAAAAAGAATGGCATGCAGCAATTGGGGTGAATTGCACAGTGAGGACGGTTCGAAACAGGCTTCTGGAGGCAGGGCTGAAGTCGTGCAAAGCCAGAAAATATCCCTTCATCAATGAGAAGCAAAGAAGAGTCAGACTGAAGTTTGCGAAAGACCATAAGAATTAGAACGTAGAGGACTGGAGTAAGGCCATCTTCTCTGATGAGTGCAATTTTCAGCTTTGTCCAACACCTGGTCGTGCAATGGTAAGACGGATACCTGGTGAGATCTATAAGCCAGTGTGTCTCACACCCACTGTGAAATTTGTTGCAGGATCGGTGATGATCTGGGGGTGTTTCGGCAAAGCTGGAATCGGGCAGATTTGTCTTTGTTAAGAACGCATGAACCAAGCCACTTACAAAACTGTATTGGAAGAAAACTTGCTTCCGTCTGCTCTGACAATGTTCCCCAACTCTGATGGGGACAATGTTCCTAAACTCTCCTTTTTCAGAAGAACAATGCTCCATGTCACAGCCAGGTCAATCAAAGTGTGGATGAGGGACCACCAGATCAAGACCCTATCATGGCCAGTCCAATCTCCAGACCTGAACCCCATTGAAAATCTCTGGTATGTGATCAAGAGGAAGCTGGATGGTCACAAGCCATCAAACAAAGCCGAGCTCCTGGAATTTCTGTTCCAGGAGTGGCGTAAAGTTACCCAACAGCAATGTGAAAGACTGGTGTAAAGCATGCCAAGACACATGAAAGCTGTGATTAAAAATCAGGGTTATTCCACCAGATATTGATTTCTTGACTCATCCTAAGTTGAAATATTAGTACTGTGTTGTTTATAAATGAATATGAGCTTGTTTTCTTTGCATTATTTGTGGTCTGAAATTTCTGTAACTTTTGTTATTTTGACCATTAGTCATTTTCATTAAAAAACATGATACAATATTTTTATCTGGAATTTGGAAGAAATGTTGCCAGTAGTTTATAGAATAAAACAAAACTGCTCAGCCTGGTCAAACACATACCCATCAATTGTAAAACTAGAGAAACTGATAATTTTGGAATTCCTGGAACTGTTTAAACTCCTTTTTGGATTTTACCAGCTCTAAGTGAAAAAGTACCACTTGATATACCCAAATACCACAAACAAAAGCTGTTCAAAAGAAAGAAACCAAAAGAACAAAAACAACAACAACCACAATAAAGTTTGGTTGGCATTATTGTAATCATTCTCATATAAAAAAGTTGTCCTATCAGCATGTGACTTATTTACATCTTTTTCTTCAATAGTAAATATGCCCAGGACTGAAAAGCAACGACGTATCATTTTCAGCTTTGGTCTGATCCAAGGGAAAAGAACTACAAATATAAACAAACCCTTCATTATGAAAAGTTAAGTTTCAAGCAGAAAATGTTCACTCTAAGGTTTTCACTAAATGGAAGTTTTTTCTGACTGCATTTTCAATTTAATGGTTTAAATGCTGCAGCACAATTATTTGCCATTTTTTTGGATTTTGTTTTTGGTTGGAGAGGCATGTCATGTTTGGATATGGTGAGATGCATCACCTCCACTACCCCCCGCTTGGGGGTGTGCACTGTGATCATAGCCCCACTGTCCAGCATGAAAGTGACCTTGTAGTTGGGGTTGTCGGTCACACCTAGCTCCTAAAGCGCGCGCGCACACACACACACACGGAGAACTAATGAGAGATGTTGCAAAGACCAGTTAAAAGCTCAAACTAAAGTTGAATTTACAAACATTTTGTCTGATAAAACTAGTTTAATTAAAACAGAAGTTGCTGTAGCAAACAGCCTGAGCAGCAGAGATTCAAAAACGACACTAGCATTCAGGAACAGCTCCCCGTACATACTTTCATTTTGGCTTCAATCCACTTCATGCTTGTTGCAGCTGAAACGAACCAAAGAGAGTGTGATTAAAGGATCTGCTATGGTCCAACAGAAATATCACAAGTCCAGAATGAAAGCTCCAGCAAATCGTGCTTAGGTACTGGAGGTGCTGCTGCTTAGGAGTGCCGTCTTCCTGTTACAAGGGTCAGAATAGAATGGTCACGCGGGGGCATGTGCGTCAGGCTGGGCACTCACACCAGATGACAATGTCATAGTTCTCGTACGCCGAGGTCAGGAAGTCGTGGAGGAAGGGCCTCATGAGCTCCTGCCCCGATTCTGCACAAGACTTGTGATCTAAGACAGAATCCAAAATTTACATAATAGCATCAGTAATAATAATATTAATAATAAAAAACCCCAACAACATTATTTTAGTGCTAAAGAAACTGACTTATACTAGCCACATATATTTATTAATATATCAATACATCATTGCAGTGTTTCTTATTGATAAATGTGGCACATAGCAACAGATGTATCAGACTGTAGGTGTACATTTAGAGAATATAGTCCATTTGTTGCTATGCAGTTTACATTACCTATCCCCAATCAATGGTCAATGAAGGACCACAGAAGCATGGTTGGCTAGATATTATTTAATGGCAGACCATTCTCAACCTAGCAGTGAGACTGATATGTATAAAGATTTCAGCAACCGTGTTCAACACATACCAGCGCAACACCAAGAGTCATGCAAGTGTCAGTGTTGCGTTGAGAATTGTGGTGAGGCCTGAGGTCACAAACTGACCGGTGATAAGGGATTCAAACTGTGGGGTGATACACATATTAGACATGCCCACATGAGATAGGTGCACTTAATAAAATGGCTAGTCAGTTATGGTACAAGATGTACAAGGTGTACAAGTGAGTGATGAGTGTAAACTAACAGAACAACCACCTAAAGAGTCACATTATCTGTTAGCTTAACTAGCTTGGCTTGGTTTTTTCAGTCTTACCAAATAATGTGTAATCAACATCCAGCACAAGTAATCTTTTCCCTTCTCTTGGTGGGTTTAACTCCTCCACCTTGTACTCTTTGACACGGCGAGCTATTTTAGCCAGATTCTCCTCTCTGGAAAAAACCCCCAGAACATTTTAGTGGACAAGAATAGGTTGATATGTTTAGAATGTCAATGCAAAAAAAAAATTCAGGTGATAAGTTTTGAGTGTAGATGACGACCTGTTTTCGACTTCGATCACCTCCTCTTCGATGTCAAAGTCATTGACAACATCATCGCTTTCAGGAGGTGGTGCCAAAACATCTTCCTTCAGGAGAACAATACAATTGAAGAGATGAATGTAAGGGCTGGGAAGTTTAATGTCTTGACAGAAGGCCATTGGTGACAATGCTACCATTAGTTTCTACTGAAACCACATCATGGCCTATACTTTGGATCAGATTCAAAGATCTCAGCCAACGCCTTTGTTTTGCGTGTATTCATGCGTGAAGTAACTGATGTGTCCCATTTTTAATTGTGGCATGTTTATCATTTACATGGTTCTCCCTTTTATTGGAGCCATATCACAAATCTATGACATATACTGATTATGATATTATTTCTATAGATAAGCAATGAATGTCTAATTATATATTTGATGTATTGTTGAGCAACTCTATAAAGCTGTGTGTGTTTTAAGAATGCTTATGGCATGGCCTGAGTAGTAGCTCTTGGCACTGCCTTTGGGCGTCATATTGTACAAGGCCTGCAAACGTACCAGGCTTTCCTCTCTGCTGCCCATCATCATGATCTTGGTGTTTGGCTTAAGCTTCAAGATGCCCAGTTTTGTATCATCATCTGCCGGTTTACCTGCAAGCAGTGAGAAAACCCCATCAACTCACCATTCTTAGAAATAACAGTATTGTCAGCAAACAGGCACTTAATTATACATCATGCATCAGTGCCAAGGCATTTTGAGTAGTACACATCATCAAGATATAGAGTTGAAATGAGGTGACCCTTACGAGCATTGTATGCGTTTTCCAGTCTGGAATTTCAGACATTGTGCTGCTCTCATTGCAAATAGGAGAAAAGTTGCTGTTACCTTTCACTTTCAGCCCCAGCAGCTTCTGGCGTTCAGGGAGAACACCTGTCAGAGATTTGATGGACTGCTTCAGGTCCATCACAGTGTCCTCCTCAGATAAGGAACTAATAGTGTACTCTTGACCACCCCATTTGATTATTACAGAGACAGACATGCTGGTGCAAATCTGTGAAATTCAGACACTTTCATTATACATTCAGTAATTCAGATCATCAGTTTGCGAGTAGTTTTACAGAGGTCACTCATTACAGTGGCTCACTGACTAAAAACCCTGGTTTAAGATTGGAGCCAAGTGTGAAATGGTTTGCATATAACGTTAAAAGAGTTCAAAACAACCTTTTGCAGAATGATGGATCACCTTAGGTGTATAAAACAAAGCCCCAAATGCTTTCAGTAGGGTGGACACCCAGAACGGATGCTAGCTAACTAGCTAGATATGTCACAAATAGCCACCGAGTCACATATATATTGGGAACATATCTGAAATATACACACAACAGAACAGCATTTGACTGGTTAAAGTATAGCAGAATCCTCCGGAGACTTGTAATACAATTTTGCATCAGTGCACTACCTAAATAAGCAACTAGCTAGTGCACTGCATTAAGATACCAGTATGCGCGGGCGCGCTCGGTTAGCAAGCTAGCTGGCTGGCTGGCTTCTTGAATGTAGCTAACTAGAAGATGGACGTAGAAATTAGGACACATTTTGTCGTTAACATACCCCAAAGCTAGCTAGTTAACAAGAACGGTCCCCGCTGTACAATACCCATCGCCAGCCATCTATTCCTATGAGGATAAATTAAATCAAGCGAGCCACATCGTACGGTGTAAATGCACCGACTTGATATGAAACCTGCTCTGTCTCACCTGAGCGCTTGTAAGGACAATAACCATAAGAGACTCTGCACTTACATCAGTTCCAGCTCTTTCTATGTTCTACAGATTTCATGCACCATGAGTCTCTCCCTCATTTCTCGGGTTATTTGCGATATGAATGCATATCGCCCCCTCCTGGGCCGGAGAGTCATGCTTTTGCTGTTGTTGCTATTAATTTTTCTTCGTTTGATTTTCTTATTTTGTTGATATTTATTGATCTTTTATGTCAATTATTATGAAAAAATGTAATTGTACATTTTCATTAAAGTTTTACAATCCTAAAGCAAATCCGAGCCCTAGATTTAACGCTAGCTCTTCCCACGTGACCGGAAATAAAAACAGCCGGTTGAAATAAGGGGCAACTCGTACTCTCCAGTGAAGTGCACGAGTTTTAGACGTTTGTTGTTGATTTAAACTACTTTATACGAATATGTGTGACCCGGTGACAGAGTATACGGCTCGACTCCAACAACAGGTCAGCTTTACATGAGGTTAGAGGGTTAAAAACGTCAGACACATAGGACCAGCTCTATATTAAATCAGCGTGCGTTGGCCCTGTTCCCATGCTTAGTTTAGCTAACTAGTTAGCTGTTGACGTTAGGGGTTGAAACCCATGCGATGCGTAGCAGATCCTGCCAGCTTTGCACTTCACTTCTGTTAGAGAGCTGAGTCACAGTTAACGGTGATTGGTGTATCTTTCAAAAACACACACACAGCGGAAGTCACATCGGAGTCGACGGTTAGATTAAATGTTTTGGCTGTAGAAGCTAAAACGCACGATTAGCTGTCAGAAATACCAGATGCTTCGAGCCGTCTTTCAGCAAATTATTTGTGGTAACGATTCAGACTCAGAAACTTTGTTTTGCCTTGTTATGCGTAGCTTTGAGCTGTTTGCCCAGTGACGCATTTCTGCATTTATAGTTTACTTTTGTTTTACTTTCGTTTCTTAAGAAGATAGAAAACGGAATGTATCCATTATTAATATTAATATAATCAGATTTCCACGGGAAGAGGGGAGGTTGTCTTTTTGTGGCATGTAGAAATTTTATTAGATAATATAAAATGTATCACTTGGTTTCAATTTTAGATACTCTGGCATAAAAAAATTGTCTTCCTTGACGTTCATCTCGCCAAATGCATAAAATTAAATGCTTCCCCACCTCATTACAGGAAAGTGAGATTAAGTCCCTCTCATCTGAGATAGAAACACTGAAAAACCCGCAAGACTTATTTTCAGAAGGTTTGGATGAACTAAGGGAAGAGAACGCCAGGCTAAAATACCGTCTCAATATCCTAAAGAAGGTACGTGCTTTATGAATTAATTGCCACGTCTTTTGTTGTCATCTGACCTATATGCGAAGTAAATGCATATTTATATTTAATATAAATGCATTTTATTTTGCCTATTATTTTTTGCTTATTACATAAATAAGATAAAGATAATGTTAATGTTGAAAGGAGTGGCCTTTTCTTATTTGAGTCATTTACATAGTACACTTTTTAGTTTAAGAAGAAATGTCTCACAATGAATAATTTTAAAGTTCAATAGGAATATTTGGTGTCATCTTAAATGTCGCCTGATGCAATCACACAGCGCGATTTCAAGTACATAGCTTTAAAAAAAAAAGTTAAGTTATAAAAGTAATCTCGGCACTTCCGTTTTAATTTATGCGGTCTGAGTATTCTAAAATCATAGACTAATTAATTAAGTTGATTAGTTTAACGACGCAGAAGATACTTATTCTCAGCTTCCGAATTCATTGGTTACTTGTTCACAGCTTTCTATTCGGCTGCTAAATATAAGCGTACGATTAGCTGTCAAAAATACCAGATGCCTGGCTTTAACCGTCTTTCAGCAAATTATTTCTGGTAACGATATAGACTAAGAAACTTTGTTTTGCCTTGTTATACGTAGCTTTGAGCTTTATTTTCAGCCCAGTGACGCATGTCTGAATTTACCGTTTCGTTTTGGTTTCATTTCAAGAAGATCGGGTCCTACAAGTTTTCAAGTTTACCTTCATTGTGTACTGAATGCGTTTTCACACTTGTCCAAAATAACGGAGTCCGCAACTTCGGACTGGTCTCGTTTGGGGGGGGGGGGGCCTCATTATCACTGGTTTACTTTCCACACAAGAACTCAACAGTGGCTCGATTGTGCAATTTCATACGTCACTTTTCTCCACGTAGAAACTTCATCCGTTTCTGCTTCTCATTATTTTTTGCTTGGATACACACACCCGGGCGCTTTTGGAATGCATGGAATTTCACCGTGCAGGAGCACCTGCCAACAAGGAGCCATTCTCATATGAGAAGATTTTTGTTGTATTGTATATTTTAAAAAAATCTTTGGTTGTTGTTGTTGTTGTTTAACTGTAAAATATACTGTATAGTACTGTGCAAAAAAACAAAGAACAAAACTGAGAAAAAATCAGAGAAAAAATGGATTTAAAAAGTTTGGATAGTAAGCCTTTATTTACTTGAAAAAGGAAGTAACATGATAAGTCTAAGTGGTCACATAACAAGATGAACCAATCATGCAGCCCCACACACAGCACTGGGAGTGGATAGCTTCCACATTGGCTGCGGACCGCACTAGAGCTATGTGGTATCCCGCACTGTCTGCCAGTTCACAAAGCCCAGTTAAAGGAGGCCTGCAAGGCCTCATGGGTCCCATCAGAGTTGATTTTTTGGGATCACTGCCACATACATGGAAGTGAACACATTGTCTTTGTTGATTTTCTTTTTCAAAGTGGATAAGTGTTGTGAGGGAGGCCACAGCTCAGGTTGCGTCCAGCATGTTTATATGTGAAGTTTTCGATGACATGGTGCCCCCAAGTACCTCATCTCCAACTGAGGCTCTCCTTTTGTTAGTGAGCTCTTTGAAAATGTGCTGTCCACTCTCGTGCCTGAACACAGGCTTACGACGGCACATCATCCCCAGACAAATGCAACTGAGCAGATTAATCACACACTGAAGACACTGATTCACCCTTATGTGCTAGATAAACAAGTATATTCCCCAGATCTGCTTCGGTTTGCGGACCACTCCACATGCAAGTACACAGCTCAGCCTGTAGATAATGCTCTATGGTAGGGAGATGGAAAGTCTGCTTGATCTCATTATGCAGGCTACTTTTGAAGGAACTGAGGAGCCAGAGGTACCGTACCCTGAGAGCATGAAGTCTTCCCTTAAAGAAGTGTAAGATCATGCTGGAGCAGCGTTGGAAGCAAGCTTGAAAAAGCATAAACATGGCCTGTAATATGGCCTGAACTGGCGACCAGTATTATATCAGCTGGAAGACCTTGTTAGGATCAAGACTCACCCCAGATCCAAACTTGCAGCTCTTCCATGGGACACACCTGCCACTAGCAGGCATACTCAGCCACAAGTAGTGCACCCAGATTCCAGGAGTACAGATGACTGTTTTGTGCCTGGCCACAGTGGTTCAGAACAGGACTCTCCTGAGGTCATGTGTGCTGAGTTACCATCTTTTTGACTTATTCTGTGACCATGCTCTGCTCTCCTCTCATCTTTAACCTCTCGATTTATCTTCTCCTCTCCACCCTCTTGCCTCTCCTCTGGTCCTATAGTCTAATCTCCTTTCCCGTCATATCTTTTCCTCTCACCTGCTCTCCAGTCATCTCTTCTCTCCTTTTTGTTCCTCCTCTCTCCTCTTCTCTGTTCTCCAATCATCTCTTCTCTCCGTTACTCATCTCTCCTCTCTAGGTCTCTCCTCTTCTGTGCTCTCCATGTTTCTTCCTCTCCTTTCTCCTTTCCTCTCATTTTTTTTTAGTTATGTATTTGATTGTTTTAATTACCCCTCCCTCCATACAATGGGGGACTACTTTATTAGTCTTAATGGGTGTGTTTTTTGTTGTTGTGTTTTGTATTTAATTGTGGCTTTTTATGGTTTATGTTTATTTTTAATTTATTATTATTACTATTATTATTACTTGGTCATTATGTGGTCTTAATCATCAATATTTGCTCCTTTTCTCACTCACCTCCATATCTCCATACCTGCTCTCCCTGTTCTCATATTATCCTCATACTCTCCCGCTCTCTTTACTCTGATTGCAACCAGAGTGAACATGAAAGAAATAGAAATAGTATCAGTAAACAACTAGTATTTCTTTCCATGATGTTCAGGAATGGATTATTGACAATTTCTTATCTGACTGGTAATTATTTTGTCAGGACTCAACTCTTGCACGACTCTTTGCTATACTTGTATCATCTCATTAGTACTCATTTTTAAACCGACTGATTTCCCCCCTGAGGTTGCGAAAAAATACTGCAGAATATCATTGCCACCCTTCCTTTTGCTCATGACTTACAATGAAAGAAAGCCAACAAATTGCTGACTAATAAAATCTTCTTTCATGCTTTCAAACACTAATAATGCCATTTATCATAAGTAAAGCTACACAGGATGAATATACAACAAATTAAAGCTGCTACTCTACATGTTCACATGTTCACCTTCTCATGTTTTCCAGCATAATTGCCTCCATAGATAACTTTAATTTTTGTTGCAGGTGCAGCTTGCAACCAAAAAAACCCAACCTGATCACATTAAACAGCATTATTTATCAGTTTGTGACAGAAACTTGGGATACGTGTATATCTATGTTTATAGTGCAATTGTGGCAGATAGGAAATAACTGTTTTAAGAAATCCAGTCATTTGATTAAAAAGATTAAACAGACATGAAACTATAATGAAGTCTTTTAAAAATGTTTTTAGGGCAGGAAAGAGGCAAAAATGTGCAAAGAAGCACCACTGCAATGTGGAAACATTTATAGACTTATTGGACTACTCGTTCATGTGTCTGTTTAGAACAATTCCCCTTGCTGCCTTCCAGAGTCTTCAAGAGGAGACGACCTACAACAGCAAGAGCATGATCAACATCAATCAGCGACTCCAGGACATCTTTGGCGGCGCCATCGTTGTTGCCTGCTCTGACCTGGAGAACCCTCCGCTTGCAGTCACTCCTAGCCAGCAGGCCAAGTTTGGGGATTACCAGTGCAACAGCGCCATGGCAATTTCTCAGGTCTGTCTCTCACCCATGTCACAGAGATGTGATGGAATCTTAAAGGGATACTTCACCAAACTGTTGTATCTTAGCACATCCCTTTAAGTAGATTGTGACTTGTATGGCAAAAAAACTGCTAATGTATGTATGCTTAAATTTTCTGCAATTTGGGCACATTAACCTTAAAGTTATATTTGTTGTAATATGGGCTGAAAAAGCCATACTCTGAGATTCCCCTAGGGTGTTTTGTTTTGTGATTCAGTGCTTTATGAATTACTCCCCCACTGTCATCCACTATAATGCTGTAAGGTTTTGTCAAGTTATGTGTCATTCCAAAAAGAAAGCTATTAGTGTAGCAAGTTACATGTTTCTCTTTCTTTTTCCAGATGCTGAAGTCGAAGGCACAGAAGGTTAACCCCAGGGAGATAGCTGAAAGGATAGTCCAAAACATTCCTGACAATGAGTTAATTGAAAGAACAGAAATTGCTGGACCAGGTTTGTTTACAAAACATCTGATTACTGGAAAGTGTGAACTTGTTTGTGTTAGTCCTCTCAGAAATAGAAGAACAGATGACTCTGCAGATGAAATTTAAAACATTATATACAATTAGAGCATAATTATTAATTGTTTTTTTCTAGGATTTATTAATATTCATCTTAAGAAGACATTTGTGTCCAAGCTTCTCACAAACTTGCTTCTGAATGGTGTTCAACCTCCAACTTTGGACAAGAAAAAGAAGGTTTGGGAGGTTTTCCTCCTAACAGAAAAAACAAATCCAGTTATTTGGCAAACAGTTACTGATGAAGCAGCAGAATAAGATCATCTTCTTTCATTCTTTTTACTTGCATGCATTGTTTTGTTTTGTTTATTTTTAGGTGGTTGTGGACTTCTCCTCTCCAAACATTGCAAAGGAAATGCATGTGGGTCACTTGCGGTCTACCATCATTGGGGACAGTATGTGTCGCCTCTTTGAGTTCTTAGGCCATGATGTCTTAAGGTCAGTGGATGGTGACATGGTATAGTCCTAATTACTGCTTACTTAATGAATTTGTTAGCCCTGAATTTGTGTACAGAGATGCACAGGTCTATCTCACTATTTATCTCCTGCCTTGAGAAATGCTTTATTTTGTACTATGTGAGAGAATCTGTTAAATGTGCAATTAATTCCTATTTCCTTACCTGAAAGAAAAAATAATCTGTTTCTACACCAGACATCATTAAAATTGCCATTACCCTTCATTTAGAGTCATATATAGCACCCTTCGCTTTTGTCTTAAAGTTTCTAGGCACAAAATTATAAGGCAAGTTAGTGATGTTCATGATTATGAGTGATGGGAAATAATTATAGTAAGGCTTCAGCTGAAAAGCATGAACCCTTCTTTCTAAATTAAGGGGTTTTGGCCAATTTTCAATTCCCTCTAGGCTGAATCATGTGGGAGACTGGGGGACACAGTTTGGAATGCTCATCGCTCACTTGCAGGATATGTTCCCAAATTATCTGAGTGTTTCCCCACCAATTGGAGATCTCCAGGCTTTTTACAAAGTAAGTTCAGCTGCTCTTATGGCTGCTTTAATCAAGACCAGCTCAGAAATCATACCTGCACTCATACTCATCTGTTCTAGTTTAATTGATCCACAACTTAGATATTTGTGAATTTATGAGCACAACATGGAAATTGGCATGCCTATGCATTTGGAATTAGCAGACTAGTACTGGTAAGTATTTCTTGAACGTCAGGAAGTTTACAGTGTAAGTGACTGAAAATTTAACAAGCACTTTTTTAAAGCACTGTGTTTAAATGAAGCCATCAGTACTTTTAGCCTGATGCATTCTAACCTTGTTAGCTGGGCCAAACCAGTAAATATTTATAATTTATATATCTTTTATGCCAATATGCTTTAAAAATGAACTGCTCTCTCATTACTCTTCGCTCTCAGGAGTCTAAGAAGCGCTTTGATGAAGATGAAGAGTTTAAGAAGAGGGCCTATCAGTGTGTGGTCAGACTGCAGAGCAAAGATCCAGACTTCATTAAGGCCTGGAATCTCATCTGTGACGTGTCCAGGCAGGGTATGTGTGGGCCCTATCTTACAAAATGGATTTTATACCAGCCTCACCATCTCAAATACGTTTTAATGCTAAGAGGCTCCGAATTCAGTATGATTCAGATATAACCTTCACTAGGGGTCAGAGTTGCATTGCAGCTGAGGTGCTTAAAATCACTGTTCTCTGTTCTGATTCAGTGCCTGAGCAATGTGTAGCAAAATGGTTGACATAACACTCAGAGACACCTAATAGCTCCATGGTGAGATTTATGGTCTAACTCAAACACTGTGTTACGATGACATCACTGTCTCCTAGGATATTGAAAGAAGCTGCATTTACTCATCCATAGCAGAAATGTAATCAGTCAGCAATTTGCTCTGTAGTTAGAACAATTCACACAGAAGGCGTACACAGCAGGTTTTTCTCTTTAAAGAAGAGTCAGGGGAAACAGATTACCAGCTTTCATGTTTATTTTACACAAAGCTTCTGTGCATTAGAGCTGAAAATAATTACATGGAGGTATGAAGAATTGCTGCCCAGAAGCCCCGTGAACTCAAGGCTGTAGGGTTCTAATTTTACTCTAGGCAACAGTAAAAGCTTATTTGTCAGGGTTGTCTGTATGTTTTCCTGGATGAATGCGAGCTTCTCCATATGGTTTAGTGGAAACACATTCACAGTGGCTCCTGATGACCCCATGTTCATTCCTTAATTCTGTCTAGGGTATTTAGCCTTTCTTGTAGCCTGAGGAGCTTCATAGCATTTTGAAACACCATTGCCTGAGGGAAAGTACTTTACTGGAAAAAAAAACAAAAACAAAAAACAGTAGATAGTGTCTAACTCCTTGCTGCATAGGTTGAGGTGTGACCTATTTTACTACACATATTACTATAAATTATATATTTTAAGTTCTCATGCTGACTTCACACTTTGAAATGTTTGCAATATATGTTGTTATTCTCTGTAAAATTTATTGCAGTGTATTATTTATATAAAGGGAAAGTGCTATGCAGTTCGGAATGAAAATATTAAAATAAAACAACTAAAATTAGCATCAGGGTGACAGTAATAAAGCAATTAAAATATGAAAATGGTATGTTTTCAAAAGCATACCATTTGGAGCAGTTCTAAATGTAATTAGCCATGAAATGTGTGAGGTTACTGCTGCAATTAGGCCTTAAAATTAATACCAATACATAAATACTTTCTTCTGAGGTAAAGTGGTGATGAGCCCACACCACAGTAATGCGGTTTGAAGTCTTTCTCCACAAATAAACTATAGTCCCTCGTCATGTATCATGCAGTGGTTATAGGACTCAAGAAGCAGTTTTTAAATAGATTGTCACCATTATCACGGACTGATAACATATTTGCTGGAACAATTTTCCCCCAGCAGTCAAATTCATATTTTCTGTATCCCACCAATGGGTTTTAAAAGAGCACTTATTCCAAATGTCAAGATATTTATAGTTTGAAAGGTATTTACAGACTGATCAATAATTACACCATTCAAAGTGTTTACAAGTTACTATTGTAATTTATATTCCTGTGAGCTTTCCATAGCCAATGTTTCAGAGGATGAATAAGAGTACATAACATAATACTTGTATGTAATACTTGTATAATAATGTATGTATCTGCAGAAATTAATCTTCAGTCTCATTAATGTAGAACATCAACAATATTTCCTGGAGAAGCCCATTAACTATTTTAAAGAAACTGGCATTTTTTTTCCTACAGCAGCACAATAGTTTATTGTAGTTGGCACGTTTGCCTCTCAGAGCTAGGTTCATGTTGCTGTCTGGGTGAAACTTTCATGTTCTCCCTGTGTCTACGTGCGTTTCCTCCACTGTTTGTGTGTGTGTGTGTGTGTGTGTGTGAGCCAGCAAGCAAGCAAGCAAGCGAGTGAATGAATAACCCGCATGCCATTATGGACGGTGATCTGTCCTTGGTGTTATCTCCTCCCTGTGCCTGATGCAGTCCCATAGGGGTGCTGTGATTTCTAGTTGAGAGTACGCTGTGCACAACAAGCTGCTGTTTCTGCCCGGTATGTTGACTGGATGTAAATGTTGTGTGTGTGTGTGTGTATTGTAAAGTGTCTTTGGGATCTGAGAAAGGCACTATATAAGTGTGACTTTATTAATTCATGCACTTACTAATAGTGGAGCCCTATAAAGAGATGTTGAATTTAGTTGTTCCTGAGGATAATCTTCAGATGCCGCCCTAGACCTTTGCTCTATACTGAATCCAATGCCCCAGGAAATTACTACCAACAAAGTAGTTTGGGTCTGAGTCACTTAAATTAGGGTGCATGGGTGTGTGTAAAATGTTGTCATCCTCTGTAGTGCAGGAGTTTCTACTGTAGGAGTAACTGACACAAGCCTCAAACACCCCCCTCCCAACAAAAAGAAAGGTTATACAGGCTACACCTTATATTTTCTCACATCTCTTTGACTACAGGGTGCTCAAAACACAAAATAAACAACACTACAGTGAGAAAGGCACAGGCAGTGAACACATTCTTTAAAAGGATACAGGGATGTAGTAATGAATAGTCTCTGAACATTAACAGAAGACTCTCGTGTGAAGCTGAGCAAAAAGTTTGCTGCAAACCATAGAACTGAAATGATCCATTCACATCTGACTGCCATTATCAGGAAAACACACTGAACCAATGGAAAAATATATAAGAGCGAAAAGAAAAAAAGTGACGGATGGGCAACACCTTTCCAGTCAGTTTATTTCATTGTACAATGCATAATAACCGATACAGAATAATTATATAAATTAACTTAGATAAATTCATTATTACTAAGGGATCTCAAAACCAGCTAAATAGACCCTCAAACCTTCAGAATGTGGAGCGACCCACTTAAAACTGAACACACTCTATCCAGTTTCTTAAATTGTTAGCTTCCTCTTTATTTCCATGTTACTTTAAGTTTCTGGACTGAGACATTTTCTGGCTAATCGCTCTCCCACAGCTCTCTGCAATCGCTGCTATATGTAGTGGAGACCTTTGCAAAAGTGAATCTGTTCCAACCAGCTCCGCAGTTTTAGCTTATGAACTCTGAAGGGCATGTGTGCCCTGAGGTCCTGCTGTCTGTCTCGCCTTCCGTGCCTGACGCATCTGCTGGAGCGTTCCTCACTCCGGCTTCAGACGTTATGTGACAAAGTGGAGGCTGGGAACCTTGGCACCCGTAACACCTTAATCATCCTCCTTCCCACACACACTCAAAACAGAGACTTATCTAATAAAGGTAAATTAGTGTGTGCGTGTGCACTGTCTCCACCCTGCTGAATGCCTCAAATCCGGCTTTGGTCAGCACTAGAGGCGCTTGCCTAGTTTGATTTCCCTGAGGTGTGGCTACTGTAATTAAATGCTCCTCTTTTTCTGTTTGTTTTTCTCACCCTTCCATTTTTCTTCTTTCTCTTCACTCACTTTCACTCTCATTCTCATGTTCTGTCTCTCCCCCTCTCTCTCTCCGACTTCGTCTGCCTATCGCCACTGTACCAGAGTTCCAGAAGGTCTACGACTGCCTGGACATTCACTTGCTGGAGCGTGGCGAATCCTTTTACCAGGACTTGATGACTGAGGTGGTGAAGGAGTTTGAGGAGAGAGGTGGGCCTGCCGTGCTGCCGGACAAGACAGTCCGCTTCCCTCTTTCCATTGAATCCTGTTCATTAAAATTAAACCAGACCCAAGTCAGCGCTTGTCACATATAGGTTGAGAGAGCGCATCAGGACCTAAATAAGTGCTGACAACCTTAATGTCAACCAGTATTTGTGTTAAAAGGTTCCCTACCCCGAGTCTGTTTTCATAATGAACAGGACTGAAGTGTGAAAAACCAAGCAGGACCATAATGTTTGTTAAAGGATGAAAGAACACTTGATGCCAACTGAAATAATTGTAATTCCTGTATGTGTAGGGTATGGTGTTGCATATAAGAGACACAATATGATTTGACAGTTGCGTAGAATATTGAGATGCTGTGAAGATACAGTCTGTCCATTAGGGGACACTGTTGTATCAACATGCTCATTTGCACAAAAGTGCCAACTTCTCTCGCGCTCTCTCTCACTCTCTCTCTCTTCCAGGGCTGATGCAGCTGGATGAGGGTAGGAAGGTGGTGTTCCCTCCAGGCCAGTCCATCCCCCTGACAGTGGTGAAGTCGGACGGCGGCTACACTTACGACACATCAGACTTGGCGGCCCTGCGTCAACGCATCTTCGATGAGAAGTCTGACTTCATCATCTACGTGACAGACAGTGGTCAGGTGCAAATGTGTGTGCATATGTGACTGCGCTGTGCTGCTCCTTCTACGGAAGGTTAGGGCATGGCATCGAATGTCCAGCCATGCCCAAGCGCTCACTCCTCTGCAGCAAAACGGGTGTGTGTGTGTGTGTGTGTGTGTGTTTTTCAACTCACCGCATCAAATATTAATACAGTCTGGGCCAGCTCTCTGGTATGCACTTTCTCACTGCATCTAGTTCATACATTAGTATCATTGCTTTGCAGCACAGGCTGTGTGTCTATCTGGACAGAACGATGGGTTCTCCAGCTGCTGTGACCAATGTGCACAAGCGTCGTATTAAGAGGCATATAGGCATATAGGTGCAAAGTACTTATGTCGAACAGAAAATACAGAGCCAGTGGAGAATTTTCTTGCCTGTGCATCACAGAGGGGTACAGGTCTGAGAGTCATCAAAAAGTGACCCAAGAAGCAGTTTAAAACTGCTGTTCAGGGTATCGTAATGCTAATTACTAGACAGGACCCAAGGATGCAGCTTATTTCATCAGTTTGAGGATGTTGAAGTGCATGTGTGTTCATTCCATGATAGGCAGTACACTTTCAAGTGGTCTTTGCTGCAGCTCAGATGATTGGCTGGTATGATCCAAAGGTCATACGTGTGGAACACGCAGGATTCGGAGTGGTGCTAGGGGAGGACAAGTAAGTGAATGTGCTGCTATTGGAACACCCTGATAATGTTCACTACAGCAAAATGCGTTCGATCTAACGATTTTCTGTGTGAAGTTTATTGCTCTGTGGCATATGGCATTTAGACAAATATCTCTAATACACTCGTGCTGAAATCTCCGTGCTTCTCTCTCTCTCTCCCGCAGGAAGAAGTTTAAAACCCGCTCGGGAGACACAGTCAGGCTGATGGACCTGCTCAACGAGGGCTTGAAGAGATCCATGGACAAACTGATAGAGAAGGGGAGGGATAAGGTGTGGACCTCGGGCCAGAAGAAACAGATCATACACACAACATTATGTACACATTTATTATGACCGGCCCCAGATTCCACCCCACTTCTCTGCTGATTCCGTTCACACAAGATTGAGGCATGGCCAATACCAAACCACAAAAAAATTGTGATCAGTAGCCTACTCTACATAGCTCCCATGAGACTTTAGCAATTAGCCTTTGCCTCACCTGCCCATGATGAAAGATTCTCCAAGAGCCCTGCAGCCATCACAGTGAAGCTGGTCTAATGAAGTGCTGATTTAGAGCTACATAAAAAAAATGCAGCTCTTCGAAGAATTGTGGTCTCTTCTTTGAGGCCTCTCACTTAGCCTGTCTTTTAGACAAGTCCATAGTATAATATGCTTTACTTTTTCCTCTTAACACATTGAGTGCCTGTGAGCTTTTGGGGGTTTAGTGTTTTTGGTGTTTCTAGTAATTGTGGAACAGCATGGTAAGGCAAAAGCATTTTCTGCTTGCTAATATATTTTCTAATGCCTCCCCTCCCGCACTTGTCAATGATATTGAAGGTTCCACTTGCTGGGTGAAGCTATGCGTGGAGAGCTAGCAGCATGTAATCGCACCTCATTCCCCGGGGCATAATCAGTTAGAAGCCCAGCAGTGGCAGGAACCAGTTCAGACCTGTTCTGAGATTCTGATTTTGCTACGACACAGACCGTTTAGCCAACCTTTCCCTGACGTCGCTCTGACGAGCCTGGTCCACGTCCCAAAACCGGCACCTGCTAAGGCGCTTGGGTCAGGCCGACTCTGCCGAGAAAGTCCTCCGCCTTACGCCCCCACCTGCCCAACAGAGCAACACCCCTCAGCAGACGCTGTAGTTAGCTCTATATGCTTGCACAAAGACTGATGGCTCGTGAAATGAATGGTTTCAGGCCAGTGTGTCAGTTGCAGTTTTTGCCTAATTAGGGGGAAAACTTTCTTCTTACCACATTGAGTACTTTACCATATTGAGTACAGCTAGCATGTCTTTTACTACTGAGGATTCAAATTATTATTTTGAACAACTAAAACTACAAGCGCATACGCTTGTGCCCAGCTGCTCCAATAAACAGGTGACAGGACAACCTGGGCGATTTTGTGGGGTTTACCCATTGAAATAAGTATGTGTGTGTGTGTGTGTTTGCTCGCTTTCCAGGTTTTGACACCAGAGGAGCTCACCCAAGCCCAGCGCGCCGTCGCCTTTGGCTGCATCAAGTACGCCGACCTGTCGCACAACCGCATCAATGACTATGTGTTCTCCTTCGACAAGATGCTGGATGACAGGGGCAACACGGCCGCCTACCTCCTCTACGCCTTTACTCGCATCAGGTGAGCGCCCCAACCCCCCCACTGGGGATCGATGTGCCACAGGCAGGGGGTTTGTGGTGGGAGCCTGGCATGGATCTATTCCCTCGTCAGTGGGAAAGGAGCAGTCGCGCCAGGGCTGCTTGATGGACCCCGTCCAATCAATAGCTCTCTCAGTGGACTGAATTTGTGCACACACACCAGTGTCTCGTGTGTGTGTGTGTGTGTGTTATTGTGGTCTGATCCATATCATGTGTGTCTGCCTTCACCATCTCTGTCAGGCTGGTGGAGTCATGGCAGGGGTTCTCTCACTTTCCGTGTTGTAGCTGTATGGCTACTCCGTTCCTGGGTCCTCGGGTTCCTGCTGTTCTGAAATCAGCTTCAGAATTGCAGTACCACTCCAATCCCTGCGCCAGTGTGTTCAGTCTTTCCTCTGGCTTACCATGTGCCTAATCCACTGCAGTCATGACGCTCTTGCAGAAGCTCAGTCCTCTACAGCCAGAAATGCAAACAGGGCTGTCAGTAAATGAATGTGGTTGAGCACCAGCTAGCAGAAACTCATGCCTGTTATGTTTATCTGACCTGCTGTCATCCATTTGCTTTCAGCAGATTTCTTGTTAATTTTTATATTTTTTGCCCAATCACTCCTTTTAAGCACCTAGTTCTAGCACGTAGCCATTAATAGCTTTGCATGCCGCCATGAATGTTACGGCGCTGCTGCTCCCGGCCCTGCAGGTCCATAGCCCGGCTGGCCAACCTGGATGAGGCGGCCCTGCGCAAGGCGGCCGAGACATGCGAGATCGCGCTGGACCACGAGAAGGAGTGGAAGCTGGGCAAGTGCCTGCTGCGCTTCCCCGAGGTCTTGCAGAAGATCCAGGACGACCTCCTGCTGCACACGCTCTGCGACTACCTGTACGAGCTGGCCACCACCTTCACCGAGTTCTATGACAACTGCTACTGCGTGGAGAAAGACCGTAAGACAGGTGAGGGGCATGGCCGGTGAGGCAGAGGGCTACAGCTGCCCAGAAGGCTGGCCTGGTTTGACCTAAAGGGAAGCTGGGCTTGCATGACACTTGGATTTCAGGTGGTGTTTTGTACTATTCAGGTTTTACTATGCAGGCCTGGACTGGACCTGTTTAGTCGTTCTTAGAATGAGGTTGCTGGTTCTTGCAGACTAGACCAGAATAGAAAAGATTATACTGTGAGAGGTAATAGTCATGCTTGATATCATTCTGGGTTGCCATGGGCCCCACTACATAATGGTGTTACTGAATGTGACAATGACCTCAGCAGACAGAGATGTTTTTTCCTCCATTGTTTGAATGGGCAACATGGTTTTTAATTTGAAGAATGAGGCTGAGATTGTGGTCCACTTTTACATTTTGCTACCAGTTGACTGTCAGACTTAGTTCAGTGGGGCTTTTTTTCTTCTCCTTTTTTTTTGCCCCAATTACATTTTCTCGTTAAGAGCTGGATACACAGACACTGATGAAGCTAGCTCTTCTTGAATTAAATCGCTGTTTTAATATACGCTAATGAAAACTGAGTTTTACTGAAGAGATTAGTAGAACTCCTGGGCCGTGACTAGTCATGATTGAAAAAGTTGCTCTCCGAGCATGGTGATTTAGATCTTCTTTGTGAACTTTGTGAAGATGTGATCTAGTGTCTGACAGGGGATAGGGGCATATCAGATTTGAAGCAAACTTCTCAGTGAATAACGATGAAGGATGTAGAATGTTTTAGCATCTGCTGCTGGAACCTCTCTCTATTCTGTCACCATTTCCCTCACTTTTCATTTGCTCTTTATGGCCAAGATTCATATACTGGTCTAGTACCACAATATTTGCACTCTCAACATTTGAATTCAATCAGTTAAAAAGTATAGATGAAATTATTTACTGTGGTATTGTTCAGTAGGTGTCATTTAAACGCTAGCCTGCAAGACCTATATATTGACAACAGCCTTTACAACCAAAAGGCTCGTAGAAGGGTTGTAAAAAGTGAATCCTTTTTACTGTTATAATTTATTTATATATTATATTAGTTTATAAGGCTTCATAAACCAGCATTTCAAAATATTACATTTATTAGTTCAAAAGTACTTGAGAGGGCAATTTGTAAATACTTATGGAAACAGTTTAATCTCTAAATGTATCATCATTATTCTCCATTTTTAATAACCTCTGAACATTACTGGTATTTGACTTGTGGGACAAATGAAGCAGGGAGACTGCAACCCATAATGTTGCCCTCCATTGATTTAGAGAGGTGTCCACAGCTTGTCCGTAGCTCAAGCAGAGAAAGTCAGAGATTTAATGTAAAGGAGAGCCACTAGCCTTCAATGAAAAGAGTCTTCATGCCTTCCCTTGTTCTTCCCAGGGGAGGTGGTTAAAGTCAACATGTGGAGGATGCTTCTGTGCGAGGCCACAGCCGCCATAATGGCCAAGGGCTTTGACATACTGGGCCTCACACCCGTGCAGAGGATGTGACCTGATCAGTGCCTGCTCCTCACACCCTTCTTGCCAACTGCTAATGTCCTGTTAAGAGTTTATAGTAAACCCAATAAAACCCAAACGAGTGCTTGTAAAACCTCAATTTTGCTCTTGCTCATCTTCCTTCATATTAATGTCAGAATACCCAATCACACAGAAGGATGGACGGGATCCTGTTTACCATTATGTAATACGATGGAAAATGTCATTCTTTTTCTTGTCTTACCAAAACTTTTTACCTTTTCAGCTTCATGTTGGTTTTTGATGACATTTTCAACAAACATGCTGACTAAAATGAATTCTTCAAGCTTGTTTATGCAATAAACATTTATTGTTAACATGTTTTGGATTTGTTGTTTTTTTTTCCCCTCCAAAGCAAGGAGTTCAGTCTCTGTATTTCAGGCCTTTTAATCATTTTAGATAAAGTCATACTTCAGCATATATAAAGTTTCTCCTTACTTTCACTTCAAGATTAAGTGAATTATAGGTGATTTATGTAGAGTCTTGGTCTGATAATCAGTATGGAGATTAATTGAACTGATTTCCTTTAGTTTCAAGGCCTTTGGTTATTCTTTACTCTTTGAACATTACCAGCACTTTCCTGATAATTTTAAGTGTGAGATTGAAATTATAGATGTGGAAAAAAATACTAATTACTTGGTGAAGCTCAGGTAAATATCTTGACTTGCTTTGCCTTATCTTAATGCAATAATTCCAATTCTTCAGCTTTTGCAATGTGTTATGGGTTTTCAAGCAACAGAAGGAAAAAAAGTGTGTAGAAATAAAAACACCCTAGTGTGTAGTTTCCCGCAGAATATTTATAGTAACATTCAGTTTATTTACTTCATAAAGCAGAACACCAAGAGAAGGTTGAGGTGACCTTACATGTCCCAGAAGCATAACACTGAGTTCATAGAAAGAAGTTGTATAGAAAGGAGTTTGGTGTTTATGGGCTGTTGGTAAAAAGAAGAATGGGAAAAAAACCCCAACATGTTTTCATCTTGAAGTGATCACGTCAAACGTACTGCGGTAGATCAAGTGCCTAGCTGCATTAAATTGAGCAAAAGGAAAGGACTATAGCAATTTCATTATTTGCAGCACCTTTTTTATTTCTTGAACATGAACAATGATGTGTTCCATATGAGTTTGTTTTTGAAACACAAATGTTCATAATTGAAGCAACTTAATGCATGGGCTACATTTCACGTGCAAAAAAAGGTCCTAAAACAGAATTTGTGCTGAGAAGTGTAAGACAACTCAGATTTACTGAAAAGTACACTGGACAATGAATGCTGTTGAGTAGAACTGGTTAGCTTAAAAGGCTGTTTAATTTGTTTAATTTCTTATATATGTTTAAATAATCTTTTCTGTAACGTTTAGTAGGTCACATTAAATTATATTAAATTGGCATAAAATATTTATAAATTGAATAAAATGAATAATTTTTAAATATGTACAAATAAACTCTATAAAAAGTGAAATGCAGTATTATTTAAAGGGACTACAGGTATTTAGTCAGCAACTTCAAAGGACTTTATAACACGTCACATACAGATGGATGTGCTTAGCTTGATCAGACACACCTTCAAACATAAATATAAATATGTCTATGCTACACTTTCCAGCACATACCTAGACTAATCAGTGTCACAGTCACCAATGTACAAAAGAATTCTTACAAGGCATCTCCACCCCAACCAAGAAGTAGATCTTCACATTGTCCCCTAGTACTTCTCTTAACGCTTGATTAAAAAAAAAAAAAAAAAAAAAAAAAAAAAAGCTGTGTATAGCGAGAGTGTCGGAGACAACCTTAGCGCTGCATTAGCCCTCGGGAACGGTCTTTCAGATGGGATGAGACGTTTCATTACTCTGACACTCTCCCTTGTCAGTCTCGATAAAGCCAAGTGGACCTGCTCTTGCAGCATCTCATCATACTGTTGTTGTTTCTCATTGGCAGGGTGAATTGGCTCTGCATTCGAATGGTTCCGTAAGTCTTCCCGGTGCTCCCTTCAGAACAGCTTTGGAGATCCCATTCCTCCTACCTGGCCCTCTCGCAGATGGCCATATCCGCCCCCCCCCCCCTTTTTTTTTTTGTGAGCAGGGTCTAGCAGGTAGTCTCAGGGGTTATGAAATTGTCCAGGGTTACAATAATCGCTCTTTGTACTCCTTTCATGCCCTGGAATCTTTCATCTTGGGTCTAAAGGAGTCCCTAATTGCCACCAGGGAGGCTGAAACCAGGTGTCCACCAACTTTATGATGCCACTCTGGAGATCGGCCCCTGATAAACAGAGACAGAGTAGAGGATAAATAACCGAGCCAGGCCTCTGGCGTGCCATCACGAAGACATATGGGCCACTGGAGCCTGAGACAAAGACTGGTTTACTTTCAATTTCCTGCTCGGCTAATGAGATCGGCCCCATTAGGCCTTCAGACAATGTTAAGCAGACTTAAAAGGAACAAACAAACAGAATGTTTTAAGTAAGCTGCCATAGGACTAAATTAATGTCACAACAAATTATTACTCTACCTACCACGATTTTGTGTTTTTAAAAGTGAGTTAAGGGTAGTGGGAAAGGGGGTGTAATTCGTTGTGGTGAAAGAGGCTGTGATTAACTTGAAGCAGTCATAAAGGTTGTCATTGAGATAAATTGCATGACACTGCATTGAAATACTGACCCATCTCTAGCAGTGTATTGACCCAGTAACTTTTATTAAGGTGATATATATAATGTCCTTCCTTAACTGGAAATACTAAACCAGTATCTAACTCAGTAATCAATATGCAGTAATAGACCATGGGCTTTGCTTTGGCATGAAAACATACTGTGCAATCAGAAAAATATATAGTGTTTCTTCACTTACATTCCCAAACCTGTGAGCTAGGTAGGTGCAGGTAGCACAATATTTTTACTGCTGCAGGATTTCACTGTCACAACACATCCCTAGGTGTGCATCTCAGTTTTCCCACTACTTTATGTATTATAGCCGCGTGTTTTGATTATTCTACTTCAAAGTTTGCATTTGCAAGAGCCTTCAGATCACAAGAGTCATGCTGGCAATGAATTGCTCACCTCTACAGAAGAAATTCCCTTGGGGCTATTTATCTTTACTCCTCATGCTTCATAACCCCACCCCATGCTTTTTCACTTAGACCTGTGCTCCTCACCTGGTATCCATCCGGCAGAAGTATGTGAGCCGTGACCTTTTTGCCCCCATCGGCTCCACCAGAAACAGAGAGCAGAGCACTTGAGCTATGACCCCCCTGGCTGGGATGTCGCCATGTTCCACCGAAGTGGCCGCCACAAATAATGGTCCTGAGGAGGGATCGGAGTTCCAGGTCCTGCAGGTTGAGAAGGCGAGAGGTTCAGTTGCTCTGTGGCCCATACGAGCTGAACACTGCTGTTGTCTTCTTGAGCTGTGGGATTGCTTGCATGCAACTACAGCAGCAGTAAACAGGATTCCATATGACATGGCAGGCATGTTGTAAGTTACTGGTGCCAGGGGAATTTTCTCTATTGCACTCATTTGTCACAGACTAGGTGAATTAAACTTGGATGAGACCCATGGCAAATACATTTGTGTGGTTGTACTTATTCATGCTAGCAACCTGCTTTTGACATGTCACTCTAGGCCTCCCTGGTATTAACACAAGGAATTACACAAGGGCACCTTTCCAAATTTGCAAAAAGACAAATGTTCTCCTGACTTTGCTTTGTGAAGGATCATATTGCTTCTGCCTTGTTCCTTTGTCTTAACAAATATCCTGAACTGCAAACAAAAAACTGATGACATTTTGATTTCTTTTCCTCAATAACTGCGGAACTGCAGCTACATGGAGAGCTTCTGCACATTAGTACCAGCAATTACGCAGAGGCACTCAAAGCCAGTAGGTGGCTCATTACCTAAGCAGCACATGCTGCAGTGGTGGCCTAGCCCCAGCTGCCTGCAGGGTGTACTCATAGACTTCTGCCTGCTTGTCCAAGGTCTCCACCACCTCGCTGTGCTCCAAGTCACTCTGCCATTGCCCTGTTTCCCTCAGGACGCGCTGGAGGACATCGTGCTGCGAAGCGTCCACATCCACCACCCCCCTCCACAGTGGCAAGGGGTAGCCGTCCTCCACCTGCGACAGAGGCACTCTGGGTTACCATCTGCCCTCCATTCTCCTTGGGAACACGCAAGGTCCCTCACACACTATCCGGCTCACTCTATCTGGATGTTGGGACAAATTAGCACTCGCCTTTTTAAATGCCACATCCACGTGGTCGGATGTGGAGCAGGTGACCCAGCCTTTGGGCTTCTCCCTGGCCTCCCTGATGAGCTGCTGTACACAGAGGTCCAGTCTGGAACGGTCTGCCAGATCAGTCTCATCACTGCACAGATGAGAGCTGAAGCTCCCATCCATATTAAGGATGTCTTCGCAAAAGGTGCTTGGGTTCTGTTCCTCCCAGTAGTGTGGCATCTGTATCAATGTAAGATTTAGTCTGACGCACAAGTGGTATTTAGGGATTAAAACTCAATGACCTACAGAGTTAGCAAAATGTGTGTATGGGTACATGCGTGCGTGCGTGTGTGTGTTTGAATAAACATTTAGCATTTCTACAGAACTGTTTACAGATTTTTGGACATCATTAACTAAATGCCACAGTGTGTAATTTCATTTTTTCAAAAGTTCATTCGGACCTTATTTTTGTGCCCAGTTTATCAGTATATGTTTCCACTAAAAACACCAGAAAAGCAGATTGTATCACACAGAAATGAATACAGTACCTGGAAGAGTCGGATGCACTCAGTCACCATATGGGCCAGTCCCTGAGTAGCAGCCAGATTCTCACTCAGATCCCTCTGGTCTGGCCTCCCCAAGCTGTACTTCCTTTGGCTTGACCTGTGCCCGAAAAACAGGAAACTTCCTAAACATTACAGCTGTCACACAGTGTCCGGCTGGCATGCTTTGCAGAGTTCCAAGTTAGTATTGTTCCTTCCTCTTGTGAAAGACTTACATAAGAGGGTACCGATATGATAAGAAGTGAATTTTTCCCTTTTGCGTATTATTTTCAAAAGAATATCAAGGTGTTGGATAAAGTTGATGGAGGCACTGTTACTGTTACTTTGTTTTATCCTTTCTCTTTCCCACAGTCCCCTAATTCTTTTCCCCAGTGTTTCTCCTAATGGCACTCAGCAACTAACCACAGAACAGATATCAATCTGCAGTGCACCAGTTCACAGCACTCCACCCAGACCTCAGCAGCTAGGCAGAAGGCGCTGACTGGCACTGCAACAGCTGGCTCGCTAAGATGGTGGAACTCGCTCAATTGGTCCTGTATCAGCTGCCTGAATATGTTTACTCTCTGGGGCCTGGCAGTGACAATTTCATCTGAGCCACCCACCCCCGCCCAAAAAAAATGGTTATCTTGGCCTGTCCTCTCTAAACGCAACGGAATAGGATAGGGGAGTGGACAGGGCAAGTGCTAAGTATTTATAGTGTCCCAGGACAACACAGCCAGCAACTGGAGATAACTTGGTGTGGTGAACAGTTGTGCCTAAACCCTGAGGGCAAAAAAAAATGGAGTTCAAAGAAGTGCTAATTTGAAATATTAATAATTTTTATAAAATCTCTCTCTTTCTTAGCTCTCTTCTAAGTATTCAGCCAGTTGAGGAGCATTACAAATATATTTGGCTCATCTTGATGAAATTAAAGGCAGATGTGGGACTGTGATGTGTTACATAAGTATCCCTTGGGTGAAAAAGTGTTGCAAAACATTGAAAATGGACTTTGGAAGTAATGCAATCTTTATTGTGTAGAAATGCCCCACAAAATAAGTTCTTAATGTTGCAAGAAAACGTGGAACCAATTAGAATAAAAATGTCCATTGTTGGTAAAAATACATAAAACACTTGAGGCAACCTAGCATATGCACTCAGCATTACATTATATTATGGAGAGTTAATTGTGAGAATAACAGACATTTCTTGTTCTCATTGGCAACCTCAGAGTACCTGGAGCTGGTGCAGTCTCTCTTGAGAACGTTGAGATGGAACAGAGAAGGTGCCAGACACACTGCAATATTGGTGGGGGTCATTTGGTTTTCTTGCACACAGGCCACCACGTCTTGGAGGAAGAAGAGCAGGCTCTGAAGGGCTTCCCTGTTTTCATCTGGCAGGAGGAAGATTGCTGCCTGGGCCGCCGCAAACTGCTGATCCTTTGGGAAGTCTGTGATTGGATGAGATGGATGCATTGCAATAAGTCTTGACATGGACCCAATGTTTGGAAAGCCAGGTGTCAGGTCAGAATGTGAAATGATGATTATGATGATGATGTAATCTTCTATGTTGAAGTAAATTGAATGCACTTGTTTTTGCAGTACCACTATAAAGCTTTAGTATGATAGGTAGTCTGCCTTGGAATGCTTACACTGGTAGATGTGCAGGAAGCTCTCGCACAGCTTGCTTGAGAAGATCGGCTCAGGCAGGTCTCGGAAATATTGCTTCAACATGTCGGCTACGTCAAAGGCCGACTGGTCCTCAAAGGAAAAGTTGTCAGGGTCAGCCTCTACCATGTCCCTCAGGTACTGAATTCGGGATTTGAGCCCAGATTTCCGGAAGAGGCCAACCTGTCAAACATACATGTTACTTACTTGATAAAACATGTCTCTATGATCATAGCAGTGCTTAATGAATCAGTTTTAAACAAATAATTGAAATAAGCATTAAGTCCAAGGTCATTAGCTGCTTTGGCATCAGCCAAAAATCATGTCACCTAATGTTTACAGCTTTTATGGATGGTGGGGAAGCTCACCTGATCCAGACATTCGGTCTTTAAGTACTCCATAGCTCTGAGGATGCTTGGGGGCAGAGGCTTTCCTGACTGCTGGACACTGTGGAGCAAAGGCACCCCGAACACCTTCCTGCCCTTATGCTCAGATGCCTTTACCTTTCTGTACACTTTGGGCACCGTCCTACAGTGGGAAAACATGAGTCCTATTAGACCATTAGCTGCCACATATATGCAGCATGTCCTGCGTATGCACTACTGTAAACATGGATTTCTTCTTAGCAGCCCTGTGAGAAGGTTTTTGAATTGCTTAATATCCCTTGACAGAAGCATCTCTTGTGCACCAAGTCTGTTTATGAGTGTGCAAATTTGACATTTCATTTGTCTGCTGCAGTAAGCTCCTTGGAATTTTCTCTTTACAGAGTGTTTGAAAGCCAGAGGAAGCCAGTATTAAAGAAATAAAGCAATTAAAGTGGGCATGGTGGTTATAATCCTTGAATACATATTGAGCTGTTAGTGAAGGGCTGATGATGAATTTCGGACTGTCCACATTGGCTCATATTGATTTACATTCTGGAAAGCCCGTTTTCATTAACTAGTGAACTGACTGCTGTGGTTACAAGCTGTGCAGCTGAGGAGATAACCTGACAGCAATTTAAGGGATGCATTTAATTATTTCTATATAAATCAGGTTCAAGCACCACCCGACAAAACTTCAAAGCCAGTCCAATCTCAACCTGCAGGAGCTGACCAGCCCCACCACAAATTTTAATATAATATAGTAATCTTGATCACATTGCTTTCCATTAGTCCTTCATTTCCAATCTGGCCTTCACACTTTAATGTTGGCATCCACCTTGTTTCATTAGCCCAAAGATGTTCCACTTGTGACTGAATATGATTGTCTTTATGCAAGAGGACCCTGACTTCCATTTGTTTATTAATAGCCAGCAGCTGATATTGTCTTTTCGAGAAGAGACGAGAGAGAGAAGTTTCTGGACTGCAGCAGGCGCCAGGCAAGACTTATCTAAAGTCAAGTACTGGATGCTCAAGCAAGAGATCAATATATTATATATATATATATATATATATATATATATATATATATATATATATATATATATATGTATGTATGTATGTATGTATGTATGTGTGTGTGTGTGTGTGTGCGTGCGTGCGTGCGTGCGTGCGTGCGTGCGTGCGTGTGTGTGTGTAGACCATGGTTTGGGTGAGGATAGGGGACTTAAAAAGGTTATTTCTTTCTTTTGTAGTTAGCTCAATGGTTGTTAAAGCAAATAGACCAATTACTCTCTTCTCAAAAAGTCAATTATACTGTCCTTTTTGCCTTAGTCAATCAGTTTTACTCCAGATCAGTACACAAATGCATAATGTCAAATGGATTATTAATTGTTCCTTGGGGAGTCAGAGATGCAGATCTGAAATGTTTAAGAATGTAAAAAAAAAAACCCACCACCAAACAATGACTAAATGGCAAATAGGAACTAAGGGCAATAGTTCATAGACAAGCTGGTGGGGCTGTGCATTTCCTATGTGGAGATATCTATGGTCACTGCTATCAACCACCAAGTGATAAAAACAAGCTTCCGTTTTATTTCCATCCAGGCAGGTGTAAACTTCTGTGTTTACATCCCAACCAACAAATGCTGAAGGAGCTTACTTGTACATTGTGATCAGTAAGCATCAGGATTGCTAAGCTCTGAACCCTTTCATGCAGACTCTGAAGCAACTTCTGGGAAGGTGGACAGCTGAGGAGATCTTCAGGGTCTGCGCAGACCAAAAAGTACCACAGCAGACATTTCTTTTTGCTTGAAATGAAATTTTGTGTCACAAGCTTCCTCCAAAAGCTGAGAGAAAAGTTTCTGATGAAGAACCTATGCTGTGATTATAGCCATGCACTGTACTTTGTCATGCAGTTGAGGGGAAAGGCTTCGCTCTCCCTTTTTAAGTGCACCACTCTTGAAACCTCCTGTTTTGTCTGCCAAAGTTGCAACTCTATAAATAATGACGGAATCTCCAAACAGGTCTCGCTCTCTCACTCACTAACACTCTCTTGCTCATTCACGCTCACTTGTTCTTTCCATCTCACTCTCACACTCTAACTCTCTGTCTCGCTCACTCACACACGGGTGCTCAGTTGGACTACCCTTTCCTCTCCTCTCCCTTCATTTCACCCTTGTTTCTTTATCCCTCCCTTCTCTTTATCTCTCTTCGCCTGACTTACCAGTTCCAGCCTTGCTTGCTGAAGGGGGAGTGCTTGTCCATCAGAGATGTGAGCCGAAGCAAACTGAGCCTCCGCAGCACAGAGATGCTTGGGGCGAGCTGGGCCTCTGCGCCCGGCTTGGCTGCATTTGCTGTGAAGGCCTGTTCACTGGACCAGAGAAGCTTCTGTGTGCTAGAGTGCAGAAAACCATAAACCAGCATGATTAATATCCAGTCTGATTGCATATGGTAAGAAAGCATTTGCTATGGATTGGAGAAGGAGATTATTATCTGCTTCCTTTGTCACACCACTAGTGTGAAGCAGCAGACCTGTTTGAAGCTTTTGGTTTTTTACGGGCTGTGCGACTGTGTCTTACCGAGAAGGGTATTTGCTGCGCTGATGGGTGTGCGTCAGTGCCCATGAGCTCTTGTCGTAGCTTTGCTCTGGGCGTGTCTGATCTGCTTCGCCCGGCTCTTTGATCTCCAGATGGATGTCAGTCAGAGAGGAGGGTGAAGGTGAGCTGGAGTGGGAGAAGTCAGAATCTCCATCTTCAGACAGTTTCTCTGTCCAGGAGGTGACCAGCTGCTGCAGTCCGCTAATCCGCTCCATGACGCTGTCCATGGCTGAGAACACGTCGTCGTCCATGATTTGCAGATTGTCCGGGACATTGTCGTAAATGCTGACGCGGTGGTCATACGTTGCCAAGGGGCTACAGACTGGCTCCAGTTCTTTGGAGCTGCTGCTTCTGCACCTGCGGCCGCGGTAGCCATGGAAGCTCCCAGTTCTCCAGTTGACGGAGGTGTTGTCAATGGGAGGGAGGATGGCACTGTGGCCCAGGGCAGTGGGGAACGTGCCTGGCTTGTGCCCGGGCGGAATCTTGAAGATGGCGTTGGCATTGAGGTCACGTGTGTGTAGCTCCCGCTCGCCCAAGTGGGGGTGCTCTCTCACCTGACCGCACAAGTCTAGAGGCTTGCAGTTGCTGCGGACCTTTGCAATGGGGCTTGGTGTGCTGGCAACACTGCTGTTCTCAGATGGACTGCTGCTGCAGCCTGAAGGCGGTGAGCATGATGCTGGGCTGCTAGGCTTGTCCCGCAGCCCCACGGCATTAAGCTGCTCAAGCATGCCCTCACCCTGGCCCTCCTGTATCACAGGACTACTGATGACTAAGTGGCCTCGCTCGTTGCGGCCGTGAGACCACTGAGTGGATCCCCGGAGCCTTAGCTTCTCCACCTTCCGGAGCAGGCCTTGGCCCTTCTTAAGAGACAGCCTGTCAGGAAAGCACTCTTCTCCATGCATGCTCTCAGGCTCGCTGGGGGACGGTGGCCCACTGCAGGGGCCATCAGGGGACTGGGGCTTGAAGGTCGATGAGGAGGAGCTTCGGCTCATCCTGGTCTCTCTGGGGGACCTGTGGGCACTGGCTCCCCCATCACTGTCACCGCTGCTGGAGCTGTGCGTGGAGAGGGTCTCGTGGTGCTCGCCACCATCCCACAAAGAAGCCTCGCAACTTCGCGATTGCCTCAGGCTGGAGGCAGGGATGTCCGCAGATGGCAGGAAGTCCATACCATCCATTCGAATCCAGCACCTAGTCTTCCTGTCATAGGACCACTTAGGGCTGATGGCATATAGTTCCTCATACTCACCATCCTCACTCTGGATGAAGGAGAAATGGGTAGGAGTGGGTTTTGCATAATGTGGATAGCAGGACTAACATGTGAGAGAATAATCATGTGTTAGGAAGAACTCTAACACTTAAGATAGTCTTTGAGGCTTTGAAGTTCATGCCAGCCTTTTATTGCTTTTTCATCAAGTAATTATGGGAAGGAAGTATGAGTGAAACTTTCATAGAACAGCATTCCAGATGTTTGTGTGCTTCTGTGAAAGTTTATTCTCTGCAATGCTTTTATTTACATATAAAGGTGGCGCTCAGATGTATTCTTCTGAAACTCACCCTCCGTTTGCATCTGCCCAGTTCCAGCTTCATCTCAACACATTTGTTTAACGTGCCTAATCTCCTGGAAGCAGAAAAAAAGCATGGTGGTCAAACAATCTGAGTGTCACAGTGTCTTCCCTAAAACTTCACCCTCATGATTTGCCAAGACGTATATAACTGACTTCTACTACCAGGGAGAATAAATCCCCCTACCTGCAGAGAGAGTCTATAGAATCAGTATCCAGGAATTCATGATCACTCTTCACCCAGTCTATGTCAATGGGGAAGCGGCAATCTGGAAAGCAAACAAGGCGAAAGGAATTGCTGTGTGAACGTGTTTGCCGCTGATTAGTGCGCATGCGGTTAGAGCTACGCTCAGTTGATCGTAAAACACAACTAGGCATTTTGCAAATAAATATTTACCTTTGAAGAGCTGTGCATACTGGGGGAAGCCAGCTGCTCTGAGCCAATCACAAGCCTCCTTCACTTCAATCTCTACAAAGAGAAGCGGTGCATATAAAACGAGTCACTTCTAATTGCTGTTTTAACCAAGCAAACATTAAAGAGAATTCAAAACATTATTACCCTTTAATTGAATTTACTTTTTAATTGAAAGACAAACTTTTTGCCATTCCCTCCAACTTATCAGCCCACAAAGCCATTCTTTTATGCCTTCTTGTCTTTCCCCATTATTTCATTCAATTCCTGTGCTGTGAGGGAGTAGCCTAATTTGCTGCTAATTGAATGTCGTCTCCATTGACGTGGTGGATGGAGGGATGGTGAAGCAGCCAATCCCTTGGACTCAAACTTCATCACATCCTGCTGTTCCTCTGCCACCCATTTCCTTTCAGCTTTGTGGACTCTTTCCTAGCGAGGCGCAGCCAGGAACAGATGGTGGAAACAAATCCTTCCATCGTCGCTGGCCGGTGAGCCATAAAGCCCCACTGCCAGTGCCTTTCTCACAGGCAACCACAGGGTCAGGGCAAGACCACTGGACCGGCAGCTACATAGAGCAGATGGCTCTGATATGTAAACAGTGGATGGAGGGTGGACGGGAGGGCGGAGTGTGTGACATGCTCGGATCCATGCGGTCTGCCTTTGTGGAGGGCCCATGAGTGGGTCAGCCCCCTGCCATGTCCTGCCCATGCTGCCGTGGCCCACTGGTGCAACCAGGCAGCCAGATCATGTCCCGAATAAATGAGCCGCCGGGACCTCCCGCTGCAGCTGTGAATCGCTAAAGCTGTGGAAAAGGGGGCTGTGAGACTTTGTGTGTGTGTGTGTGTGTGTGTATCCACACACATGGAGGGACGAGGTGATGATATCACCAGGTAACATTTTTGGTCTGTGATATGCTGTTCCAGGCTTTGGCCCTGAAGCAGTTGCTGTATACAAGGACAGCATTCCCCTGCACATGCTCTTGTGTAGGGATTACACACACTTGGCTAAGATGGTATCAAGCAGGCCTCCCTCATTGCAAGCTAACAGGGAAGGGAACTTCCTTTTCCAAATACCCCAAGCGGCTCTACAGGAAAGCACGGTCTTAGTGCTTGGACACTGATAACGGATGTAGCGTGCGATCATAACCCATTCCCGCCCTGAAAGCCTCCGGAAACCTCCAAGCATCTGAAGAGCCTGGAAGGGCCTTGTCTGCTGGTGGTACGTGCTGCCTGGACTGTGGGCTGTGTGCACACACAAAACCCACACTTGATTAGCATCCGTCACCCTGGAGGGGCTGCAGTTCAAACAGCATTCCCTCTCCCCATCCCACCAACACCCATTCCCCCCATCCTTCTTCATCCCCTTAGCAGGCGGCATACACAGGGACGCGCCCCATTGATAAAGAGTTACAGTGGGTCCCGTGGAGCTTCGGCAGATGCCATAAATGCCTACATTTGCCTGAGTGACCCCAAGTTGATTGACATGAGAACAGCATCAGTGACAGCATCTTGTTTTCTGCTGACAGCCCATGTGGTTTTAACCTTGCACACATCTCGACTGAGAGTGGGCGGGGCATCCTTAAGCTTTCCAAATACTTTAGGAAGGTGCCCCATGAGAGAGAGTTTCAGAAGCTTGGGAAGCGGTGTTAAGCTTCCCAACATTCCAGAAGCAAAATGAGCAGACTCCAACGCACAGAGTTGGGTGCAGATGAAACGGTGCATAATCCTGCCTAACAGCGGCCTGTGTTTCCTAAGCGGCAGAGACACATAATCTCCCCAAATCTCAGACTTGGACCACAGTTTATTGACAGGTTTTGAAAACTTACAACACATACATATGAAAGCCCACAAATGAACAGCTTTTTTAAAATCTGCTTTAGCTTGCAGAGAAGGAGCAACTGTTGAATGTTTATTGAAATTGATTCCAATTGCAGCTCTTAAATTAGCCGCCACAGTCTTGGAACTAAAGGGACCAATGCTACAGTGGTTCTGCCAGAAATTCAGTCATTTCATGTAATTACCCATGTTGTTAGGAGGTTAACCTCAGCTGTCAGAACCTTATTTCAAGAATAATAGTATTCACTGCAATGTCATAATCAGGAGGACACAATAAGACAAACAACTTAATTACGGTGATGGTTCATTGCATTCTCAACCATCCCACATACACTTGACAGGACACAGAGGGTTAGAAATGGCGAAATAAAAATCCAGTGTTTTTCATGGCTTTGAAGCCAGATGCTCTCTCTCTTTCCATCACATGTAAAATTTTGTCAGTGACAGGTCTGATGTGGGTGCATGCATTCCCCTGTGCTCTTACCAGGTTTGGCAGGTAGAGCAGCATTAGGTCATGAGCATCATTGCTCTGTTGTTGCCTCTGGTTGCTAACAACAATCTGCACAGCTGGGCCCAATGAACAGAGCACCTGTGGTCCTTCTTTAAGATTAGATTATCTACACTGAAATGTGTAGTTTTGAAATTTCAGTGCATCTTACAACAGTTAAATCAGACTACCTATTTAATATTTGTATTGTAATACAAATGGAAATCTTCCAGCATACACTGTAAATATGGGTTTTCTTTTTCTGTAAGGTGTTAACAAATTACATAGAACATTATTTGCTGGTGAGAGTCTTATAAACAGGAAGATACTGTTTATGGATTATATTATGGATCAATCTTTTTTTTCTGTCTTTAAAAGGTTTAACAACTATGCCAGCAACAAAAATCTATCTTTGGATGGAACCTAAACAAATTGAGGAAGTTCTACCAGATCAAAATGATTAAATGGTTCAAACTTGTTTACTCACAAAACCTTTCTGCCCTTAATTAACATAGACATTGAGCTCATTAACCTGTTGCACCTTCTACAGTGTCTCCTCCAAAAGCCAGCCTCTGCTCCTCAATGACAGAACTGTTCTAATATGTGAATCTGACATGGGAAATTTAACAGAACACTAAAGATACTTAACACTAAAGATATACAGTTCAAACAGCCTTCTGCCTTAAAAATTAATGCATTACATAGGTTTTGTAAGCATTTTTGTAAGTTATACAAATTATAAATATGAATAATCTTTTTTGTCTGACTACTAAACTGGGTTAACACAGAAAATATGCATAAAACCTTCACTTACTTGTTATCAGCATTGTTGTAGAGTAGTTCGTGTTGTTAGGAGTTCAAACAAAAAAATGAATTGCCCGTCGCAAATATTAAAAAAGCATAATAAATTGTTTTAAACATGACAAAATTATGACTTTAAGCAAAATGACTCTAGTCAAAGTTCTTGTTTACAGAAAGAATTCTAATTCATATGAAGTCCTCTTATTCAGACTCGTGACATAATGAAAACAGTGGGAAGGCGTTCCCCCTTGCTCTCGCTGGACTGTACCAAGTGCTCTCAACTTTGACTGAGAGGGTGGTTCCACAGTGTGTAAAAGAAAGGCAAAGGTTAGATTTGTGTTCAGAGTGCAGAAGAATACGTCTGGCACTAGTTGTGAGCAACCGAGACATATCTGGCCATTTATGTAGTAGTCATGAAACACTTGGGGCATGAATGTTTAGTGCAAAACAGTTTAATGTTTCAACTGATCAACTTCTAACAAACATGTAAAAAAAGGAATTATGTGCAGCTGTGTTGCTACAGTTATGGTTTGATATACAACCCGCTTAGACTATGTGGTCGAATGTTTAGTAGGTTGGATACATCCCCAGTTGCGTGTTTCATGGCAGATCTTCAAATGAGGTCAAGAGAAAGCTGCTTCCTTGCCTGAACAATGCATCCCTTCAGGAAACGTTGAGAAGCCAACAATAGACGACTGAGAAGTGCGTCATCCTGAACAGCCAGTGTAAAGCCTATCAAAACATCTATCATACATCCAAACTAAACAATCCAGGCCAAGCCTGTGTGGAATTCCACCCCGCAGTCTCACAGTACCCCAACTCCCCATAACCTTTTATACTTTCACATTAAAGCCATGGCTGGAACCACTGATGATTCCTGTGCAAGTCCTGTGAATGCAGTCGGAATACCTCCTGCTAAGTATAATTACTTAAAAACATGGAACATGTATAGTCTGCTCATACAACTTGAAGGCTAATGACCACCCTTAAACTATGGCAATATTGGCAAAGCCCATCACAGATAATGGTTTTTTGACTCTAAGGCTTCATTACGAAGGAGTCCTTGATGTCCCATTAGCACTAATGAGCCTCTTAGGTGTTTGATTACAACCTCACAAAAAACTTGAAGTTTCCAGCATTTCTGTCTTTGGCTTAAAGGGAAGAGAATAAAATTGTATGGGATTTCCTATTTTGCTTTAATCCTTTTACCGGCCTTGAAAGGCTTTCTTTCTTACAGCATATTTTTCTTCTTTGTCACCTAACTTGACCTGAGAAGTCATTGAGTAGATCAGAGATGGATACGCACCTTCAGTTCAAACTGTCAACTCAGCACTTAATGTGTCTGCCTGATGCCTGATGGCAGATCTGAAATCTGTTCTTCTAGCAATAATAGATTATTAACTTGAGACTGACATAGCAGTTAACCACCTTCAAGGATTCCTAACTGTGGAGGATTTTCTGCTTAATTTATTTATTCCTTTTTTAAAAAATGTATATATTGTAGTTGGGTATGAACATAAATGCTTTTGGAGCGCCAAGAATGACACATAGCTGTCATCACGTTGTGCTTAAAAGACAAACAATCAAACAGACAGCAACAGAAGGAATTTAGTGTTTTACTTGCAATTATGTCCCTTTTTTACCATCAGACCTATAAAGCGAGGTATTCTCTAATGGAGTAATGGACCTCTAAATGAAACTAAATGTCAAATCCACCCTGCTATTATTGCTTAGCTGTAGCCAGTTCCTAGTGGATAAAGGCAAAGGCATGTAATTAACTCAAACCCAACTAGCCTGCTATTGAACTATTGGCCATACAACACTGCTGAATGCTCAAGTGTACTTGAAAACACACACCAACAGGTTCACTCTGCCACATAACCCTGCTAATGCCTGATGGTGCATTACACTCACCGATGCATCACCCCTGCTCTCCCCTCTCAGTGACTGCTGTTACACGACACACTGGCACCCCCCAGGTTTTAAACCTCACAGCTCTCATGTCGGAATTACCAAACAGTCCTTTTAGTGTGTGCATTCCACAGGGACTCATCCAGCTAGCTATTGGTCTTGTACACTCTCTTATTTAATATGAAACTGTTATAAATAGAGGTCTCTGAAAGCCCATTCTCCCTAAATGATTCAGACTTTTCTAGCCAAAAATCAATTATGAAGGTAAATGCCACCCTCTGGAAGTACCCGTAATATGGCAATGAGTCTCCAAAGACATCTGCAGTCTAATGAAATGAAATGATTCAATTTTACAAAAGGTATGAACCTTTGAACTTTAGCTGGGTCACAAACATCCCCATATATGTTTTATGTAATTCCTACAAATATTCCTTATAAAATCAGAATTTCTTAAAATGACTAGAATATAAAAAGATGACCATTACACAGAAAATAAAAATATGTCTGCAGTTAGGTGTCTTGAGGTTTAAAGAAAAAATGTGTCTAGCAGAAGACGACAGGACAGACTGGCAACGCTGGATGACAAGGTCACGGAAAACATGACAGCAGCGGTGGCTCCATCATGTCCCCAGCGAGCTCCACCCTTGACGTGTGTGGAGACACTTACTGCACCTCCCAGCACAGTTTCCTCTCTGGCTGCCATTTTGGCCAAAACCACTCAGCCCGCACATACCTCTGGCCTCCCGTTCATCAGCATGAGAATTAAAAAGGAGGCCAGAAGACAAATGTTTGGTATATGTCAAATCAAGATGCTTGGCAACCATCCTTAAGTAGAAAATATTAGGCTTTGCTTTAAGATGAACATGAGAGCATACAATTTGTGGAAGTTATATATAAGATTTGTGAGGCTGTGTCAGTATTTGTCCCCCATCCTGCTGTGTCAGAATTTATATCCCCTGTGCTACTGTCAGATTTTGTCCACCTTGTACAACCCAGTTTAGTTTTTCTACTGTTACTATTTACTGAATTTGGACAATTGGTGGACTGTTGAACTTTCTGTGTGTGAGTGTGCTATACATGTAAAGGTCACCAAACCTGGTGATCTCAGACTTGACAAAGTCATAGAATTTGAAAAGTTTCTAGGTGGACTGAGTTGGAAATGTTTTGACAAGAGTGCTGTTTTCTTAGTTGTGGCTCATCTTCAATCTCAAGCTAAAGTTCCTGATGAACTTACACGTAGCCCGTGACATTTGGCCCTTGACAGCACTACATGTTTTCTTTTAAAGACACAACTGTTCTAGAGAAAGCTATTCTGACACCTGATGGTAATTATGGATGTTTTGGCTTTTGTTTTCGCTGCCACCTCGCATTTACATCTGCATGGACTCTGGCAGCACCCTTCACAAAGTGCACCTGACAGGAAAAGTCATTCTGTAGAAGTCAGGATGGAGAGGGGCATCTGACACCACTGTAACAAAAAATCATTGCAACTCAGCTTGCATATTTCAGATGTCTTATGCCGGACTGAATTAAAGATGTAGTGGCGACACTTTTGGAGTTTTTCTTCCAAACTCTGGCGCTGTCCCCATTGGTGGATTAGACAGCTGGTGGATCCAGTGATGCCTTTCAAGAAGCAGTGAGCAAAATTTATAGATCTGCCTCAGTTAAGAATATGAGTTTGCAAACAAATGGAGATGAATGGGTTTCAGTTCATTCTGTCCTTTCAGGGGCAGTGATGGCGAGCTCACGTAGACAGCGCAGCACAAAGTAGCATGTGGTATGTGAGTGAACGCCTCAGGAACTGGCCCTGCAGTCTCCTTCGGAGCACTTTTGTTCAGTAGAGGTCCTTGGCACTGTTGTACATGTTCTATTAAAAGGCACAGAGAGCCATTTCCACTGACCTCCATTAATAGCAGCCACTGACAAGACCCCCCCCCCCCTTTTTTTTTCAAAGCAAGTGCTGAGGGCGGAGGAGGTGGCTGGTAGGAAATGCCTGTGTATGATAGCAAGAGAGTGGCTGTGCGTGTCCAACGTTGAGCGTGTTCATCCTAGGGTGTGTACCCAATGTTCTGGATGTATTTACAGACTATTTATTTTTACACACGATGGCGAGAATGAATGAGAGGTCCCTAACCAATCTGCCCAGCTGCCCATGAGTCTCCGCAATGCTATTTCCCGTGCTGGTATAAAGCACTCAATCCAGGAAGTGCTTGTTCTTCACATGTATCCCACTAGCAGCCACTTCTGATCAGACTACGCAGTGTGAACCACCCGGTTCAAAATGGCCCGGCCTCACTACTGGTACCAAGTGGGGCTGATCCGAGCTCTTTTGATCCACAACGTCAGACTGGATCAATTGAAGTAATTGATCCAGTAATAATGTGCCAACTTTTCTCTTGTCCTTCTCAGATGTCAGAGAAAGAGAATTAAGAGGGTGAAACACATTAGAGTTTAGACCCAGTGCTCCCATTATCAAGCCAAGCAGGTCCAGAGCGCTCACAGAGCTGGTGCCCTAGCTTTTTGTTACTGTGCTGTGATGGTTAATGGCTTCCACAGAACTGCAAGCGATAGCTAATAATGGCAGAACTGAGCTGGAGAGAGAATGCCATAGGCCGCGAGCCAGAGGCTCAGGAATTCAATTAAGTGTGAACATGATTAGAGAATGAATGAATGCACTAACTGCTTATAGATGAACCACACTAGTAAGTGAAGCCTGCGGCCTCCAGAAGTTCACCAAAGTGTGGTCTAAATTTTGAATGGTTCGCAGAACCCAAAAAAGGATTGTGGTATTCCTGGCATTCACCTGACCTCTTCAGGTTTCAGGTCTACATTAATGCTGTTTTCAGTAGGATCAGATTTGAGGTCAGAAGAAACATGGAAACAAGAAACAAGAAATTCATTTTCATCCAAATGTTTTCAAAAAAAAAAAAATGTTGCAAAATTTCTCTTAATGCTTAATTATAACTTTGTAAGCATTATGCACAATCTTGCATTTTTCTTTAGCAATGTAATGTTTATGTTAAAGTTAATGGAATAGGGAAAAAAAAGAAAATTAAAAGATAATACATCTCCAGTAATATTCCTAGAAATAAACTGGAGTAGTGAAAAAGTGTTTTTTATTTCCTGGTAATTGAAAAGGACTTCATTCATTTTATTTAAATTGACAATCACTCTGGACATTCGCAATAATGCGCTCCATCTAAATATAAACAAATTGATAGCAGAGTATGTTGGAAAACACTTTGGATGGTCTGAAAATGACTGTTGTTAATCAGAAATAGCACTGCAAATTTATGATGGTGCTTCTGTGTTTATAATGCTTGAGTCAATGAGAATTCTATTGGATTTCAAGTTCTATGAGCAAGAGATCAAATTCAATGCCTAGATCTTTGGAAAATCCAGCTTCCAGCAGAACGTGTAGGTGAGTCAGTGAAGGCTGTGGTCCATGGTTCCAGGTAATGTGTTTCTATGGATTATTATTACATTTTAGGGATATTATTAGCAGTATATGAAGTAATCAAAAGTGAAATACTTTTTTAAAAGCATGTGTAAAGGGTTACTGACATGGTTGTGGAGTCTTTTTAAATCTTCTTAATCTCACTTACATTATCTGCACATACCATAAATGATCCGATATCTCCATGGTACTGCTTAACATCATCAATCTGAAGAACAGTGCACTGCCATACCGTGGCACTTTGCTTGCAGTGCCATTCTGGAATGTCAGACTGAGGTCACTTATCCGACTTCCGCTGTTCCTGTGGCCCACGGAAAAGAAAAAGGCGGAGTATGAGAGTGTGAAGGGTGCAGCACTCCCACAACAGAAGGTAGAGAACGTCCTGTAAAGATATCCCTAAGATATCGATGTTTTGTAATCCTGTAGCCTGGTGCCCAGTGCTGGAAATGTCACCTTATGAGTTTCCCAGGATTCCTTGCCATTTTAACAATAAGATGTGTGACATAAGGAACCATTGCCTGTATTTAAATGAAGCGCAGGAAATGAGCTGAACATGGTGTAAACGCATGTAGATGATAGAAATTGTTGCATTCATTTATGGGGGTACTAATACTGAATCCTGCTCATGAGTTGAACATTTAAGTGACCTTTCCACCACGACTAGGCTCGACCGCACAGGCTCCTCTGTGCCCACTTTTCAACACATCATGTTGCAGACCAGAACTAGGGACTTACATTAAGGTGCTTACGAAGACGACACCCCCCCCCCCCCCGATATAACAGGTGCCAATTTTCAAGACAGTCTCACAGGCTTCTTTTTTTCTGAGAATGCGAATGGCCCTGAGACAACTAGATTACACATTCAGCCTGCTGCCTGATTTGAAATGAGGGAGAATGGCAAAATTACAGCAATTGAGAGGATGGCTGCCCTGAATGCAGCAGGCTGTGAGTGCGTACAATGGAAGACCTGCGCAGGGAGAGGGGGGTGTTTTGGGGTGGGGGTGGAGGGGCTGGGGGAGCACGAGGAGTGGGAGAGGAAGGTATGCAAACAGTTTAGAAGAAGCTTTGCATAATCTCTTTTTGGCTGCAGCTAGCAGTGCTAGATAAACACTTATGCTGGCACACACACGCACGCACACGGACACACACGCAAAATACAAAAGATCTGAATGGCTTAGGTGCATGGAAACACGTGTGCACACTTGTGCACCTTTAAATGGTGTAGTGAGAGCAGTCCAAAAGCACTTGGAAGTCCATTTCTTTCATGAAATGTAAATGAATTTCTTGAAGAGCCTTTATGTTTGTGTAAGTGAATGAAAAGGTAGGTAGGTAGGGGTGTGTGTGTGTATGGTATTGGTGCCTGTGGGGGTGCAAGTGTTTTCATTTGTGTATATGCATGGTCATTGCGTGGCACTCCTGCTCCCTCTGAGGGCCTCGGGCAAGGCCATGTCCTGACAGAGCAGTGCAGGTCAGCGCAGAGACTAACTCTCCCCCTGCTGGTGGAAAAAGAGCCATTACACCGGCTTTCCTAATGGAGTTCTCTCACATCTTGCAACACACGGATATTATCAGTATTATTCTTGATTAAATGAACTGGTGTTACCATAGCATATTTGGGTTGTAATTACATTGATATGAAATAATTAAAAGTGGTAAAAAAAAATTAATAAAATAAAAATCAACAAAAAAGTAAACTCCATAGCTGCACAGTTGGGTCTCAATTTTTATTTGTTTCACATTTGTAACTACATACATTTCATATTAGGTTTAAATGGTCACTGAATAATTCACAGTGGTTACTTATAAGCCTTAAGGTTAATAACTAAATAATAAGACAGGAATTTAAAAGGCTAAAGGTTTACTGGCAGGGATGTGAGGTCTTTATATTTTTGAGACTCTTTGCAGTCTAAAGAACAACAGTTAAACAAAGATTCATATTTAAAAGTTTCTAAATATAAAAGCTCTAAAGTTCTATTCCATTTTCCTGGATCCTTAATAACATGTCCAAATTGTGGTGAAAAAGTGACATTTTTATTGTTTTTCTTTTTCTAATTAGCTTTACAGAACATTTTGTGCTAAAAAAAGAACAAGTTGTTGACGATTGTGTGTGTAACCTCTTTCAAAAGGTTCTGTCTGACTCAGAAAAGACACAGGCTATTCTTGGATATTGTCTCTTCCAAGTATAGTTGTATAAGCATATATACAATTGACTATAAACCTCATCAGAACACCGCACCCTCTTACTTGGACATGTGACAAACATCTGCCATATCACTCAGTTACAATTGCGAATATTATGTCTTTGACATTTGTAATATATTAATTAAAGGCAAGAAAACCAATAAACTTTGCAATGATTCACACCTTAGGAATGTTAACAGGCATGCTGCGTTTCTTACATGAACTCAATTAAATGACAACACTGGTGACCTCACTATAAGAAGTCCAAACAGAGTGATATCTGTGGCACTGGCAGTAGCTATCTGGACTGGTCCTGAGCATTTGCTATAATAGGCAGTGCAGGAGTTCATAATTCAACTGAATGGTCAGACGATGATTTGTGAAGAAAGATCAGTCAATGACATGCAGGAAGCAATGAGGTCAGCTGGACCCTATGATCTTGCGCAGTGATATTGCCTTTTATAGCTGAGCGTCTCAAGAGGAAATCCTTGCCTAATTAACAAAGTCCTGCCCTCCAGCACTGGACTTTACACTTTCCTGTTTAGTCCCAGGCAGAATGAGAGAGAGAGAGAGAGAGAGAGAGAGGCAGATGGGGAGAGGATAGAATGATAGATGAGAGTGATGTATGACCACAAAAGGAAAAGAGGGTGGGGGTTGGAGGTGGAGGGTAGCTTAGAATGGGCAGGCTTGGGGGATCAGCTCTGTTGATGCACAGAGAAAGGTGGTGGGCTACAGAAACACAGAGAAAAGGTGGAGGGTACCTGATACACAGAGAAATGTGATATGCAACAGACGCACAGAGAAAGGTGGTGGGCTACAGAAACACAGAGAAAAGGTGGAGGGTACCTGATACACAGAGAAATGTGATATGCAACAGACGCACAGAGAAAGGTGGTGGGCTACAGAAACACAGAGAAAAGGTGGAGGGTACCTGATACACAGAGAAATGTGATATGCAACAGACGCACAGAGAAAGGTGGTGGGCTACAGAAACACAGAGAAAAGGTGGAGGGTACCTGATACACAGAGAAATGTGATATGCAACAGACGCACAGAGAAAGGTGGTGGGCTACAGAAACACAGAGAAAAGGTGGAGGGTACCTGATACACAGAGAAATGTGATATGCAACAGACGCACAGAGAATGGTGGTGGGTACCAGACACATGCGAGCTGAGGCCCCGGGGACTTTGTTATGCATCCGAGTCTTTGCATACCTTCGCACATGACCTTCACAACGTGTGATCCTTCACACAAAGCACAGGTGAGACCATTTAATCAAATCTTAACCTCTTTCCCTTAGCACATCTTTACTGCAAAAATCTTCCTAAATATCCATTTAAGAGGACAAGCACAAAAAAAATAAACACCCCTGCACCCTTATGGGAACCATAAACCTTTGAGAGCCAAGAGGAATGATATTCATGGGAAAAAGTCCTCCTAGAAGTTATTGCTGATTCGTAATGCTGTTTTGAAATGTTAATGGAGAACCATATTTAAGCTGCAAATGTTTTAATATACATGTGTTCCAGATACACTAAATTTCAGCTTTGCCTTTAATTTTCTTTCTGGAAGGTGTGTGACTAATGGCCAAGGGCAGGTCTCCACAAAGAAATGGACCGAGTTCCTGGACTGCATTCAGATACCTGTTGAGAGTAGGTAGAGAGTGGGGGTTGGCCCCTGTGTGTTTCAAAGTGTGCACTCCATTTAGTAGCAGAGCCAGGGGCCCATAGGATGTTGCATTGCAGGGAAAGCAACATCGAACTAAAGACAAGCACATAACTACTTTAGAAATGGTGAAGTATCAAGATGACATATTTAATTTAGACACAGTATGGCAGGTTGAGAGTTTGGTAAACTCCAGTTAGACCAATTAAATGGTGTAATACAGTAAATCGGGTGCTGTAGGAACATGTTGTAACAAAATAGCAACACTCGCAAAAATTCATAACTGCATACTACTCCGTTTGCAATGTCAACTCAAATATGCTGTTACAAAAAGAGACAAAAACCCATCATGAAAGTGTCGATATGAAAATGTCATTTTAACACACGGTGAAACTGTGTGTAAACATTTTTAAAAATTTTTTAAAATCAGCTGTTTGAAGCATATCCAAATCTAACTGTAAATATAGAATATATTATAATGTGAAAAACCAATCCAGAGTAGCAACATTTGGACTAAACTCCATATATTTATATATCAAAATATTATTTTTCACATAAATATTACAGTGCTACAGGCCAAAGTAGACAAAATGGCACCCATGTGTCACGGTGTAAGTTCTGCCGGCATTCATCCAGTTCAAAATAAGAGACTATTCAAGCAAATGACAATTTAATTATGACTTTGAGATGCTCTGTTTTGCACAGTTAGTATATAATGTGCATTTGCACTACAGCTGTTCCAGAAAGTTGAGCAAAGGTGCAAAACAGCAATCAGAATGTCTACTGATTCCAAAAGTAACTCATTTAGGCAGACAGTTAAGTAATTACTAAAGCTACACATCTTCATTTAGTTGACATGTGTTTGTATGACAGTTGAATGCTTTCTGCACAACAAGAGATCTTCTATCTTCTGTGAATCAATTTTTTTAGGTGAGGTAAATGCACACTTATTATATAGCCTTTTTGAATTAAGGCAATTTACTGAATGTAACTGTTGTCCCACTTTAAGACTGTTATTGAAATGACACTCAGAGAACAACATAAAAACTATTACAGAAATCTCATACAGAACCAGGGTTTAATTTTTAGCTATAATGCGTATAATAGGTAACCCACAAACAAACATCATAACATCTCTATATGCTCACCACTTTTGTTAACCCACACTATTTGACTGTGTATAAAGGGGCTCAGCCTAGATAGCTCTTAAGCCATTCTCAGACCTGCAGTTGATTTAGGACGTACCATTCTGTAATGGAACCTCATAAGGGCCAAATCCTGTTTGTCCCCACTCACCATTTAGTAGTAAAAACTTGTTCAGTCTCAAGGCTCTCTCTTCAGAGTACAACTCAACATATGCAACAATTTTGGAACAAATTTGTATAGTGAATCTCTTTACCTAAATGTGTAGAGAATGTGACATGCAGTTTTAATGCAAATTCACAATTTAAGTATACATGATGAATATTGTTTTCAGCTTCATATTGTAATTGATTTAGTTTGTCCATATATCAGGTACACTGCAATAATACCACTGTAGCGATAGAGACATACAGTAAGTCACTCAATATGGGTCTTAAAAATGCAAGCAATGATTATTCAACTTAGACTGGCAAACATCTCAAGCCACTAATCTTAAATGAAACTCATGTCTCACTACCATAAATTGAGATTATCTTGAACAAAATTGAACAGTGTGCATAGTGTATGTTTGTGCTACTGCTATCTCCAGTAAAAAAGCAAAAACAAACCAAAACTTTATTCAGAATGTCTGCTGATTCTAAAAGTCATTTGGACACTCAGGTAATGTCATCATTAGCTGTGTCTCCATCTAGTTGCTGTGTGCACATCTGATAGTTATTTGCCAACCCAACAAGTGATCCAGTCCATTTACGAATTGATTTCCTTTGACATGAAGATCCACACATGGGCTTCAAAACAATCTATGGAGCTTGTGGAACTGAGATGATGTGCAAAGTGTAATGGCTAAATCTTTGGGCTTTTAAGATCTCTATTAAAAATTCTGTTGCATGACACTGAAAGTATTTTTCAAAAAAAAACAAAAAACAAAAAACAAAAACAACAACAACAACAAGAATTTTCTTCCCTCCCTCATTTTTTTCAGATTAAATATTTCACAGTAAAACTAACAATGCACATAATGTATGCAGAGACTGCTTAGTGTAGAAAACATTGATGTAGAAGAAGTCCACTCATGTGGCTTACATATTGCAGCTGTGCTGTCACTGTAAGTAGGGAGAAATCAGAGTCCAACCTACTGCACAGATTTATACTCAAAGCGTTTTGTAAGATTAGCTTCACATGATTATCAACCAGTGAGGCACAGTAAGGCTAATGGCATTAATAAGAGTTAGCTTTAGCCTTTACTGAAACAATATAGTGCAACTTGAGTTTGTGATGATGAAGGTAACAAAAAGGTGTGTGTGGGGGGGGAGGTGAAGGAATACATGGCCAATGCTCATCACCTGTCTCCTAATGAGTTGGATGAGCCTAGCTTTGATGAAAATGTCATGCCATCCTTTCTTATTGAAAATCATTACCTTTTAAAGATCATGACATTAAAGAGCCATCCATGTGCATAAACAGCAGACAAGTAAGTGAAATACAGCCTGGTGACCAAAGTTTCCTGATGCAACTGGCCTGTGCTGTGCCTGCCAAAAATGCCATAGTCAGAGGAGAGGCCCATTCATCAACTGAAGAGGAGAGGTGTCATAAGAGCTGTCCAGTCAATGATTCATACTGCTCTCTTGTAATAATGTGATGTTTTTATCAGGTGGCTCACAACCAGCATCTCTGGTTTGTCTACATATGCTTCCAGCTACTGCAAACTGGCATTGGTTAACACCACTCTGAGCAATATTTGGAGCATCTCGTCAGGCACATGAGGCAATCCTCCAGTGAAATGTCATCTAACAAATGTCTTTAATTAAAAAGTGCTAAAGAATGTGCATGTCTTAGTCTGCTGTGAGAACCCTGCAGCTGAAACATTCAGTAAAAACTTTAGACTGCACCACAAAAAAAAAAAAAAAAGTTTTTAGTTACTTTATCTATCAGCTATCCCACAAGTGGGATACTTCTCATTTAAAATTTTCACTATCTCTAATGGACAATCAATGATAGAAGTTGACAATAAAAGGTCTTTTTTAAAAATTTTATTTTAAATATAGTCATTGACCATTGTTGTGATAATCCAGCCTGACTTTAAGATGATAGTTCAATGTCAGAAGACATTTCATAAATGAGTAATTGGTCAGAATCTGTTTAAAGGAGGGAATCACTGTCAGAATTTATTTGGTAAAATCCATTTTCAAACCGGTGACCTGATTTGAAATGCATAAGTGCTGCCCTTATATGACATGTCTTGAAGTTATAAAATTACATCTGTTTCAGATGTTATATTTTTAACGACTGCAGCTTTTATTTGAAATCTGACATTCTGCTGAAAATACAATTGGTATGCAAACAGAAATCATGCTCCCATGCCCTCAGCTCATTGTAAAAGACAAGTTCTCCTTGCAAACTAACCTAATGCCTAAATATTAGTCCACTTTGTACTTTGCAATTGTTAGTAGCCACAGCTAACAATAAATGTCAAATATAGTCACCTGGATCCAATGTAGGCATACATGTTAACAATTGGAGGTGGTTACTCATTAAAAAAAAAAAAAAAAAAAGTTAGCTTGTTAGCTTTATACAATGTACATATATTCACAATGTACAAATTTACAGCACTTTGTTTGCTGGTGATGTTCAAAACAGAATTACTAACTAGGTAGAACTAGGTCGCTTATGACTTGTGCATATATCCTGAACTCATTCATTCAGCCTTTTTAAACTCAGAAATATATTGAGGTAGAGACCTCAATTTACAATATAGCTATATATTAAAATATCCCATGCAGAATATATTCCAAACAACAAACTTGTGTAAAAATAGTTAAAGTGGAATAAAACCAAATTAAATAAGAATACCTTAAAATAAGGAACAGTTACAAATTCAAAAATTAAAGCAAAATAAATACATAATCTAAGAGAGAGAGAGAGAGAGAGGAGAGAAGATTCAATTAAAATTTAATTTCCATAAGGATAAAACTTTAGACTGTTCTGCATGTTATTCCAGGTTTCAGGTTCACAGCAAGTAAAACTGAACTTTCCAAACTCAGTAAAAACAGCCAGTACCTGCAACATAATCCAATCATTTGCCTTACAGAGAGAGAGGGCTACCCAAACTTAGCTCAATCATGAGCTCACAACAATACGTATTATTCTCGCTAGTAATAAATCTTAAATGCAGAGTGATAAACAGAGTCCAGGGGCCTGAGAGTCACAGCTGAAGCATGCATGTTTAAATGTCACCATAATCCATAAGAGCAAGGAAAGTAGCCTCAATAAGCATCCATCTACAGTACAGAGGGAAGCATGTTTTATTACTATGAAAGAGACCAAATTTTCCCTTAATTTTTGCTCACTGCCAGGCGAAGAAAAGAGGAAACAAACGCGAGTCACCCACTGAAGAATTTCACTAAACGCACTAAAACGATCATAAAAGTACACTAACGAGAACAGAAGTAATCGCAACATTCGATGAGCGATAAACGATCGCAAAACACAAAGAACTTTTAAGGGACACAACAATATCATAACAACCCTCAGGTGGTGTGGCGAACGAGACACAACACACACCACCTGAGCGAAGCGTGGCTACAAAAAACAAGGAACAAAACACAAAAACAAACTGACCCAGTTGCAAAGCCGCCGCCGAATAACGGATGCTGCCGTTGGTTAACGCCGTTACTCTCACAAGCCCTAGTCAAACGATATTTAAAGTCTTCTCGTCAATCGAGATTCCAAGATACTTGTACTAGACTTTTAAGATTTGTAATACGTTTAGTAGATATAATCACGCAATCAGTATCGTTAGCCTTGTTGGTAAACATGAATGTAGTATTATATTAATTAAGGACTAATTTATGGTTAGCCTATAGAGCGCCACTTGTAAATCAGCAAAGCAATAAGTATCCACAGAAAAGTACAGGACTACATCATCAGCATATAAATGAACATTATACGCAAATACAGAAGAAAAAAATAATTTGTATAAATTATGAACAGAACAAACCTAAGGATTGAACCTTGTGGGACACCTTTAGCAATTTTCATACATTTGGATTTAACATTTCCAGTTGTCACAGCTGTCTGTCCATGAGGTAACTCTAAAACCATTTATAGGTGAGTACTATAAGCCTTGTTAAAAGAATGATCAACTGTATCGATCACTTTTGAAATATCAATAAAAATCGTGGCACAGTGCTTATTTTCTATCTAGAGCCAAAATAAATTTGAAAATTTAAAACAAGAGAAGCGACACAACAGTGCTGTGTTTTTCTCTAAAAACAGTGGTGTATGCTGAGAATGGAATGTGTTGAGTAATAATTTGATTATTTACTAGGCATTGTACTATTTGAACATTTAGAGATAGGCTATAATTGTTCAGTTGCCAGAACAGATAAACAATATTAACAAAAGTCATAATAATAGTAAATAATTAATAAGAGTCACAACCACAACAGCAACCACTTCACACTGCTTTGACTGTTCCTGCAATGGAGCAACACTGGTGACTGTATTAAAAAATGGCCTCAATGCATCTGCTAATTATCCACATGTGGCACAATTAGCTATTAATGCTATGAGAACCAGCTACAGTCTACACACCTCCACCATGATTAGCCATCAGCTGCTTTTTTGGGGCACAAGGATAAAAAGCATAGGATGCATTCATTTGCTGGACCTGGTTCACCTTTTGCTTTGTCACAGCATTCACAAGGACACAGGAGATGTTCTTTGCTGCTGGTAAATAAAGTGCTCTCCACATGGTCGACAAGACTAAAAAATGGATGCTAATGCGTTTGCAAACTGTAGGGTTCCGCTCTGACTGACTGGGATTGTGATAGCTAGGGGGAGACTCTCTGGAAGTTTACTCTCCCTGTATAGGAGTCCAGAGCTTCTTTTGTTCAAGCAGCAATATGTCTTTAGGCACTTCTGTGGACAGGTGGCTCACATGCTTTTTCATATTGGCATTTCGACTAGCTCTTTCATAGTCTTTATACTCCCCTGTCCCTGTGCAATAAATATCTGTTTAGAAACTGCCATTATATTGTACTCCCATTGATTGAAAGATAAGCATGTTGATTGGTCGCTTCATTTACTAATTGATTGCTTGACTCATTGTCTGATTTTCTTGGTGTGATTGATGGAGCAGTGAAGCTGGTTGGAGATCAAAAGACCGTGTTCTCCCGAATTTGAAACATTACCTCCCTCCGAAACTTTGTAGTCCGAGTCAATGGGCATCTCAAGCATAGCAGGCCAGACCCATACCAGACAGAAATTTGGAAGCACAACAGGGAAAATCATTTGGTCTGGTCTCCTTGCCATAGTCATTTAACTTGATTAATAGGAGCACCGTTGATTCAATTTTTCCATTTCTTGGTATTGCTCTCTTGTGCCAGAAAGATATATTTACTAAGGCAAATAAGCCATTCTTTATATTTTTCAGTTTGGATTTATATTAAAAATATATACTCATGGAGAGAGGGACAATCAACTTCTGTACAGGCTCTATCCACAATATGCCCATGATGGTATTCATTGTTTTTATGCTCTTTGGTTCACATTGTGGATAAGGTAATTCTTGCTTCTTTCAGTCTGCATTGCCAGCTTGAAAGAAAATAGAAGCACTACAGGAGAGAGTGGAAAAAAACAGAAGGTCCTGAATGGGTGAATCAGTTATTAAGTACTATCAGGCCTCTCATCTCTTATTCAGGCAGGCAGTCACAGGCTGGGCACAGAAGAGCTGCAGTGCTGGCGTGTGATAGATTCGAAGCTAAGCAGAGCTGACTGAAGTTTCAAGGTTAGGGGGCTTCTTTACGGACTGCAGGATGGAAACGGCAGGCTCGCTTGTGATCATGGTTTCCATTATGCCTAACATGACCCCTCTGGAAGCCCCATCCGTCATCATGATGTGAAACCAGCCCAGCACCCTGGACAGGCGGGGGCTGCACAGGTAACCCCACCCTGCCCATAAGCAGCAAATGTTTATGACTGTTAAAGCATTGCTGTGTAGGCAGTGTGACTCCTTATGTTTATGTTTATTTCCTTTTTTGTAGATTAGTTTGACCCTCCCTGGCACTACATGTCTGCACACCTTTCATTACTGCATATAACCTTGCGTGCCAGCAAGTTGCACTTTTATGATTTCACAGCATGGAGAATAACTTAATTGAATGAGATGCTCATGCTTTGAGTCCCCAAGCGTCCTGTCTTTCTCCTCAGTTTGTTTTCCATTGTGAATATCAGGCACCAGCACTGTTATTTTATTTCATGAGGTCTCATGCTGAGAAACTCCATTAGCACTCCATCAGAGCCGCAGGACGGTGGTAGACACGAGCCAGCCTCTAGTGCCACCAGCCGGTCACTCCCATTTGTAAATGGAAAAGCACGACGTCATCTCCCACCCCACATCCACATCCACTCCACCGCCACCCCTCCGCCTTTCAGTGACCTTAAGTTTAGCATACTCCTCTATGTCTTGCCAGGACATGTTCTTTTGAGAGGTTTGGCAGTGAGAGGCTAGCGTGCGTTTGTTGTTTCTTTTTCAGGGCCAAAACACACCTCTTTGTAAATGAGGTGCTGTCAGAGAGAAAGTACGAGAGAGAGAGAGAGAGAGAGAGAGAGAGAGAGAGAGAGAGAGAGAGAGAGAAGAAAGTACGAGAGAGAGAGAGAGAGAGAGAGAGAGAGAGAGAGAGAGAGAGAGAGAGAGAGATGAAGTATAAAAAGTTCTCATCAGGAAGTTTGAGAAGTAGTTGGTGTTTTAAAAGAACAAGCTGCAGCATTTTTAAATAGGAGCCCAACACTGATTTATAGCACAGGGGGCTAAAGAGCTGATTACCCCAGCACTATCTTTGACTTGTCAGCCAAGTTTTGTACTGCTTTGATTAAGCCAATCCCTACGACTGTTTTGGCATGTTTAAGCTAAAAACACCAGGGTTTAGAGTACTACAGACTACTACAGACCGAGAACATTTGGCTGCACTTAGTAGATGTGCAAAATAGCTATGTATTTCAGGGCGACTGTTTCTAAGTGTGTTATATGCAAAAATATTATGATATCTACTTAGCTAAAAATAACAAACTCGACATATTATTGACTAGTGTGGTTTAACTATATATATATATATATATATACACACAGTACATATATACAACTATATCAGGAATTTATAAACCAGCAGTTTTCTAATTCCTGGAAGTAACCCAGGCACTGTGCACTTTGTGTTTTCCCTGTTTGAACACGCCTGACTCAGCTCATTAAGTAATTATTAAGCACTTAAACACTTAATAAGCACTGAGCTGAGTCAGGTCTGTTAGATGAGAGTAAACACAGAAAAATCTTGAGGGCTGGGACTGAGAAGCCCAAATAGCCACCAAATATCCCTTTCCAGCCTTCCTATGTCTCCATCCAACTCTATCCTTTTAGCTGTGATATCATCAGCTATCTGCTCTTACCTGCCCTGATGTGTTCATGTTTACATAGAGTCTCCATTCATCCTGCCCACACGCTACAAATTGGATCAGATGTGTAAAGTGACCTTTTCCTTTCCGTTTCCCCATGCTGTACTCTCCCTCTCCCTGGACAGATTTACACCCCACCACCTCTTCTCCACCTTATTACTTTCCCGTCAGCTGTTTTTTTTCACCCCTCGTGTGTGTGTACCTCCCCCCTCCCCCAGCTTACCCAGCAATACTCAGCCCCTCGGCTAACCCGAAGCGGGAACATTTTCGAGCCTGGCCCGAATCCATCACGCTAGGCCCCGAGCCCCTTATCGCCCAAGCGGAGACATGGGTATTCCATAAAAGAGGCAGCGCGAGAGGGACGAGAGGGAGCACGACTCAGAGAGACAGAGGTGCAGAATCGATAGAGGAAAAGGGAGGGACGCAATGAGTGAGCTAGAGATAGGACCAGCCTGGAGAGACAGAGATGGAGGGAGGTACGATGGTGCAGATAAGGGAAACAGCAAAGTTGATGGGAGGCCAGTAGCTACCCACCCCCACCCCCACCCCCACCCCACCCAGATAAGGCAGTGGAAAGGAGAGATGGCCGTAATAAATCGGGTCATGCAGGGGAGTTGTAAAGTGAGCATGGAAATGCCGAAACAAGCATGAGGGAGGATGGCTAAACTGCACCTGGGAAAAGGAGAGGTGGGGAAAATAGAGAGATGCAATTGCAGAAAGCTCTGCCTCTTTGTATTGCCAACAAAAGGAGCAGAATTCAACAGAGGTTAAATTGTGCGATCTTTAAAACAGCAAAACTTGCATGTGTATTAGTATGTTCAGCTGAGCATAGGCAGCCATTGCAATTCTATCTAAATGTTTCTGTGCTCCAAATAGAAAGGCTACAGTACTGAACTTTATGTATGACTGGTAGAGCTATTGTCCACAATTGTCAGGAATATCCTGACCGTGAAGGGCAATTTAACCCATCTTGACAATGATCTGACATGCACAAGGTATTCTAGAAGGCATAAATGGCAAAGGAGAGTTTCATGTACAGTTTTTTTGCAGTGATCATTACCTCCCTATACAATAAATCTCAGCTGCTGGCCCTTACAACAATTCTGCCTCTTATTAACACACATACACCGACCAAAAACATTGTTTTGGCACATAAATTCACACATAAATGATGCAGTAAACTCATTCACACAAACAAACAAACAAACAAATCAAGCAGGGAAAAATACAGACTCACTGTCACAGACTGCTCCCAGTCCCACTGGTCACGTGGTACGGCCCGCTGCGTGCAGTGCAACTTCGCTTTGTATTATTTGTAACCATGCCTCCATTGTTTGCACACACCTGCACATGGTTGAATGTGATTGTCTGTATGTATTTAAACCCCTGCTGGTGTGTGTATCTTTGTTGGTCATTGCCTTTGTTCATGTCATTGCTGTTAAATGTTAGTGTCTGTTATTTTTCACATTGTCAATGCCTGTGTTTGTGTTTATCTTTATCATTGCATGTGAGTACCAATGTTGTATGTGTCCAATAATAAATGTTTGTCTACATTGATGGAGTCTGTTCGTCCCGTTCCTTGTCCTGCGGCACTTGGGACGTCACACTCACACAGCGCAGACCCATGGTTTGCTCATTATAATAGCAAAAACACTTAATAAAAAATACATGTAGATTTACTTCAAAATGTTGATTTTACAGAGAGAGGGGTTCAAAGCATGAAATAGTATGCTGCTTGAGAAAGAGCCTCCAATGTGTACAGTGCATTTTGCCATTGTACAGGCCTGTAGGGAACAGAATCTCTGCCAAAAGTCTTGTGATAAATATTGAAGGGAAGCTACTGGATTCGCAGCTGTAAACATCCACAATCTGAATGACTACTGAGTATATTCACCATTAGAAGTAAAACCGACAGTTTTTAGGTCAAAACATTCCCTCTCTGACAATAAGACAGCTTCTAGGTAGATGTGGGTCTGATGCAGTTTGACAGTGTAATTTCTGAGCAGTATTATCAAGCAGTCATATCCAAAACTATCCATACTGTTATTCACTACTTTTACATCTGTAGTCCTCAGATATTCTTCTCTATCTAACAGATGTAGGGAAAAATATTCCATTCAAATAGAGAAAGTTTACTATTCTCTGTAAAACAATTAATATTTAATCATATCAGAATTATTGCACTGAGGAAACCTTGAGTTTGAACGCCCGGTTTGCTGAAGAAATGGAGTCCTAAAAAAATCAAGAAATCAAGTTTAGGCGTTGTGTGTTTCATTGACACTGTAAGCCGTAATTCTTTTTTAATGATTTTGTTCATTATTTTAACAGTAGTGTTATAAAATTGTGAGAACAGCAGAGCATGTCTTTGGTTTCTTTTTTTATTGAATAATGTGCTTGAGAATGAGATGTATTTTTAGCTGCTTTCACCTCACTTAGTCCATTCACAGCGTTATGACGGAAATACCTTTGAAAGCCGATAATTGGTGTTAACGTTATAGGTCACCGCATGATAAACATTTCTGGTGCATAGTTATGATTGTTGGTAATGTTGGATTAAGTCGGATTTATCTAATCTTGTGTGTGAGCAAGCGAATAAGTAGTCTAGAAATGCACAAAAGAAAACAACAGAACATTCTTCAGGCTTTTGAAATTAGAAAGCGAACGGCCCTAAGCAGTGAAGGTTCTGCCGAGAGCATCTGCTAACGTTAGTGCTAGCATTAGGAAGCAGTCAGCTGCATATCCATGATCCTAACCCAGTGTATTAATAGGTAGGAATACTAAATTAACGTATAGCTAGCTAGCCACTGCATTGTATGCTCCCATCTGACTAAATGAGGGAGTCTTGTTTGTGTTACCAACTTTTACTGCATGTTTCTGTTGACTATTCTTAATATATTATGTACTCATATAGTATATTGTAAATATTTAGCTGGTGTTGTTTTTAAGGCCTGTTGGCTAGTCTTTGAAATGCATGCCATAGGGCAGAGTTATTCAAATCCCAGTCTTAAACAGATTCAACAGGTCCTGCAGATTTTCTACCCTCCCTTTAGCTAGGAGTCAGATGTGAAGACAAAGTGGCCAACTAGTTACACGTGTCATTTAATTAACTACAAGGCATTACAAAATCCATGACCCAATTTAAATTTGAAGTCAAGATCTGAATACCACAGTGGTAGGGTAATCAGAGTTTTATGGTGGTGGTGTATCAGTAAAGTGTAAAAAATCCTGAATCGAGCACTCCCTTGCTCACTCACTGAATGTACATGTGTTGGAACCTTGACACTGAAGGTAGCCAACAAGCGTGTGTACACTATGAAACATAAGCCTACTGGCGCCACTGCTGTGTTTGATCAGGATGTAGCTGCTGGCAGGCCTGTTGTTGAGGAGACACACTAGGACCATCTAGCTGCTGGCAGGTGGATGTTGGGCCTCATCTTGTGCTCTCCTCACTGGTGGCGGGGGGTATGCCTCCCTCTCTGACTTATCAGCAGCAAGCACATTCGTGCATGGAGCGTACACATCGGTTATGGAGCCAAATTCATTTGAGGACATGCCTTGAGACTCGACGTCACAGGACACGAAAGCGTTCTGGGATATCATCTGCTCTCAGAAGTGTGTTGCACAAAGAAAACCGCACAAAACACTTTCCCAGAGTGGCTCCTTTTTTGAGAGAAGAGTATGATGTAATGGGCGCGGGACTAGCCAGAAAGACAGGGCTGTGTCTTCCTATAAGTGCTGTAAGCAACGGACTGCGTTCCACTACGCAATTCTTAATACAGATTTACCCAAACCCTCCCACATAACTACAAAATACAATACATCAATTCCCTATAACAGAATGTGAAATTTATTGCATATGCATGAAAGATAATCCATAAAGCCTGATTCAGTGTGTTCTGTGTGTTCTGTTGGCATGTGTGCATATCTTGGAGCCAGCTAGAGTGTATTAGATATAGACGCAGCCTAGAACGGCTTCCTTGTTCTTTTTTACAGAAGAGTCTGAAGTTTCATCTCACATGTGCTACTATTCACACATGTGCTGTAAACATTTGTGAATTCGTCTGTGGCAGGGAGAATGGAATGCTCCAGTTTTGCCTTTGCCTGGTATCCAGCCGGAGACGGATTTAGTGCTAGAGTCATCCGTTTCTCTCCGAGGATGCCTCTCTATGTTTAAGTGTAAGCCACTTAACACAGCCTTTCAGCAACAGACCTGCTTGCCAAGCAGGGCTGTACCAGACACTGAACAGATTACGATCAAGGATTACATTTTTATTTTTTTTTTAAATGAGAAAAACAAAAATATTTGTCGCAATCAAACAGCTCCTTTGCTGGCTGAGAAGGCAAACACACTGGCCCATTGATGTTTGTTTCTTTTTGTTTTTCTTCTCTTATTGATGATACAAACCTGCATTGGCCTGAGCTGCTTGGTCCACCTCAGCCACTGGATGAATAGAGGAATTTCTCCTTGAAACAGATGGATTACATTTTTGCTAGAAATTAATTCAAGCTGTCACCTGATCAGCCACCACTTGCTTTCGCTCTTGCCATCTTCACTTCTGGCTAACCTAAAGAGGGGCAGGTGAATCAATTCACCTTTATCCTGCATTCTCGAAGAGAAATTCTGGTTATGTTACACCCCTTGTTCAATTCACACATACATACTGTACAAAAAAGATCATAAATTGTACTTGGAAACTGGGAGTGACTGTGCTATAGATCATTAAGGACTATGTGTAGAACAGCAAAACTCATGACTGCCCTATTGTTGCCTTTGTGGACTTAAGGAGCAACAGAGGATCTTTTTGTTTAAAAATTATGTTTCTTCCCAATCTGTCAATTGTTGCATATTTGTACATGTACAAATTTAAGTGTACTGCCTCATCTTTATTCATCATTGTGAATCTCTTTTCTGAAATTCATGTGAACATCTTTTGTTTTAGCATGAACTCTCGCCAAGAAACCCTCGCCAACACAACCTGCAGGGATGTTCATATGTTTATATGACGCCACGAAAATTCTATTGGCTGAACTGCTGGGGAGATAAAAGAGGCAGATTTACAGCTGTTTGGATTGGCTTAGCTTGGCTTGCAAGCCGGCCTCTTGTGAGCCACACATTTGCATATGCACTGGAGTGCAGCAGAGAGAGCTTTTTTTGTCCCTGAAAAAGTGCTGATTAAGAAATCGATTTAATAACTCACAGAGAGGACTGACAGCTGCTGCGGTGGCAGTGGGCTGAGACGGCAGCCGATTTCATGCATAATGAAAGGTGATGGAGGGACCAGAACCTTCTTTCTGGGGTGCGACTAAGCCCATAATGCTGCATAATCATTTTAAGCAGGGCCAAAGTGAGGCAGTCTGGAGGAGCAGCCCATTGCTGGAGGTGATTTAAGGTGAGGGAAATGAGGTGCATCAAGGAAAGCAGCCCATAAACAGAAGGTTTGTTTGCTGGGACTTTTTCTGCCTCTTTCTGGTCATTCTAGTTGTTGATCATTAGCCTGTGTGGTTCTATTGCTTTAAATCTATAAAACTGCACATTAACATACTGGACAACATACTGTTAAAATGATTTGGTGTCAAGGAAATGTCCAGGCTGCCATGAAATTTTGGTTAATTGAACCTCTTGACTATTGTTCTATGACAGTTCAATTAACTAAAACTTTTTAAAGATAAAACAACATAATTTTTATGCTGCAAATCTCAGCAGAATTGGCACATTAAAAGTCAAGTAAAAAAACACACAACCCCCCGCCCCCCAACACAGAAAAAAATGCAAATTTTCTTGAAATGGCATTACAGAATTGCCAGATGTGGAAGTGTAGGCCCAAAGCCCCTGAGGCTGTGAGGCATAACACAAAGAGCAAGGGAGGAGATCGGAGCAGCCCCACACCTCCAGTCACTAAAGCAAGCAGTAGGCATGCCCAGAAAACTTCAGTTTCCTGAATGTACCTGTTTGTAAGTGACTGTACAATGAAAATTCTTTTGTTTTGACTTTGTACATTGGATTAAACAGAAATGACCATGAGGTTACAGTGTAGAATGTCAGTGTTGAATGTTTTAATTCAAGGCTGTTTACGTTTATATACAGTGAACCACATAAAAATCAAATTCATTTTATACACTATGTAGGTAATTATACAAGGCAAGACATTTCATACACAAGCCAATTCAGCATGCTTTACAAATTAAAATAGAAATGTAATTATAAAATGTCCTTTAAAATGCTTAAAAGTATATGCAATAGAATTAAGCAAAAATTGCATTAAAAGACAAAAGTACAATGCTAAAATAAAGTGCTGCAGAAATAAAGTGCAAATTATAGGTCCAAGAATATACGTGTTCTAGAAATCTACATATTACAACAGCACCTAGAATAAAGAGTTATTCTAGGCAGTAGTAGCTCAGTGGTTAAGATACTTTAATTGTAATTAAAAGGTTGCTGTTTCAAGCCCCACCAATATGAAGTTGACACTGTTTGGGCCCCTGAGCAAGGTGCTTAACCCTCAATTGCTCAAGTTGTACTCCCTCATGAGTGTAAGTTGCTTTGGATAAAAGTGTCAGATAAATGTAAATTAGTTCATTATAACACAGGCATAAAATGTAATATTTATGCAAATGAAGACAAAGTCCACAGAATAATATGAAAATGTGACCCTGCAGTAGGTTGTGTTGCCAACATCCACAAAAAATTTATATAGTATGTGATGCCGTCTGTCATATTGTTGAAGTCTTCCACAGCTGATCCATAAGACTTCCCAGTTTGTGATCTCAAGGCAGATCTGTAAGGAATTCTCTGCCTCTCATGACCACCTCATTGTGGTTCTCTTTGTTACAGACTGCCTTAGGACAACAGACCAGTATGTGGGTGCAGAATCAGGTTGTGGTCAGACCTTCCTAGCGGGGGGGCAGAGCAGAGGAACTGTTATGCATCCTTAACATTTGCATTAAGGAGATCTAGTGTTCTGTTCTCTCAGGTTGCAAATTTAACAAACTGATGGAACTTTGGTAATATGATGGAGAGTGAAACATGGTTAAAATCCCCCGAAATGGCAATAATAGTATTTGGGTGCCAAGTTTGGAGTTTTGCGATAGCCAAGACTATGATGTCAGATGCTGCTTTCACATTATCTGCTGGTGTAATGTAACAATGACATAATAGCGACGTGAATTCCCTCTGCAAATAATATGGATGACAAAAGTTCAATATTTAGGTAACAGTGACACTGTTTCATATTAACATGTCACAGTTACATCATCTGTTATTCACAAAGAGGGCAATCCATACACCTTTCTTCTTACTACTCAGTACCACATCTCTCTCCATCCTTATGGTCTGAAAGCTGCGGATGGAAGCGTAAAACTATATTTTTGTAAAACCAAGCATGCTTCTCCCCTGTGCCTCTCTCTGGGCCCCATCACCGTGAACAGCTTATTTCCAAGAGACCTCATGATGATCGAGGGAACAATAGGCTTGTAGCATCTCCTCTTCGCTTTCATTTTGAGTTCAGCCTGCATCCTCTGTATGGTTTCTGTACTGCTTTGGGAATGTCAAGCTGCATTCTTGCACATATTGTAGATCTGTGGAGCACCAGCAATTGATCGTTTGTGTAAGTGAAGCGACCCACTCTCTCTTCAATATTCTCTATTCTGAACTTTCAGTGCATGGTAAAAAAACAACTATAAAGATATACAAGCTAAAACTTACAAAGAAATAGCCATAGAAAGAGCCAAAGAAAAGATACACACTAAAATGGTATGCAGATACTAACAGAAATTCTAATATATTTAAGAAATATCATCTTTTGAGACAGGAATATACATTTCAAGCATATCTAATTTGGTTCCAGTTGTGTGTAGCATTAAAACTAAATGCTGCTTCACCATGTTTTAGTTTGAATCCTGGGCTTTACTAGCTCACCTGGAGTAAACTGTGTTTATACCATTTAAGAATATCAGATGAAATGCATTCTGGGTCTCTGTGATTTATACAATAGTAGCAGTGCTTAAAAATCTATTCCATAACTAAATAGAAGCCAGTGTAGAGATTTTTCTAATACTGAAATAATATGTTATGTTCCCTTTGTTATGGTTAAAACTCTTACAGCAGCACTCTGAGGAAGCTGCAGATGTTAAAATGGTCTTTTGGGGAAGTCCATTTAGGAGACCATTAAAGTAGTCAACCCTGCTGAAGATAAAAACATGTATGAGTTTTGGGACATTAAGCCATTAATTCTAGCTATATTTTTAAGATAATAGAAGGCTGTTTGGAGATTGTTTTGATATGTGAGATCTAGATTTATTAGACTGCATGTTTGGCTAGGTATTTAGTTTTTAGAGCCATGAATTTAAGATGTGCACTAAGTTTGAGATGCTCCACTTTGCTGACAAAATGATTATCTAGATATTTACAGACACTTAACATAGAGATAGTGGGAGCACTGAGTTATAATCATCAGGTGATATAGTTAAGTATATATGCAGGCCATCTGCATAAAGTTTGCTCTATTGTAGAATTTGGACTAATGGTAGTATATACTGAGAAATTATCTGCTTTTCCCCCGCAATCCTATCAAATTCCTAACTACTGATTCTGACAAAATAACTCCAACCTGCTAAACGTAACCCAACCCCTTTGAGGACTATTGCTAATAGTCCTACCTGGTTTTCCAAACGTTTTTCTGATCTACAGAGTCCAATGCATCACAAGATCTAAAATTGACATTTTACCCGAGTGAGAATTCAAACATACATTATTTAATGACTTTCCATTTCTAGTTTTATCACTTCAAAAACTGTAAGTAATTATTGTGTGCTCAGTGTCTCATTGAGCTGTGTTGTGTTGCATCACTACCTGAACAAGAGAGCCAAGAAAAAGCCTTAAGTTTATTAATTATGTGGCATTTAAAACTGAACCCTGCTACCACTAAAACAGTCAGTCAAAAATAATGGGATGACCAAAAGATATGTTCAGTTGATAAAATTCGAATAGAACAAGAACACTTGAATGTAGGTATAGATGTACATCAGAATGTAGGTATAGATGTGTAAAGACTTCTACAAACATGGCAGTCATGCATGACCATAGATGGTGTTACCAGAGGATTCAGGAATATAAAACTGTATAGTTCTGATCAAAATCTCATGGGCAGATAAGATTAGAATTAACCTGCAAGACAGTGATGGGATCAAGAAATGAGGGCATAGGCCTGTATGTCTTGTTGACTTTTATTATGTGTTTATTATGAGTTTATCATGTGTTTTTGAGCTGACTGCTGAATTCTGAACCGTACAGAACCATGCTAACTGCCATGCCTCAAAACCCAGGGTACAGGACCGTGTCCCAAAACATACAGTGAGAGCAAGAATAGTGTACTATGGTCTTAAAAGGTGGAATGTTCTTGACCGTTAAGTCAGTTACCTGACCTGAATCCCAAACATTTTCCACCAAGTATGTAAGTAAGATTATGTTATTTTATTTATGGTCCTCTGAGAACTATGTATACAGGGGCTATATATTTATGTTTGCATGTGCATAAAAACATTAAAGCAAATTTCTGCAGTTTAACTTATTGGTCATGGTCCCCCTTTCATTTTTAACTTTTATTAAACCATACAAGTTTGCCAGGACAACAAAAAACAAACATACACTCTCTTTAAAAATAGTAGGTTGATAAAAACTATGCAAAAATCTGCAAGAAAATGTAAAGATATACAAGGGATTAGAAGTTAATAAGAAAGATTATAGGATGGGTTTGAAAAACATTAAGTTTTAGCTTATGCACTAAACCAGCATCTGACTAGTTCATTATTTAAATTCATAATTCGATGCCTAAAATCAGTAGAAGTAATGAGCTGTAATATTAAAGTCTTTTGAATTTCCTTCCAAGCAAAGGAAGTTAAGACCACAAAAGCTATTTTTCAAAATTCAGATATATCACTATTTACCCAATACATACACACACACACACACACACACACACACACACACACACACACACACACACACACACACACACACACACACACACACAGAGTCACAATTTCACCTTAGTCTGCTGAAAGGTAAGGGACACAAATGTCATCCCAGCTTTAGTCCAATCAGACCAGTGAGCTTGCTGGTCACATGGGGACACTAGTGTGTAGATCTGACAATAAATCTACCCTGCAGCTGGTTTAATGGGCCTTGGCTGGCAATGAGAAGAATGATTATATACGGTTATGAGGATATGAAAACCTTTCTCAGGCTCCCTGACCTTTACCACACTCTTCATCCAGAGGGCAGTATGTAAATCTGTTTTCCTAATAGGCTATTTGCATTGTTTACAGTGCCCTGCCAGCAGATATAATCAATTATTTTACTTTTAGTTTAGTGCATGCTAAACGCTATGTGCTGCCCGATTTTGAAGTGGGATGGGCTTAAATCTGGACAAGTGTCTAGGGAATATATGGTACTTTGGATACACATGTCAAATTTTACTATAGCACTTCAGCACATCTCATTGTTATTCTCAAAGAGCTGAGTTGCGTACTGCAGTTCTAATAAGTCGTCTATTGTCTCATCTTTACGCATATAAAAATGATAGAAAATCACATCACAGATGAATAATACTGTGCGACAGTTGTGCACAGGCAGAGTCTATAAAAACTGATGCAAAAGGGCAAAAACAAGTGAAAGTAACTGTGGTATTTATTGTCTTGGATGATGATGGACTGCAGACATTCTGGAGTGCTCGCCCATGAAAAACATAACCAGACCTGAAGGCATGCATCGCCTTTCAAATTCCATACTAGTTATAATGAGCATTTTGAATTCCAACAGACGAACCTTGTCTTGTACACCATCCGGTGCACTGGCATCAAAATGCAGGACAGAACCATCTCAGAACATAAAAGAATAAGTTGCTACAGCATGTATCACAGACTAATGCTCTGGAGTAGATATCAAGGATGTTTCTGTCAGTCATTCCACCCTTTGCTATGGTCTGTCAGATACTAGCTGCATAATTTCACAGTTCAGTTGCAGCTTTTAGCTCAAGCCTGTTCAGTTTCTGTCCTCAATGGCACACGCCACTATGTGGCACAAGCACCAGAATATTCCAATATTGAGTTCTCTGTTAATATTATAATACTTTTGTTCAATTTTTGAGCAAAATCAGATAGGACTGATCTCCTAGCTGGCAATGGTTTGCATGAACTCTTACGAATGCAGTTTCAAGTCAGGACCTTAGGAGGAGATGCATTTCCCAGATGTAAGGTATCAAAATCAAACATTTCCTGATAAAATGCTCTGGAAACCAAAATTCTGAAAAATTCAAAACCATGAAAAGGGGGGAAAAGGTCACTACTTTCGAAAGTAGATCATAGCTTTTTCTGAGATTCTCTTGGCTGTTGTTTCAGCCAAGAAAAATGTGAAATCTGACTCCATTTCCTCCCTATTTTTCCCAGCTGTGTGTTTCTTTTCCTTTTTTTTTTTACTTCTTTTTTTTTTTTTTTTTTTTGGATTGCAACATCTGGGAAGGCTTTCTCCTAGTAATCTCCCCAAGCTCTAGGTCCTGCTCTGCATCATAATAGAACTCAGACCCATTCGCTCCTCCCAATAAGCTTGCCGTTTACACACATATATGCACGTACACAAACACACACATGCATGTTCACATATGTTCACTGCGCTATCAGGCGCACACACAATCGCATGGCTCTGGTGCCTGAGATGAGGCAATGCCTGTCGTGAGTGTGTATGGTGATTCAACTGGCCATACCGCATCTCCTGGTCTGCTCTGCCGTGGTGTAGAATGTTTGGCTAGAAGCATATAGCAGAGTGGGAAACATGACGAGAAGAAGTTCGTACCAAGTTCCTCTGCACTTTGGATGAGAAGCAGATGACGTCTCACACATCAGTCAGTAAAAAAACAAAAAACAAAATAAAAAATGCAGCAGCCAGATGTTTAGCCCAGATGTTTCAGTGGCACTGTGCCCTGTTTATGTTGGCCCACAAGGTTGGGAAAAACGCTGTGGCGGCTGTGTGCCATGACAGCCAGGCCTCAGTTCATAGTGATGCTTTCAAAGCCCTGCGACAACAACATTGCCACTTGGTGTATGGAGCTTTCCGGAGGCTTTAGCTGGCCCATACTAGTGCCTTGGACGTACCTCGTGAGCTTGAGGGGCATGTGACCATATTTGGACTGAGTTATGACAACTTAAGTCAGAGTGTAAATATTAGGACAGCTCTGTGATGAATGTCAGTCAGATGCTCCACCCTCCATGAGCTTGCAGAGGACTCAGAGAGAGAGAGTGGGAGAGAGTGAGAGAGAGAGAGAGAGAGAGAGAGAGAGAGAGAGAGAGAGAGAGAGAGAGAGAGAGCAAGAAGAGAGAGAGAGAGAGAGAGAGAGAGAGAGAGAGAGAGAGAGCGGAGATAAGTGGGGGAAACCAGGTCCTCTGAGAAGCACTCATTGACTTAGGGCCATTTCCTGGGGTCCATCTGAGATTTCAAGTTATGTAGATAGCTGAGCAATTAGCCTTGCCTTATCAACGGTTTTGTCATTGTCAGTTTGGTATAGACTGAAAACATGCAATTTATGAATGTTGCCAGTTCATGTAACCTTAAACACCTAAATCTCCTACATCTTACAATGAGTTTTTAAAACCCCAAAGCTCAGTTGATAAGTTGCTAATCAGTTACAGATACTGGGTTTCAACTTTAAAATCTTGGCAGATAGTTTAAAGTTCAGAATTTACACAATAAGCATCTGCTCTGCAAAACGGGCATCCATGATTATTTAACAAGCATGAAAATGAATGTTTTAAAATGGTTGATCTGTAATTGAAATGTCTATGATCGCAAAAAACCCCAAAAAAAAACACCTTCTCATTCACCTCTGACTGATGGCATGTAATACCACCTCAGAACTTTTCTTTGCTTCTCCGAAAACCACGAGCACAAGGTGAGAACAGCCATCTGACCTCATCAGGGAGTGCCTGATCCACTCAGCCCAGCGCTACCCATCATGCCCACAGCTAGTGTCACTTTCCAAGGCAGCCAGGGTTTGGTGTCGAGCGGCAGTTGTACCTGATAGACGCTTCTCTCGTGCACTTCTCCAGAATATGTCCCAAGCCTTGTTGGTGGAATCCTTGACGTGCTCGCTGAAGGACCTCCGCAGTGGCGTCTTCACCGTGTGTGCCATGTCCACGTGCTCCAGCGAAACAACCCTCAACACTCCCTCTCTTTCCTCACTCCATCTGCAAAAGGAGTCCCGCAAGCCTGTGGGCGGCCGAGCGGATCGAGGAAGAGGGCTTCGCCTCCCTGCTTTCAGCCGTGTTGCAAAAAGTCTGCATGTAATTTTGCAGACGGTCTCCTCCAAGCATGAGTGTGTATGTGTGTGTTAGAGAGTGAGAGAGAGCTAGAGAGAAGGAGAGAAGAGAAATTACTCCCCCCCCACACACAAGCTAGGGGTCAGAGTTGCCTATAAAGGAAATAGCATTTAGCTTGTGTTGAGTGTTAAACCCCTTTTCCACAGAGCCGGAGACGTTTTGCCTTTGAAGAACTACAGTTACAAACACACACACACACACACACACACACACACACACACACACACACACACACACACACACACACCTGTGTTTCTGTGTAGTAGGTTGAGGTAAATATTACATTGGAGAGAGCAAGCTTTGGCCAGGGCTCAGGAAATGGAAGAAGACTGTCTTTTCTGTGTGTGTTTTTTTTCTGCATCTTCCTATTTTAAAAGCAGAAGTTCTTAACCTAGTGACATTTACTGCATGTCATCCTTTGTTTTGAACAAAGATCTGTCTCACTTTCTTGCTTGTCAGTTTTTGGCGTTCGCTCAAATTATTGTGCAGCTGGCATGCTGCATTAGAGTCATTGACTGCTAGTTATTTGGGAGATTTCATCTTTTCCAAAACAGAGTCCAAACAAATGTCATGCTCTTTATGGAAGAGTGTGATCTGTTCTTCAGATGTGTGAAGTCATCCGAACTGTGAATGGCTTGAGGTTGCTTTGATGGCCGGTGTTTGTTTCCACACCAAACCCAATGACCATTTCTCCTACTTTTCACTGTGCCTCGCACTCAGACATCATGTTGCATAACACGTATAACAAACCTTATTCCATCTGACAACGGCTATCTGTTTTCCCTTCAGTGTACAGGCCTACAGAAGAAATATCACCAGTGCTTCGACATACTCCTTGAGTTGTGGTGACATCCTTAGCTGGCCTGCACTGACTGGTCCAACAGAATGCTGCTGGGCATATCCAAACCTATGCAAGAGAGTGCTCGTAACTGATTGCACATGACTGTGAGTACAATATCTGACATCCGTTTTCCAGATGCTTGGTGATCCTCATTGTTGATCGATTTACGAAAGCCGATCAGCGAACGTCTGCATTTGCAAAGACACTGCGGGAGGTGGCGTTTGCCTGTACATTTGAGTGTTACGAGCATCTGTTTCGCATCAGTGATTTTATGGCAAATTTTCTGTTCACTATGAGCCTGCCCTGTGTTGCACGACTCAGGATAGGTTGCGCTTCAGATCAATGTAGTGGAGAAACACTTTGTGGTAATGTGAATATTGGAGCGTGCACAGAGGTCGTACTTCATAAATAGCAGGCTATGGGAAAAAACTCAGTTAGTAGCCTATTATTTGCTTAATCTCCGTTGAACAAGAAAACTATGCCAAGCATGTGAGTCAACATGTGTAGCTTAATGGAGGCAAAGTAGAGTGCAGGGACTAAGACTCTTCAGCATGTATGTGACATTATTTTGTTATGAAGTCCCGGTTTTGAGCATATGCTCCAGTGAAGATTTATTGAGCTGTTAAGTGCATCCGATTGTCTTACATGCAAAAGTAACTGCAGGGCAGCCCTCTAGGGAGGTGAAGGAAGAGTGTAATGGTTGTCTTCGAATTCATTAAAACTGGATAGGATAGGCAATGCATACCAATCTTAGCCTTCCTTGACTTTTCAGAAAAAAAATCAATTAAACAAGACTGCATGCTGTTTTCAGCCACCACTTGATTTGAACAGAAGTGATCATCATTCCCAAAAGTCCAGTAAGTGTCCTGCCTTGTTACAGGATTTATGCAGTAGAGCTGGGCAGGGAGGTGTGAATAATTGAAACAAGGCAGTTTATTGTATGAACCTTATGTCTTCAGCAGAGAGAAGAAGAGTTTACCAGAACGCCACTAGTCTGCATTAACAAATGAACTCTGCTACACACACACACAAGGACAGTACTTGCGACTGTATCATTGTGTATTTGCATGAACAAACTTTCAATTTGAGTATATCGCATGGAGTTGTGTTCCCTCAAGACCCACTCATTTATCAGCATCCACGTCAGTGGCATATCTCTTCCTGGCAAGAATTAATTTAGTTGATAATGGCCCTTTCTCCTGAGGCTTTTCCTCCATTTATGTGAGGAAGGTTGAAGGAAACATGATGACGGGCACTTCTCTGCTCTCCTCCATGCCTCCTGGTTAACCCCTACCCCAAAGCTCCCAGTCATACATTAATATTCTTGTGGGAAACTGGAAATGGGCGAGTTTTGAAAAGTCTTCTGTGATGAATACCTTCAACCACAAATGTGTAGTTGAAACCTGGACTTTCAAGGAGTGAATGCATATCATGTTTAATCCGAATAGAAATTACACTATTTACTGTTTTATATGACTTTTAATATGCATGTGATTCAAGACAGAAAGTGCATAGAGCAGAAATGAGCTTGTTTTGTGCTGGACATAGCGCATTTTGTAAGTGGATATTCCCTTTATTAGATAAAAAATGTCATATAGATAAGATGTTAAACCATACTACTGTAGTTTTATTGCATATGATTTTTGTATCTAGGCGCTCCGTGCCTTGATGGGTTGGAAGTGTCATACAGCATATCTCACAGCACTGATGCATCTTGCTCTCTTAGGTTTCTACAAGAAATTCAGCCAGACATTCTGATATAGAATGGCATTACCCGGTTTCAGGTCATAGTTTCTCATTTTCCTGAGATGTGATGGTTCTAAGGACACAACATTCTCAGTAGATCAATGGGATCAACAACAAAAAATGAGAAAGCAAGCTAAAATCCTAGCTCTGCTGACATTTGGCTTGAGGTCTTGGTTGTAGACTAGCAAAGACCACTCACAAGCCCCCCCACCGGAGAAAGACACAAGAGATTTGGAGCAGGTCGTGAGACCCAGTGCAAACCGCATGCCTGCCCTCAGCGGGACCACTGACGTTAGATGAGGATTAGCTAAATCCACATGTCCTCTTCATGGCTATATGAACCATCCGCTTGTTCATACTCAAGCCCCACAATCTGTGCTCTATGAGAAAGGCATTAAACAGAGGAGCTAGGGAGACCTAGAACTGTAGATAAAGGGGATTGATTCGATTGACTCCTGATCTGAGCTCTTTGGGAGGGGGAAGTAAAAAAAAAAAGAATATTTTTCTCATTTGGGGAAAAGTAAGTTCCTTACCAACCACAAGCAAACTGCATAACCAAGGTAGATCATTGACAAGTCAGATCTGGTTTGCACTGATTATTTTTGCAGCAGCAAAGCAAATGTTGGCAGCCCAAAGAAGAAGTAGGGACTCTTAGTTCCTTGTTTTCAGGGACAGATCATTTAAATAACACATTCTATGGGTAAACACTGCCTTGTGGGAAAGAGAGTGCTGACTGGAGCAAAAAAAAATAAATAAAAAATGATACAGTGAATTGAACTTGTATTGGTAAGCTGTCTCAATAAATCTTGGATGAAGGAATGTTATTTCATTTTGTTCAGTTTGCAGTTACAGAGCACTAAGAAATTATAGCCTTCACAACTATTTTCTTCATGGAGAGATTTATAGATCAGAACATGCATAATGTTCAAAAGAGGAACTTAAAACTGAAACATCTGCTTGTTGACAACGATTAGAAATGACCATCCACGTTGCCATGTAATTCAAATGTGTGTCAGTATGTTGAAATGTTGAAGAATGGTGACTGAATGACAAACAAACAATTCCTCATCACTGATGAAGGACTCATCAAATTTGTCATAATTAGGTGGAACATTATTACCGCTGCAACACTTCTGTTTAGTGGCTCTATACTGCACTGTCCTTGGCTTTTCGTCAACAGGAAATAGTGGCTATTTACCAGAAGGAACTAAAATGTAGAACTATGGCAGTGTTACTGTAATGCCTATTTTAGTCTGTACTTTTGAATGGTACTCAGTGATATTTTGACATCTCACTGTTGTAAATGAATTAAATGTATTAAGTTGAGGTGTTTACTAATTATTCCTTAGCCATCATAATCATTAAGGAATACAGAACAGAAGGCCCTGGAGTAAATTCTCCACTCCAAGAGGCCTGGTACATGCTTAACTGGCAGAAGTGCACTTTTGACCTAATGAAAATGAAAAATTGATCCTTCGTCTCTCGCGATTCTCATCTCTGCCTGTCGCGTGTTCCGAGATTAAACATGAAGGGAATCCTGACTACTCTGTCAAATAAAGCTTGTTGAGTCTGATTGACTCCCCAACACATCCATCATGATGACAGGTGGGAAACATGGCTAAGTGTGTCATGGACGGTATCATGTCCATCTCTGTTTGCAAGTGGCACAATTATATGCTGATATATAACTCTTAAAGTTTGTCCCTTTTTGTGGCAAAGCTCATGTCTGACGTGACTCCTTCCCACTTCAACTCGAGGAGGAATTAATTGAGTGATTCTCATGGATGCCTCAGACACGACCAAGCTCCTTGTAGAAGAATCAATACTTGAAAAGCACTGCCTTACAGACAGTGACAACTTGAGTCAACTGGTTCATTGTTTTTCTCCTCCCAGCCCCTCCCCTCCATTCTCTCTAGTGACTAAGGTCAATCTTACAGCTGCACTGACAGGGCAGAAATCTGTGATCTTAACAAGGTGAGAGCACTCCCGCTGCACTGGGGGCCAAGATTGCTCGGCAGATGTGTCGATCTCTGTTGTCTCCCAGCAACATGCAGCTCTTCAGGGAAAAGGCTGAAGGTGTAGAGGAGGACAAAGAGAAGAGAGAAAGAGAGAGAGAAAGAGAGAGATGGGGGGGTTGAAATGAAGAGAGTGAAGGCACTGGTCAGAAGTCTATTTCTTGACGGGCCAAAGTTCTGCTGGGATGCTGTGTGGCCTGACAGCTTGTGCACACACATCTGTTTTCATGCCTCTCTCTTTCTCTTTCTTGCTCTTTGTCTCCCTCTATCTCTCTCTATTCTTCACTATTTCTCTCTCTCTCTGTCTCTCCAGAATCTTTAGAGATTCTGGCTCCTCTCCACTGATCTCACTCTCTCCTGTTTCCTTCAGTTTTTCTCCATTACATTTCCACAATAGTTCGGTGTTTGCAGTTTGTTAAATGTACTCCACACATGTAGCTGTAGTGCTTAGTCCAGTCTTCTATGCTTGCCAGGTACATTTCTCTTCTATTCACACACATGTAGCAGGTATTAAGCATTCTAGTTTTTGATTATCTGGCTTAAGGTTCTGTGTAGAGGATGTGGAAACTTCCTCTTGGAGGTTTTGTTAAACTAAACCTGTTAACTAGACAGCTAGCCAGTTTGGACTTAGATACAATGAAAAACCTGATGATGAAAACTGCTTGGTGGTTGCCTTGATTTACTGAATCATACATTGAATGACACATTGAATTCATGGTACAGAGAAGAGCACTGTGCCAGCACAGTATGGTTTCAACAGTAACCACTGTTTCAACACTTTGTTTGTGCCTGTTGGCAACATCAGTGGCATCATTGGGAAGACTGAAATATCCTCTGCCTTTTGTGAGAGGCAGTAGCAGTAGCTCCACAGATCCAGGCCTTGTCCACTTCCCATGAGTGGTGGCAGAGCAGTGAGCTGGCCAATGGTCAGGCTGTGCCATGCATCACACTGAAGGTCTCTCCATCTGCTCTATATTGTTCTACCTCCCCCGGCTCTTGGCCCCCGACTTTCATTCCACACTGCTGTCGTCCGCCCAGGGGCTGTTGCTCTTTGTGAAATGGCCGCCGCTTGAGTCTGGGCCCAGGCACTCGGCGGGACTCTGACAGGTACCTCTCCCCATGGTCGCTGGCCATCACCGGTCTCCATTAATCGGACTCCTCCATGCTCGTAAAGGGCTTCATATGGAAGACATTAGAGCCAATAACAACCTCCCCCCAAGCCCCCACTCAACCCCACCCCCAACAGTGAGGTGTAGTGAACTGTAAGCAGCCTCCATTTTAATTACTCCCTCTCTCCCCCTGCTCTGGGACTCCATCCCTGACCGTGGCGCTGCCATTAGCCTTCACCCACCCTCTGGTGACATGCTGCGCTGAGTCTTAATTATTGCTGCTGTATCACATTTCATCTGTGACCACAACACTTGAGTACGCACTGTAAAAAAGAGATATATGCTAACCCTTCATGGACTTCATATACGACCTGAGCTCAATTTTTTCTGTCATCTATAGGCTGACTGAGACTGATTTTTTTTGAATTGCAAATTCTGCCTTTGTCTGAACCTGCTGGTGCTTTTAGAAGAAACAATCTGAATGGGCGTACTGGCTATATAGTTCAGTGGAGGTCAGAGACAGTGTGGTTGGAACAGCATCAGCTGTACAGAAGCTGATGCAAAATCCATAAATAAATCTGTTGTACAGGAGCAGGTCTCCCTGTCAAGGACCTTCTTGGAGCAGCCTTGCTGGCAGGGCCCACCAGCTAACCAGTACCCACCTATGCCGGCGGTTCCCCCTTGTCTGCCTTTGTAGTCAAGACTGGTAGGCCTGCCACACCTGGGTAGCCCATGACAGTGCTGCGTAGGTGGGAATGACACTTTGACTGGACTATGAGCTCAGAGCACTGCGCTGATCCTCCCTGGTGCTAGAGAAAACAGTCTGGATCCGAGAGTCCAGCTACAGTAGAATTCCTAACAGAGCTTTCAGAATGACAGTATAATGCCATGGGGTGATACTGGTGCAGAGTTCCTGACAGAGCTTCATAGGCACAATTCTGTTTTGGCTCATAATTCTGTGTAATAGTGTATCCTCTAAAACACTTGAAGCCCATAAACAATACGTTTGGTGTATATAAGCTCAGGTTTATAAATCCTCGACTAAGGCTTAGATTCACATCAGCTCTTCAGGAAGGTGCTCATAATAGAAAGATAAGCATGTCAAATCCTCAAAGTGGAAGTCTACGACAGATGAATTCAGAAGAAATTCTCATTCAGAGCCTGGCCAAAATTTGATGACTATTTCTGCTGAACAATGGGGGAAACTCAGCAGTATTCCCCATGAACTCCCTTAGCACTTTTTGCATTGCAAAGGGGACCCCAGGGCATTCGGTATGTAAGGAGACGAGACTTTGAGGTCAAAGGTATGTGTGGAGAGAGAAAAGCCCATAAAACAGTGGTTCAAAGGCTCGTCAATGGGCCCTGGCGACAAATGCTACGCAGGATTGATGAAATCGATTTCTCTATTTACATGCCCATTCTCTGCGAATAATAAAGAGCCTGTTTGCTTTTGCCCCATGCGCTTGACGGGACAACATTCCGAGCTGCATGACCGGCCTGCTCCTCTCAAACAGGCAGCGTCAGAACTGTGGAGTGGGCTGCACGGTTGAACAGCTGTGGTGCTGCTTTATGGTGCTTCTCTCCGGTTGCTTTGCAAAAGCAGGCACATTAATGAGGTGCTGGGGCCATTTGAGATTGTGTTCTAGCAAAGCAAGGCTAAAAGTAAATCTGTATGATACCATTTATAAATACAAAATGCACTGTATGTTCCAAGTCCACTAGGGAAAGGTGGAGAATTAGCCTTGAACCTGGCCTGAGGCCAGCTAATCAATCTCTTCCAGCCAAATCAACATCACAACAGTGCTATATGCCTTTGAATGTCTGAATGTGATGTTCACAGCTGAGCATGCATTATTGACAAACTCTGAAAGCTGCTTGTGTGGAATAGGGATATGCCCCAGGAGACCAAAACAGGAAATTACATCATTCCATGATCCCTGGGATCTTTAAAAATAAATGTCTCTCTCTTACTCTCTCTCTGATGCATGTATACACTTACATAAATATGTACTGAAAAGTTAATTTTATCACCAAGTCTGTACATGTTTACGTGTGAAAATTAGACAATTATAGCTAGTCACAGAAACATTTTTCTATGTAAGGCGGACAGCTTGAGTGGGTTGTTTGAGTGTTGGTACATAACTCACCGAAGTGACAGCTGCTTATTAGACAAACCCTTTGCACTAATTGCCACCTGACAACTGTGGAAAATAAACAAATGGAGCAGACATTTAGACAAAAACGAGCATTAGGGTTTTTAGAACACATCTATGATTGTGATCAGAGTGAAGATTAATTATGTCAGTCTGAAATGCAGGTAATTCGTGATTAAAGATCTTTAGTAGCATGCATTTTCTTGACATGGTAGCATGCGTTGTCTTGGGTAGCATGCATTGTCTTGACATGTGTAATGTTAGTTTCCTACTCCTGACCTAGGTTTCTTGGTTTATGATGAGTATCCACTGAAAATTACTTCATAGACTAAGATGAGCCTCAGAGATGCCAAATAAACTGCAGACTAGCCAAGTTTTGTCATCCACAACCAACAGCTCATCTTGTAATATATTTGTAGTTTTTGAAGAATCATAATCAAGGCAGTATCATTCCAAGACACCCAGTGCAGATATCCACTGGCAATAGAATGGTACATTAATTTTGCTTGTTTTATTATGGTGATGGTGAGTGCCACATGAAACTATAGCAGTTCTAACCAGAGAACTAATTAACTTACCCAACTGCATGTGTGAGTGGGCATTTATCCATCATAAATATTTTTGATAACCAATGAAATGTAGGTTTTCACATAGTTCTGTTCTTCTGCTTTGTATTTAGCATAAGAAACTAGGCTATGGATGCATGAACACAAAGCACAGAAAGATCTAGTAGTTCCCTCTTCTTGCATCTTTGGAACAAGGCTGAAGGTAGTCTTTTTCAGTGTAGTTAAATAAGTACCTAACAGTTAGTGCTGTGGTGCAAAACATGTGGAATTAAATCTTGTAACGAGCCCTCTTGTCCAGTATAAAAACCTGAAAATTATTCTGTTCAGTAAGTGTCATCTGAATAAAGACATTAACCTTATTAAATTACTTGACTTAAATATACATAACGCAGAAGACCTTGAATATTCAGGTGCCATTCAGTAATAACTCCACAGAAATGAATAGTGATTGTAGGACATCAGTGCTCCAGAGAGCATGGACCAGCTGTAAAATTATATGAAATAAGAGAGCCTTTGATGTACTTTACTATTCACCTCTAGTTTAGACAGTGTAAGATTGCAGCTATACAAATGATATTCCACTGAACTATCAGCCTACAACTATAGAGTGATAACAATTCCAATGCCATGGGTTCAGTTCCCAGGGAGCACACATGCTACCATACTGATAAAAAGAATGGTTAAAGGCTGCAAATGCTGCATAAGTAAACTGAACAATGACAGGGTGGTACCTGAGCATGCAGTGTGAAATGTGATTGCATTCCCAATTAAATGGCTACCATAGTAACTGTTCTGTTTCACATATTCAAGAAGATGAGGCTTATAGCAAGCTTGTGTGATACTGACTAAGGATTAGAGGCCCATCTCAGTGAGAGATATAAAATAACTCCAGTCATTAGCATGCTCAGTTAGCTTAACTCAAAACAAAGCTCCCTACATACAAATAAATGTCACTGATCAGGGAAGAACTGGCTTGAGAAAATAAACTGTTGCAGAAAATCCGTTGGACTTAACTGATCCCAGGTTTCTTGGAGCAAAGATGCTGTACTTATCCTAGTAAATCTTCATTTCCTGAGGGCTGTTGTTTTTCTCCCTTACTCACACATATCTGCTGCAAATTTTACAAATTTGCAATGAGTCCAGTGATAGTGCAGCATCCTGACTCAACATTGGGCCATGTGCCAGATGTGTTCTTGTGTACTGGGAGTTAATAAAAATTCCACAAATCAGTTTATTGCTTAGCAAGAGTTCTGATTGCGCCAGGTGTTGTAATTATTTTTCTGCCACACTGAAACAAGGCTCTCGCCCCATCAAGAGTGTATCTATTGAAAAGTGATGATATCTGCAGAAACTTGGCATTATTTAATTTCAGAATCACTCACACGAGCCCTCTGATGGCATGGCCTAATATATACTGAATTGGGAATCATAATCAAAAGCTGCCCCTTGAATTGCAAAGTTGCTTGGTTGGAATTAGTTAAAGGACATTGTTTTCAGCGGAAAACACACATTCAATCCATGCTAGTTTATATCAACTGTGTGAAGTCTTGCCAAGTTATTCAGAACATTTAGAGTATTTTAGGTTAATGACATCCAAGAGTCACCCAAGAGTTCCAGTTAAGTTCTCATGAATACTGAGACGTATGAAGCCACAGGGGCAAAATATTAATGAAAAACATTTCATTGCCTCATCTTGCTCTAATCTTAATACTGTAATCACTAACTGACCAAACCATAAGATATTTTGTCCTATTTGAAAATTTGTGTGCTTGGTTCCTCTCTTGGTCTTACAAATTAAATTCTTACAGAATTGTTTATTTATTGTATATGAAAACCACTTTTTGTATCTTAGTAAAGTAAAGAAAGTCAATGGGACAAATGTGTCAATGGCAAATTTTTTTATTTAGCAACCTGTCATAAGAAAACTGTGATTGTTGTTTGACCCCCACTTTTTAAATAGCTTTATACCACACTATAGAAGTCCAGACTGTTCTCTGTTCACAGAGCTCATGAACCCTGAAATTGGTGTTCCACAAACCAGTGAATGTCCAACAAAACTGAATGCATACTTCTCAGGATAAGAGATATACTATGCTGCATCTGTCAACTAATACTGGGTTATAATCTTGTTAAAAAAGACTGCCCATGTTCAAAAAGTTACAATGCATGAAAATTACTCACAGCTCAAAAACTCTACAGTTTAAAAATTACAGACACATTGGTTCCATAAAACAAGTTTGAGGCTGGTTTGTTATGATTATAATATTTCTACACCATATTTCTACAGTAATTTGTTATGGAAAAAAAATTCCCCTGATTGGTGCTCTTGTATTCTGGCAGGGCCTCTTCTTGTGGACAGTGCAACCATTTTAGTAGCTGTGTGACATCTATAGCATAATTTATTTTGCATCCAGGTTGCATCATCTAACACCAGTGTTACTCCCAAATCATTTGAACTTCCTACTAACCTATAGTGTCTTCTCAAAGCAAATAACATATGCAGGTGTGCAGCTGGGACATCTTGATCTTAAACATGTGATTTTCTACTCAGGAGACAAAAACCTTCTCCAGCACAGCAACATCACCACACCTCTAGGCCACTGCTTAGTGTAGCTCAAATGCTAGAGATATTCAGGCCGTTGGACTGTCCAATATAATGAATGCTTCTAGGGCCAGGCTAAGTAAATGGATCAGATTTTTGTTTTGTGGCCTGGATTAAAGAGTGAATTCTGGAAATTTCATCAGTCATCTCGGGGACTTCAGCCAAGCTTGCACCGAAATCCCATCAGGCATCTTTTGAAAAATGGGCTTGAGAAGAGAGAAGTACAGATGTTCAAGCCAAACACTCGCACAATGAAACAGCCATGATATGGTGAGAGGTGGCCAAGCACGTCACCATATATGTCATGGAAGTGAGATAATGGTGCACCGAACTCTCCAAGGATGCCGCTGAAGCCTGAACACTGCTAAACCCACTGAACACACATTTGGAGGACATTCAAGCCTCTCTGACAGGCAACTCGGCTGCTGTCTGCCATAACACAGAGAGATATGAGCACAGGTCATGGATTAAGGCTCTCTTCCAGTGCCAGTTTTTCAAGGGTTACACGATTGAAGCTGCAACTTGTGGGCTGGATTAGGCTTTCAAATCCAGCTATTGCACCAGAATTGAGAGCTAGGGTGTTTAATTGAATCCAGATGTCTGATTGGAATGTCCTTCAACCAATTAGGCCCTGGACATTAAAAAATGCACTGGACTTATAGGTGAATATATACAGTCAGTGTGGAAGTAATTATTGTAAAAGGGCTTCAATACATGAGGAATCTGTCTATTTATAGTTAGTAGCAGCAAAACACTAGAGTTGTGCCTCATGCTTTAATTTTAATGCTGATTGTCATGTTTGGGTGCTACATTTCATTCATGAGGAAGAACAAATTAATCTCCAATCTGAATAAAATGAGTGCATTCTTGAGCTTAAGAGGCGATCAAGCAAATCTTCATCATCATGTTCTGTAATGGTCTAAAGGAATAAAGGTCCAAGGACAACTGTAGGACTTTGTTCTTCCTTACATGAGCAGCAGCACTGATTTAAACAGCAATGTCCTACTTGCCAGGCACATAATCTGAGTACATCGCAGCACCATACAGGACGGTTGCATAAGATATTTCTGCTGTGTGCAGCTTCTGGTGAAAACATGGTGGGTGAGAGGAAAGATGGATAATGTCTGGGGTTTTTGGTGTTTGGTGAGAAAGCTTATAAGACTGGAATGGGCTGTCTGGCGTTGGAGTCACATTTGTGACTAAGTTGGGACTTAAGTCCATTGCCTTTGAGTGACTTCTTTCTAAGGCCGACAGATATTATACTCATTTGATAAAAAAAAAAAAAAAAAAAAAAAAAAACGAACGAAAGAGAAAATCTGTTTTTTTTGAAGAAAAACAAAACTGGACCATGTTCCAGATATAATTTGTTTCACATTGCTGCTTAAATTGATGTTTGATTGAAGCATTTATGTATAAAAATGCCAGTTTAAAAAACCACATGCTTGTTCTACGCTTGAAAGCAGATGCTGCTGACTATCTAAAGTTTTTAAGCTGAATTGTTAATAGACATGGTACATAAATTTTAGTAAAATAATATTTTATGCAGCTATTCTAATTTAATATATAACTATCTTACTTCTATATGGATTGTTAACTATGGCCAATTAATGCTACTCTCGTAAGAGATGATATATGTACAACAAGCCAAGTTTATTATTGGCCTACTGCCAGTTAATTTAGTGTGTAGTTAGGTAGTGGGTTGTTTTCAAGTGTTAAACATTTTATTTATGAAGGAAGTAATGTCTCCAAAGAGAAACAGTTTTCCTGCTGTTTAAGGATTACAGGTCATTATAAATTAATGTACAAACACAAGCATTTTATTAGATACACCTCATTGGTGTAAAGGTAGAATCTATAGCTCATCTAATACCATGCACAACTTGTTATCTTATAGCTGTAATGGTGTGCTAATAACCATAGTATTGTAGCTCTCAAACCAACAGTGACACTAACTTTTGTGTGTGTGTGTGTGTGTGTGTGTGTGTGTGTGTGTGTGTGTGTGTGTAATACATGTAAAACCTCAGTAACATTGCCATGCCTGATAATTGTCTATATCCAGCCACGAAGCCTTGACACGAACAGTATTAATGCTGTAACTCCATCATCAGTAAAGTATCCACTCAGCAGTATTAATGCTGTAAGTCCACTATCAGAACGGTATACACTCGGTAGTATTAATGCTGTGACTCCAACATCAGAATAGCATCCACTCAGCAGTATTAATGCTGTGACTCCACCATCAGAATAGTATCCACTCCAGAGTATTAATGCTGTGACTCTACCATCAGAACTTTATCTACTCAGCAGTCATCCTATGTTTAGTAACAGCTCAGTGATGTATAGGGTAGAGGGTGGCTATGTGTGTCAGCTGAGGGGCTGCAGGTTGGGTGGGTGTAGAGCTTTCTAATAATGTGGTTGATAAGTGTATAAGTATTAAAGTAGTAGTATTAAAGTAGATTCATGATAAGTAGCTCATGATGTTGACTACATGATGATAAAGAACTTTTGAGAACAACCTAAAAAGCCCTTCACGCATGCTTGTGCTGTTAAAATTAAGCTCTTTCTCTGCCCACTCTGGCGCACACGCTAATGTCCTTCTAAAATTACACTTCATGGATAAAGCGATACAAGCTACAAGCTGAGTTATTGGTAAGCTGTCAATTAGCAAGTACCAGCCTCTCTCACAACATGGCAAAGTTAATTATGCCCATTTTTTTGCATCAGCAATGAACAAAAATATCCAGTAACCTTGCTATAATGATTTAAAGCTTGAGAACCACCCACACATCTTAATCACATCTAATGGGAGCGCAAAGGTGCAAAGGCCTCCTTTTCCATGCATATAGTCTACCATTATAACTTCTTAAAGGTTCCAAGAACCCAAACATAGCAACAGGCATGAGTGTTAGACTTCACCTGGAGAGTCTTCATGCATCTTACCAACTGGTACATCCCTTAGCAACAAGCAATAAGTTAAATTTCAGCACCTGACTCTACTCCAAAAGCACACCAAAAATTCAGTGGATAATTTAGCTAATTTCCTGCTAAATCATAATGCATCCTGGGTAAGTGCTCATGGCTTTTGGATTGTACCATAAAATTTAACAGGCAAGACTTTACCATTTACTTCTAAGATCACTGGAGCAAGCATTTAATCTAACAGGCATATACAGTTAGCTTCTGGGGTAATAGGGTCTGGCAGTATCACTGTGCTGTATGATACTTAAACTGAGTTCTAAACAGAAATAGTGTTTCCTTTAGTTGTATTTTGTGTTATCAGAAGTGCTTACTTAATTCTGGTTGGTAAGTGAAAACAATTCTGCTGAGCTGTTGGTCTGAATTGATCAAATTCTGCCCCCTAATGGTACATCCGCAGGAGGCCATGATCAAGCACTCAAATTTGCATTCCCAAAGCTCCTCAGCACACCCCAGAGTCTACAGTTAGTCAAGTCACGGCTGACAAGACCACATTTCGCTGATGCAAATGGGTTAGAAAAGTGCTTATGTCTTTACTTCTTTATGAATGTTTTCATTTGGTGGACATACTACAACCCTGTGTGTAGTGACAAACTCCAGTGTTTTGATGGGGGCCATCTCCCCTGCTCAGCAGTATGGCTGGGAGTTATAGTGTTGCCAGATTTGTGAATTTTTAAAAGCCTCCTGTTCTTCTTACCCCGGATAATTTGGCTCCCGGCAAAGGAAAAACTATGAAAGGAACTCGTGGAGCGTCCAGCTGGGTGCCCTCGGTAATACACAGCCTCTGCGGTACATACCTCCTCAATTACAGATCCTCCTCCAGCACTAATGCCCCAATAACACACTGGTCCCTCCTGGACACTGCCTGTCCCTTTCCAAATCCAGGCCTAATTACTGCCACTAATTGAGCTGTTAATTCATCCTTTGTCTTGATAAGATGATTCTCAGATGGCCTTGGCGCCCACCTCTCCGTATCCTGGGACATTTGGCAGAAGACGGGGGTTGTTGGAGCTGCAGGTCTCTGTCGCTTGCTGAGCCATGCCTCTCCTCCCACTGCTCAACAAATGCCAGAAAGCACGAAGTTTCCCTCTCCACAACAGCTTGCTCACAATTGCGGGCAAGCAGGTTTTGACATGATTTTAAGCATGGTAGGATGGTCTCCATTCTACAGCCATGAAAAAACAGGTATGCTTGTTGCTTGTTATAGGTTTCTAGTGCCATATTATGAATGATATAATTACACATAATATTACAATACCAGCAAGTTTGCATAAGTCATCTAAACGCTGATGCTAATATCAGTGTGAGGCCATCATAAATAATTACATTTTTGATAGGTTACAATCAGTAATGACTAGATTTGCATGGAAGACAAACACCTGTTCAGTGATTTTAAAATGCATGTTCACTTTGCATACTGATACTCTACAGTGGGGTACGACCTGATCAATTTTAATGCAAACTTTGCAATTGTCAAGACTGAAGTCTGAAGGGCATCTGTATAAATGAACATTTTGTAGTAACTAGTAAGAGATATCAGGATGACAATATTCTGTAGAATAACAAAGGCTATCTTAAAGCGAGGCTGGCTATCATCTACAATTTAGAAGCAGAAACGAATAAGAAAATACAGAATATTGTTGGTGTAACAGAACTTTTGAATTTCTTTCATGTTTCTTCAAAATACCGCATCTCTAAAATTTCACTTTCTGTTGACTAGTCATCAGTGTCAGTGTATGCCAATTTATCTTAGATGTAAGATACAATAATACGTATGTCCATACTGTAAATACTTCACTTGGTGCTGAATCTGAATACGATATTCAACAAAGCACAACAAAGCACATATTGGGATTTTACAAATTTTTATTTCATACAAATAATTTAAATATTATTTGTTTTTGGCAGAAAAAAAATCCTGTCAAATAGCTGGTGTTCACTGTTTAAGAAGATGCAGTGGAGCTTGTTGACCAAGAAGAAGTTAGGCTAGTTTTTTGTTTTTTTTTTAGATTAGGTTGAGATTAGTTTGCTGAGATTAAGATGATTGTTTTGAATGGCATCTACAGTCTGTTAGGCTACTCTCCTTTTTGCAAACAGCAAGATATATTGTTAGATCTACTGTTACAATTTAATATCCTAAATTTAGAAGTGTATTAAAAACAAAAACAGGTTTGTTACCATGCCCATAGCCAGCTACGAGGTCACAGAGGTCCGGACCACTGTAATTAAGTCCAATTAAGTTAAATCCAAGTTGACTTTAAAAAAAAACAAACAACCATTGACAACTCCTCTGATGAGATAAGCGCACGCTTAATTCAGTTTAGACTTATTTAGTGTCTGCTGTATGTGAAAGAAGGCGCAAACAAATCCACACGCATTATCAGCACTTCCACTGACAGCAATTGTACATATGTTGGCAGTATTGCGATAGGTTGCTTGTGTGTAAACAGGCTGGCAGTATACCATTTGGTAAGACAAAACAATGACCTTTAGACCATTATCTGTAAGAAACATGCAAAACAGTAACCTAGTACAGCATCTAGAGTAAAGAGCACTGTATGAAATGTTAAATATGTCTACTCTGGTCATTAAGAAGACTTTTTCTTTTATATTAGGTTATCTAACATTTCACACCTCCCCTCTGATTAAAAACACCTTACGCGGGCAACAGTATCAATAATAGTAGGCCTACAAAAACATTTCAAAGCCAAATTTGGAAATGAATGCAAGTGTATAATGATGTTAGCTTCTAATGATGTTACTCTCAGGCCTTTTCTTTTATTTTTATAGCTATCTTAATTATCATACTTCATACCATAAACCTATGTATTTTAATGCTCTAGATAATGTCCTCATGATTTATTATTCATTCAGCAATGCTTATGAAAGCTATCTACCTACCTTACAGTAAACTGTCAGCATTGATTTAACAATACCTATCCCCACAGAAAACAAGCAGCACAGAGCTGGGCAGAAATCAAAATTGTTTCATGTAAATAACAAGAGTCTTTCTATGTACATGTAATTCTGACAACCCTCCTCACTATTTTTCAAGCCCTAGCTACAGCCCTGACACATACAAATACTTTGCAGCCTCAACAAATACAAATACTGGGCTCTCTGCACATCCCAAGTAAGTACTATTAATGAATGAATGAATGAAGTTACATTTATATAGTGCTTTTTGCAGAACTTTCTTGAGCTAATGTAACTTCCTTCCTCTTGAGATGAGTAGCAAGGTATTAAATTATCATAGTGTGTGATTGCAGATCATATCAAACACCTTTTGTTTGTCAGTCTCAAGCTTACATATTTCCCCTCTTTTTCCTATTGGATACTATAGATGAACTGATATTATGAAAATGATAATTGTGAGCATTTCATGATTAAAAGTGTATTGCAAACCAATAATGCAAAAAAGTGAAACAGGCAGGAGTACAATATCAAGTTAATGGATCATAAAATGAAAAGAGACTTTCTAGTACATAGATTAACAACGTATGTCTGTAATTGCATTAATCACAAACAAAGCAAAACTAAGAATCATTAAAAAGTCTGAGAAGTTGATTCATGGACTGTGTGAGCAACACTTTCTAATACACTGAATTTGTGCTGTTATGTATTATTTTATATAGTCTCCTATTTTTGAAAGCTTTGCTCATGCATTGCGCTAGAATTTCTATTTTCACTTAAACACTAGACTGAACTCAATAACATTTAAGACATTTAGTCCTGGGGCACACCATGACATTTAACTAGTTAATAGATGCTTGATTAGCAAGCCCTGTGTATCAGATTCCTGCAAAGTAAAGGACAGAAAGCAAAACAGACTTGCATGATAAAAACATAGACATACTAATTAACCTTGAGAAGCTGTTGGGGTAAACAGCGCTATTCCCGTGTTGAGTACATCTGAGGCATTTTCTGCAACAATATAATAACATTTCTGTCCTATGTCCAGCTTCCACTTTCAATCTCTTGTTCACCTACCACATACAGCATATTGAGCTCCAATATATTTCTCTCTCTAAGAGAAGGTTGGACCAATTTTTAGCCAAGTTTAATCTTATTTCTACTACATAAAGGGGAGTAATTTGTAATTATTTCATAGCACACTTTTACCCACCATCCAGGTTTTAAATGGCTCTCATTATCCTCCCATATAATACTGTGATTTATTTCACTTTTAACATGTCTCTTTAAAATGTTTAATAAGACTTAAAAATCCTAAATCAATACCTGTCTGGAGTATTATTCACCAGTGAGTCATGAGACAATCTCTTTTCTCCTAACAGCACGATGGGGACACGTTTATGTTATTACTGTGTTCATAAATGATGACAGTCAAAACACTGTGTCGAAATTATCAGTTAAACAAATGTTCTCACAGACAGGTACCCCAGACTCCACTAGTTCATTGTGAAAAGCCCTGATGATAAGTGGTTAAACATGTTCCTTTTCCAAATAAAAGGAATAAAAACCTTTTTTTTTTTTTTTTTTTTTAATGCTCTGAGCCCTATGCATATGATATTTTGGCTAGGTATAAGAATACTATGAAATCAGATAAGAAATGTTTTCACAGTATTCTAGTTACTCGTTGGCTATGACAGTCCCATTGAAAACTAAACCTGGATATAAAAATATAGATCTTGATAAATTAGCTAAAAACATATTCATTATGTATATTCTTATATATTTGGCTTTGTGTTATTTAGATGAATAAATATACATTGAATAGTGTTTAGTTGCAGAAGAGAGAGACAAACTTTTATTCTGCTAACTGTGTCATATTTAAGTTGTATTCTGCAAACTGTAGCTTGGGTAGCTACTCTGATAATGTGAACTCAGGGTACTTCTAATGCATAACACTCAAGACTGACCAGCTAGCATTTTAGGTCAGCCATTTCCAGCTTTATATCAGATTCAGAAGGACCCTTGGCACTTTTCAAAGAATCTTGAAATGGTATGTCTATTCTTTAACAGTGTCCTTAGCCTTTACTTCAGATATTTTCACACACCGTATGAAGAAGACTAATCTCGTTTCCTCAGCAACAGCGTTTGTCTTCTGTAGTAACAGCTCATTTATCTTCAAGTGCAAAAAGAACCCTTGAAAATTATGTAGTCAAAAGTTTGCACTCATAACTTATAGCCTATACATATGAGCTGCTGTAGAATTGACACACAAAATTTGTGGTATCTCTTGTTTTATAATACAACAACAAGAAAATAACAGAGACTCAGTAACCATCACTCTTTCTTATTCAGGTAACTCAAAGATTCATTCTTAGATGTTTGAAACATCTTATTGTAACATCAACATCTTATTGTAAACAATGGCCAGGAAACACAAGGTGGTCATTTTCTTTGACACATGCCACCAGAGACATCTGTTTACCACACTATTGACACTAAAAGATTTAGAATTCATGGAACTATTGAACTTTGCCTTTTTAATTAGTGTAAATTTCATCTGTTGTTCAATCCACTTTTCACAATCACTTTTTTTTAGTCATAGCATCCATACAATGTTATTTAAACTTAATTCTCAAAAAACAAACAAAACAAATAAAACAATAAAATACAATAAACTTGGAGGTGATTCATTAACGTAATGCAACTGAAGTGCAGATAAATAAATGGATAAATTGATTGCATTGAAAGAAGACCTGAGAAAAAAAGAGTTTGCTTACAAGCTTTGGACATGCACAGAAAAATTATCCTTGGAGGGCCACTATCAAAACCATGAAACACTATATATCTGGATCTGGAGAATCAGTTAAAGGAATGGAATGTTTTTTTTAATACAGCAAATGTTTTCTAGTTCAAAAGCAGCTTAATTTTGTAGTGCATCTAAGTCTGTAACCCATTGGGCAGAGTTCACTCCATGCTAAGTCTTACATTTAACTGTTGGTTTAGGTTTCATCATGTGCATTAAAACATTGACCTCAAATACGCAAGTAGCCTTTATTTGTGTAATCATGTGCAATTAATTTGACACACATTAAACAGCTTACAAAAATCAGAGCATTAAGTGTAATGAACTTTTTAACTTTACTGTCACTTATGTGTTGTAAATGTGAAATTTGTAAGGACTGTCAGCAAACTACTCGTTTATAATGGGTGTCATTTATAATTGTGACTATGGTAGGGATTTTCTCAAGTAACAGTGAAGTAGCACAGGTATCATGTCCTACTTTTCACTGGATCCGAAGTACTCATATGTTTAAGTGATGTGCAAGTCATAATTAGACTCTCCTGTAATGCATGAGTAATATGCATAAATATGGTTAATTATTAGTTATCTTTGTTAAGGTTACAGAACTGATGAAACCATGGCAACGTTTTCAATATTCTGCATGGAGCAAGCAAAGACATGATGCAAACGATTTTAATTATTATTATTCCTTACATAGTGTGGGAACGTATTTTTTGTTTGTTTATGCATCTTACTATGACTTTGTCTAAAATGAACTTATAACTTCTCATAAATTCTTCTAATAAAGTGCAGTGTTTCCCTGCAACAGATTCCAAAAAGCACACTAATCAAGACTTTGAAACGCAGAAGCACCCACGCTACGTGTTTGCCATGGCTTCCACTTGTTCAGCATGGCACTCCTTTTAAACCGACGTGGTCTCGTGTGGCCACCAACAAAAGGTCATGGAGGGTTAAGGTCAGGGGCAGTAATGCACTTAGCAGTTTCATTCTAAGACTTCATTTCTTTCAAACCCATTGCAATCACATGTGGTTTTATATAAATCATGTGAATTTTTATTGGGTTATTTCAACCCTTCCAAATTGCCACTTAAAGCACAAATGTTCTTAAGTGAATTTGCTGCTGGTTCCCCTGATGGATTTTGCCATTTATTCATGAGCTGTCATAGTACTGTACTTTGAAATAATAGTAACTCAGTGGCATTTCGATACCTTTTCATAAGATTGGCTTAATTATTAGGTGCTTTTACTTCGCTATGGCCCCAGTCCCTAACAACTCTTATTTTTGATTGTTGTTGAAATATTGCTTTATGTGACTTTCTCAGTTTTAACACTTTAAAGGCAGTGGCCCTCACATGCTTTTATTAACAAGTTTATTGACAGTTTATATTGCAACTCAATTCATAAATACAAACTGTATACATAAAGCATAAATTTAGTATAGATAAGCGGGCATATTTCTTTCCATTATTAAATGCTCTCTGCATTTTGCATAGAATGTGAGGATCATTTTCATTAATACTACCACAAAAAGAAAACCAAACAAACCAAATGCAGGAAAACCATGTTACAGTGAGCCTTCAGTCCTCACAAAAATGTCATATCAGTTTAATATTTAATATTTCTTCTGATATTTTAGAGGACACATTGAAAAACATCAAATTGAATCAAACTGAATATTAACAGAGTATCCTCGTAATGCAATGCAAAATTAATAATGTTTAGTTTCAAGCCACCCCCTCCCCCCCAAAATTGTGCTCGTACATACCTTTATATACACAGCAAAAGTGAACCTCCACATTATGCAACGCAAGCTGCTCTAAAAAAAATCTAACTAAAACAAATAACTTATGAAAATTCAATTGTACTTAAGGATTTCCTGCACACTCCAAATGTGTATTTTTTACACTTTTTAAGTTAATTCAATGCATAAAGGAGAAGATAAAATAGTATGTCTCACTTATAATTATTAAACTTATTGAAGTTCTCATTAACAGTGAGGTATATAAAACATCAATTGCATGTTAGTAAAAGAAAAAAATCTTTCACACACAGATTAAAACCCTTTTCAAAAATACCACTGGAGAATCCTGTCTGATCTTAGGTTGGATTGGATTTATTTGTGTGTCATGCAGGAGCAAGTTTTTATTTTATTTCATTTATTAAAAAAGAAAAAGGTAGCAATCAGGCACACATCAGGGTATCAAGTCATTTAATTAATCTTAAAATCAAAAGTGAATAAATTGCATTAAGCCCTTCTGTGACGTGTTACTCCCTAAAGATTTCTCCCATTTCTCTATCACCTTTCACTACCCAGTACAGTTTGCATTTTAATAGGACGATAACAACCACTAACAACGGGGCTTCAAAACTATATTGTCATAATCACAACTGCCACTTTTAATTCCTTTTTGTTTACTATGCAAGTAGTAAATGGTAATGACTTACAAAGAGCATGTTTTGTTTATTTGAAGAAGGGTTATTTGTACTTTCAAAAGCATGAGTAAAAATTGTTACTGTGGAAAGAATCACTATGCAAACTACTCTGATAGGAATAAAACATGGCTTATTTTTTAAATGTTATTTTCATGATAAATCATCAGTTACTGAATATGAAAGTGTAGTGAAGACATTTTTCTTTTACCTTTTGTCATATGCTTTAAAAACATTTTGGGGGGAGGGAGGAGGTTCTGCAACTTAAAGCTGCAGTGAATTTTTTTAAGAACACTTCGGCTGAACTGTCTTTACATCATGGCCGTTACCGTTAAAATAGTTATAAAAAAGTGTAACTGGCCAGGCTCTGTTATCAGCAACTGAAAAATGGAACATGGTCTATATTAACCAATCAGGTAACTTCTACAGGGAGGCAGTCCTTCCCTATTTTGTCTATGCACATAAAATTAGGCTAAGCACAGAGTGTGCATGTCTTTGGAAGGTGGGGCTTTAGAGAAAGGTTTGGTTGGAGGATCTGATTAAATGGAAGGAGTGGACTCCTTCAGTGACTAAATTTGGTATGTTAGCAAGAACTGCTAATTAGACATTTAAACAATTAAATTTATACATTTTTAATAAGGTATTTTTTAGGGTGCACTGGCAACCTGAGTTGCAAAGAGATGCAGGATAACTAATCTCCTACTTTGCCAGTGCCAGTCAAGTTTATCTTCAATCATGAAACAACTTCTTTTTTATTATGTTCACTTGATAACAAATTATCATCATTTGATTTAAATAAAGAAGGGAAAGAAAGAGACAAATAACTCAATAACAATAATAACCACTATAACCACTAAATCTAAAATATGGAAAAATTATCCAGATATTTACTTTCTTTTCAGATAATTTCTATAATAAAATGGGCCACTGGAGCTTTCTGATCAATTTTAAATGTATTTGGGTATTACATGAAAAAGACATAGGAAGGAAGATTTGCAGTAGATCCTCAATCTGGAACAGGATGTGCTGCACATTGTATGCATGAGAGCTGACAAAACTGAGTTGCGTGAAGTCATTCAGGCCCCCAGCTTTTTGGTTCCTCTTTCTGGTTTGTTTATTTATGTTTATCATTTAAGATCAAATAGAGAAAAATACATAAAACCTTGTAGTATAACTTTTTTTGAAACACTTACTCACACACACATACGCACACACACATTGCACATGCAGACACACAGACACACAGACACACAGACACACACACACACACACACACACACACACACACACACACACACACACACAGTCCCATTAAGAATGCAAAGACCAAATTCCATAACTGCCCCTATAAAAGAAAGCTGCTTTTGGCCAAATGTAATTGTTCTTAATGCTGTGCCACATAGACAGACACACAGGACCAAAAAAAAGACATTCACACTAAATAACAATGGTCTTTTCCCTATCTCATAATGAAGCAATTATCACCAACAAAACCTCAGTGATTAGATGCGCCCACAGCCGGGGTCATTTGGGTCCTTTGCATTCTTGTATGTTGTACAACTGAAAATTCGTTTTGAAGGGGACAAAATCACAAACAGGTCAACAAAAAAGTCTCCTTGTCAAAATAAAAGTCAGTGAGATGTGCTTCTTCTTGCCACGAGTGCATTGAGCTAAGGCACAGGCACTGTTCTCCTCTTTGAACAGAGTGGGTGCACTAGGTCAGTCCCAGTGCAAGCACAGTTTTGAGTTGGGTGATCACCATCACCATGAGAGTGTCCCATTCGATACAACAATTTACTCATTATTTCCATGAGTAAACATTTCTGTTACAGATATTCAATATCAATAATGTGATTCAAGAAGGATGGGTAACAAAACAAAAAGAAAATGAGGATGATCACAAGTATGTTACAATGAGATCAAATTGAAATAAACATTGCAGGTTTAGCCTTCTTCAAAGAAATGACTACAGAAATGTATGAGGTGGAAATAGTTGGACACTAAGGAAAAAATGCAAGGCGTTTACCGAATGCCAACACCCGGTGAAGTATTTAGTTATATTTCAGTGATCAACCGAAAGTTTCTGCTTTTGAAATTGTCCCACCCAGAAGTTTCTGCCTTTGAAAACAGACCAATTTTACTCTGAAGTGTCTCTCTGCAGGTCCCAAGAGAACTGCAGTTCTAATATCTGTTTGACTCTTCAGATTTGCAGTTTACATAAGTGGACAATCGTGTATGTATATCTATGGATATCTTTTCGTGTTTGTGGTAGGTGTCGTGGGGGGGGGCATGTGTGTGTTTGTGTGTGTCTGATGGTGTCTAGAGGCAGACATTGTTGCTGATCTGACAGGTGGATCCTGTTCCAGCTTGCGATAAGAAGAGCTTCCCACTGGGACAAACGCACACCTCAAAGACGTTCTGCCTGGTTCCTGAAGAAGAGGCTTTCCCTTCGGGCAGGCGTAAGAGCTTGATTTTCTTGGCATCCAGAATGATCTAAAAAGAGAACGGCCATTAGAACTTCAAGTCTAAAGTACCTCCTAAAGAGGAGACACAAGCCATACATGCTCATCACCTTGTGCTTCTACAGCTTGATCACAATCATAGTGTGCTTCATAGTGTAGCAGGCTAGTCCTTTGCTGAAAGTGCTAAGCAAGCAAAACCTAAGACTAAAAGCAAATGAAGGTCAGTTTATAGGATCTTGTTTACATTATGTAGATGACTACTACCTGCTTTCTTTCATTAATAGCAACAGTGAAATATTCCTTCTTGTAACACACACACACACACACACACACACACACACACACACACACACACATATATATATATATATATATATATATATATATATATATATATATATATATATATAAAAACTGCATTTTTCAAGGAATGGTTCCAAGAGTGAAAGCAGACTGTCACTGCAGACAATAAAAATAAAGGATATGAGGAACTTCACATATAGAAAGTCAGACCTTTTATATTTTATTTTATCTTTTTATTCAATTCAACATACAGTATATTTGAGTAGTAATCTGTGGGTTTTTGAAAACATAACAGAAGATGTCTAGCATTTCCTTGTCTTCATCAAGATATTTTGGACATGGAGGCTAGCATTACCAAAAGAGTTATTCCACTAGAGCACAAACCCATTTGATCTGACAAAGTCTTCGCTCAGCTAAGTAGGGAAAAGTCAAGCCCAGTATATCCAGCCAACTGATACAATTTCAGTGGCATGACCACGGCTGACGGCCTTGCTTACACACACTCGTAGCCCTTCACCCGGATCACATCAGCCTCATTTCTCCCCCTGCCCCTCTCTCCTGGGACCCCAGAGAGCTCTGCTTTATGGTGGCAGGCAGAGGAACCCATCCGGATATAAAAAGGTAAGCAGAGTCATTACTGGCAGCCTGGGGGAAGCATTCCCATCAAATGACCTGGAACCCCTTTTTAAGCAGTGGTCTCAGCTGATTCTCCAGGCATCTGCTTGAGCAAATCTGAGCAGGAAGGGAGAGGGCTGAAGGGTCTAAGGGGAGGGGGACTAATATGCAATCCTCCAAACTAATTGGAGCCAGAACCTCTGAGGGACTTTCGTGCCATGGTGGTGTCTTTTTCTCCTGGTAAAAGAGTGCCGCATATTAAGCACCAAGGGCTATTGGAATGGAAGCAGTTGCAAGCAGTTGTTGTGGCAACATTACCTGGCACAGTGAGTGCCAGTGCAGGCCCACTGCTACCTGGGCCTCGCTTTCCTAAAAAAAGAACCTTGTAAGCTTGTTGCATGACAGAGTAAGAACTTCTGTGATTATTCCCCATCATCCTGCAGTTATTATTTTTCTAGAATGGCTCTGATAACCAGTTACTGTCTGGATGTGTGGGCCACAAAGTTTATTTTAACTTTGGTCCTATGACAAACTGCAGAGTCGTTATCATGACACTACAGCCTTATAACCTTATATCTCGATCCAGCCACCTCAGCATCCACTTCTGATCTGATCACCCATTACAATGATTGTCTCTCCACTAAAATAAACACTATAAAACTCATCAAGACCCACTCACTTCTCCTGCAGTGATCCTTGATATAGCCCTCAATTTACAGACATGAAATATGCTCAGTGCTGTTTAGAGCATCTCATTAAGCAAACTGGTCTGACTTTACACCATCTTGCTTATAAGGACGATTTGTTTCACTACAAAACAGTTTTGTCTACTGCCAGAACGGCATATTATTCCAATTTTAATACATTTTGCAGAAAGTAAACAAAAGGGTATTTTCTCTACTGTAAAAAAAACCCACCCACCTTACCCACATAACCTTTTCCCATAAACCCTCACCTCTGAATTCTGATCTTCTGTCCTTCCTAATATTGACAATATTCACAACCAGTTTCATTCTGTTACTACATCACCTTTCCATCAATGGTTTCAACGAGCCTTATAAGTACACTATTTCTCTGTCAGACTTTTACCCTGTTGATGAGTTAGTTATAAATATCATTATCTTCAACTCATTATACAACAGTTATTTCCAACCTTGCAGTCTGATTGGTTGAGACACATTCTATCCATATTGATATTCATGATGTTTGTGAATAGCACAAGTTTTTTGTTTTTTTTTTTACAACAGAACTGTATCAACTAACATGTTGCTAAGTAACGACTAGCTTTATGCACCCAAACCTTGGTTGTTTTGTACTTATATGTATACAAAATGGGTAATGATTACATGATTAAATGGATGGTTTTAAAAGATAACATTTGACCTGCAACTCATTTGGTCAGACTCTGAAGGAAAGTGTGATTGCAATACACAGCTCTTGATATGTTTTGGTCATTCAGTTTTGTTTTTGTAATAGGATAACAGAAAATGAAACATCATCCGAATTTCATCAAACTCTGAATCCGCCGGTACCTTGAAAATGATAGGTCGGGTTCTGTGACAGCAGAATAATTAAACATACCAAGGCCACCAGCAAAGTAAGCCTGGCTGTTTGATGCCAATGCAGGTCGGCCTACTACTTCAATCCGGTTTTTGCTCTTGGCATTGAAACTTCCCTGGTTAAAATTATAAATTGTCTCCTGTGTACTACTAATGCTGGTTTTCTCACATTTCTCATTTTATTCTATCTCAATTTAGCATTTGACATGATTTTCCAATCACTTCCTCTGGAAAAAATGTCTGGTATAGAAACCACAGGTACACTGCTCTCTTCTTATTTCTCAACAGACAGCAATTCATTTTTGTTAAGAGTCATCTGCCTTGCCTTTCCCCTCTCTTAAACCTCTCTTCAATCTCTGTTCCTGCCTAACAGACATTGAAAACTGGATGACCCAAAACTATATAAAACTTATTTAAAAGAAGTAAGACTGAATTTTACTCCTTAGCACTTGCCAAAATCACTACCCCCAATATCTAACATAATAGTCCCCCCTCTTCCACTGTAAGAAGTCTCTTTAATTTGAATCTCATATCAACTCCGCTGGTCATGCTGTCAATTTTGAATTCACCCCTCACTGTCCCAGTGTAGTAATAAAACACTTGTTCTTGCTATGCTTACTTCCTAGCTTGACTACTGCAGTACGTCCGATTCTCTCTGGTATTCCTTTCAGTTAATTCAGTTTTCTGAGTAATTACCTGCTCAATCATCATCCACTCCCCCATTGCGTATCCATCATCCCTGGTCTCAGAAATCTCCACTGGCTGTCCATAAAGGCTTGTTTAGACAATGCAATTCTCTTCCTGACCTTCAAGGCCCTTCATGGATTGGCCCCTTTCTACCTTTCGGATTTCTCTGCTACCCCACCCCCATCTATCCACTGCTGGATTTCTGGCTTTCAGATGCAATGCACACCGCTTGTGGAACTCTTCCCGAAATATAAGATCTCTCTGAATTCATTAGGACAGTTTAGTCACCTCAAAATTCATCTGTTCAGACTAGCCTACCCATACTCCCTTTCACCTTGTCCATTTTTTTTTTTAGGAATTGTGTAAATTGGTCTTCTGTGTTGTACAGTACAGTATGATACCTCCAATCCCTCTATCTGTAATGTGTTCTTAGAATGGTGCATTAAAACATGAAATATTATTATTATTATTATTATTATTATTATTATTATTATTATTATTACTATGGCCTCATAGGTAACCAGCAGAAAGATCAACCCACTGCTATCATTTTTCATGACCATGATGGATGATGTGACTACTCATATTTTTTCAAGCATATGGCAATAATCTCCTGAATGATCAAACCCTGCACACCCAATCACTTTCTTACGAGGTTATCAGTACTCCCCAAATGTTGAGTTGTGGATTATCTCCTGTAATTGCCATTGATGTATTGCAGCCTGGAAACCCAAGGCCACTTATGGATACGAGCGAATCACTGCTCTGGATAGCAACCAATGGCAGATGGGCACGTCAACAATGTGGAGTAGATCAGCTCATCCAACACACCCATAGTGGCATCAGTTGCATGGCAGTAGATAGGGGCCAACCCCAGACCAGTTACCTCTCCGTCTTTTGACTCCAGGCGCAGGTCACTCCGGCATGTGGCCTGGATGTCACCCGCCTCAGCCTGGATCTGCACTCCTTTGGGAGCCTCCATGTACAATGCACGTGTGGGAGACTCCAGCCTGCAGAGGAGAAGGAGACATGAACATGTGAGCGCGGAGCATGCTGGCAGCCATGCAGCTGGTGGCAGGCGGAGGGTAGGGGTGGGGGGTTGGTACGTTTTGTTTTTGTCCTCCAGCATAGTAAAATACTATTGACACAACTAGGAACATGACTAAGGTAAAAGAAAAACAGTTAATAGCAAATGTTCAGCAGGTGTGCTCGTTTTTGTGATGGGCCAAAAAGATTCAATTAATCGAGCATTATACTATAACAAAATGAGGAGTGGATGAGAAATCTTTTTTGTGTGCTTGAGGGAGCATTAGACACAGGAAAGAAAATGGATCCCTGGAGATAATATCATTTACGCCACCTTCCTGAATGTGACTGAGGGCAGTACATTTCCGACCCTAGACTGAACATAAATTATTAGGAAAGATATTCTGTAACTGTGCCCCAAACGACGCAAGTGTCTTATACAAGAAAGACTTTGCAAGTTCATTACTTTGTTTGGATGGTAGTTGATGTTAAATCTATTTTTCAGATACCCATTTCCTTGCCTTATTTTTTTAAAAGAGGCAGTGCTTTCGTATAATTGCTAAAAGATGCACACAACTCACTTCAGAGTTCTAGGTCATTTAAAACTCTGCCTTACTTAACTTTTGCTGCACCACTGGCAAATTCCAGCAGTACTTATAATGAGTGAAATCTAGGAAGGTGCCACTTAACATTATGTAAATTGAACCATGCTATCTGGCTCCCTTTAGCCTTCATTCACTGCTTGCCTCACTAGCAGTTTTAGGGGAAGTATCTCTTTGAGCCGAGTGGAATACTCTTCACAATCCTGAGTTATTTTGGCAAACATTTGTGTGGCATCCCAACATATAGCTACAGAAATGGAAGTCCCTCCGGCCAATGCTCAAAGGTTGTCTGGATCAAGAAAACTGACCAAGCGGGGGCCAGGTGGGGAGGATACACACACAAACAAAGATTTCAAATTATTACATCAGAATTTAGACACAAATAAAAATAGGCTTACTCACCTGCCCAGCATAAATTAGCTTTAATGAGGCAACAGACCTGATTTAATATGGATGACATAGTATAATACTTATTTTAATTAATTTTATTTAATTCATTCTGACACCTTGTTTTATGTGCCTAAATGTTTAAATAGACCTCAGTAAATGTATAAAATATAATAAGCAAAACATTATATGAATACATTTTTATATACAAGAATTTGCTGATTACATGGCAAAAGACAAACCCAACACAGCTAATGAGTCATTCAGAGGAGATCTGATTAGCATTTGTTTCAATGAAGAGAGGAAGGAGGCATGTGTTTGGCTATGCAAAGACAATCTGACAGAAGTGAGGAAAAAACAACAAGCAGCATGTTGATGCCAAGATCATTAAAGGCTTCACAAATATAGACTGCACGGTTTGGGACAGCAGCAGCAGCAGCAAAAGAAGATTCTATAAATGCTAACCATTTTGCCAACTTTTATTCTTGAGTCATGGCACAAGTGGATAGGTATTTCAGAGTTTAAGGGGTACAAAGGGGAGAAAAACGAGCATCATTGGCTTGATCAAACATGAAAGCATCCTTCGTTATCCGAAAATCTGGCACTCATCATTTTGAATTTCAAATGGCTACGGCATCTGCTAACTATGGGTATTCAGGCGGTGCCGGAGTGACATTTTAACGGGGCTGTCAGGAAGTGAAATGAAGCAGATTATGGGACACAGCATTAGTGGCATCTGTGCCTACTCGGCAGTGCAGGGTGTTGACTAATCTGTAGCGGACAGGAGAAAATAATGAACGGAAATTCAATCGATCCATTTTAAAGTGTCGGGCGGAGGAGACGGGACCTGCATCGTTACTGACCACCACCCACAGAATTCCCCTCAAGCTTACAGTGCATTCAGTGAGAGAGAGAAAGAGAGAGAGAGAGCTGCATTACTGTGAAGAACATACAAAGTCACTAAGGGAATCGAGGAACCAAAACAAAGCAAAGACGTCCTTCCAGTATAGACAGATCTGGAATTCCCTGCTCAGGTCTAAGGATAATTACATTTCCCACTTCTTTTTGAAATCAGAGGCACTACCCAAGCACGCAACCGGCAACAATGTATGTCATGACACAGGGGAAGTATGGAAAGGATTGCATACATTTATTTACATTTTTTTACGGGCTCTTTTATATTGCCCTTCACTGTTTCTAATGATTGCTGTCTGCATCGCAGTGATCTAAGGCAGAATTGGTGACTGTCATGTTGCCAGTTTTGCTCATTGACTATGCTACGGTTACTCACTGACTATGCTCAGCCACCTGATTTACTAATGACCAGAATATGCTTGTATTACTGATGCTGCATGAGTACATGCACTTGATCGTGAGATATCAAAGCTTCAACATGCTGTGAAATGTAAAATGCTATGAAAACTGCATAAGGAACCTTATTTTCACCCAACAAAACAAAACAGGGAAAATTAAGAGCAAGCTCTTCTCCTTCGATGCCTTAGGGATGGGCCAATTTAGGCCCTCGGTAACCATTTCTGCCGCGCCCACTGGCAGAGTCGATTATCCGAGGTGTGGTTTGTGTAGAGGTAATGAAAGGACCCCAGGGTGAGCGGAACCCATACGAGGCATGCAGCGTCCAGCCAATTACGCCCATAAATACAGCCCGCAATGGGGCTCCACGAGGCAGCCATCGCCTGCTCGCAGCTGGGACTGGAGCAATGAGCATATCGCCCTGGCACTGTGGGGTGCTTCCGTTGCAGACGCATGACAGCTTTTAATGATTACAAATCACCCCGGCCTCTGCCCTGCGCAACGCCCCTGCAGCCGCGGCTGTTGAGCAGGAAAGATTATATTTTATATTTATATTTTATACATTTACGGCGTTTACGGCAAGATAAGAGAAGCCCCCGAAGCTCCAGTCTCCAGACACCTCACATTCTATTAAACTCATTCTATTGCCAAACATTTCATTGAATGCCACTTTCTATTCCCCCCCTTTCATTTTTCATAGACTAATGTTAGAGTTTTCCCACAGGTAGGTCAGTGACTCTGTATCTGTCAGAATATATTGTCTCAAAGCTTTAATAGTCCCTCCCACGCCTTCCATTATGTGATGCACTGAATATGGAAAAGGTGAGTATCGTATTAGGAAACAAGGTTGTGCATGTGGTAGTGCTATCTGCCACACTTTTTTTTATTTAAAAAAAGAGTGAAAAGGATAGTAATTTTGCTTTTATGTGGATGAAATCTCCAGGACTATCTGGGCCTAAAGTTTATATTCAGCTGTTCCTTTGTTACGATGAGGTCAGCAGCGAGAGAAAACAGCACATCTGAAAAATTACAATTACACAAGAAAATGCCATCAGTTAAAATATTATGCCCTTTTCAAAAACACTTTGCACCATAAAACCAATTATTCTGGGAGCCAGTCAACTTTGATGAAAGTTCTCTATTATATGAGGACATTCAGACAACTGACTTTCTGTTTGTAAGTAAAGCTGACCCAGGAGAAAAGTTTTCAGCTATCTCTTTTAACATTTTTCCCCCAGAAAAATCCCAAAATGCCTCACTTCTCTGTGTCAGAATGGCAAATATTCATCAGTTTTAAATGTCAGATTTATCTGTGAAAAACGGGACACCTAAGGCACGATAAAGTTATTCCAACTTCCAGTTATCCCCTCACTCAGATGCAAAATGACCCCAGAATGATGAATACACAAGAGTGCCAGTCCCTCTTGGATGTAGAGTACGATAATGCTGTCATTACCCCTCACCCCACAGATCACACTTGCTTTTTGACTGATGGCTTGCGGTAGGTTGTCCGTTCTCCTCACTCAGATCTGGCTAGACCGTGTCACCTGTCAGTATGGCAGGCTGCTAGCGTTATCTCTCTCTACAAGAATGACGGGTGGAGCAGCGGGGCTAGTTGTGTGTGCACATGCATGAGTGTGTGTTTTTGAGTGTGCTTGCATATGTTCTGGAGATGGGAGTGCCCCCACAGACCATTTACTACTCATTATTTCCTTCTAAAGGCACATTCCCCGCCATCCTCAAGCTGCTTCCCCAGCCAGTCCCTCCTCCCATCTATGCAGCTATTGGCATTGCACTTCACATATTTGTTTTAGTTAATGAGAGCCTCCTTTAATTAGATTTTGATGAGCATCCGGGCATCGATCAGGGAAGTGAGAGTGTCTGTCCAAGAGGTGGCGGTGCCAGCTCCACTGCCATCGATCTTCCTTCGTCTGCATCAACACAACAGCACTCACTACACACGTCGAGGTCTGGCTTGAACAGTCAGTGCCACGCCGAGAGGCAGGAGCTGGTGAGCTGGCACATTACACAACACTCCACTGCCTCTTGCATGTATGATGTCTGCCAAGCCACATCCGAAGGAAAGATGTGGTGGCGTTTGACCCCCATGCATGGACATATGCGCAGATTTCAAACTTCATCTGTGGTATTGCATGACAGGCCATTGCTTAAGGGGACGATGGTCTCGTGGTTGATGTCCATGCTTATCAGTCACTCACTAAAGCTCACTGACCACTAAAATGCAGGCATAAAATCTGAGAGAGGCCCACTGTAGACATTTTGCTGTTTTTGGTGACAATGTTAAGGGTGTTAAGGTTGTGAGATTTTAAGAATTTTGTAAGGCTGTAGCATTCTGTTTTATGAAATTGACTTGAAAAATCCTGGAAGGTTACTTAAAGTCAGTCTTTTTACCATTCTTTAATGCTTGTAGAAATAAAGTTATTTCCCCACTTGCTTAAACATGTCAAAGAGATAGTACCTTCCCATGAAAAACCTCTATGACATCATCCAACCATGTTCAGATGGCATGCATTTATAGTCCACTCATACAGTAGAATGAGCCCAACATCCAAGTACAGAAGGAATGAAAATTCCAAGCATGAACAGGTATAAGCTAAAGAACCCTGAGTGAATCCATCTTGGGCTTGCTCACCTCATCTACCTGAAATGCTGTAATTATCCAGTCAGCCCAACAGCACACAATAGCACGGGCGATAAAGCACAAAAGGTTCGATTTGCTGCTGTACATCGATAAGAATAGCATCTTGTAGTTTCCTGCATGTTTGACTTCTACATAAATCTCCCGACTGCTTGGCGTATGTTTGTGATGGCAGCAAAGCAGCTAAGTTTAGGAGCCAGGTTCAAATTGGGTGCAATTGGTCAAAACTTTCAGCACAAACAATGGGTAGGATTATCTCCCCTTTATCTCCCCTGATGTGTGGATAGTAAAACGCCTGATCTTTGGTAGGTGCAGACTGGAGAAGACTTCTGAACATTCTCACACAACATTGCCTGTGTTTCAATGCCAGTTGGTTAAGGATGACCTTATGAAAGCAGATTAATTCTTCATTAAGGCAGAGTGATTATTGGTTGTGCTCAGTTAAATATTGCATAAGAAGTAGGACTTCCTCAGCCAGAGGGCATCAAGGAGCTGTCCGTGGTGCTAGACTCTATGCATGTGGAGACAACAATTCAAACTTAGCATAAGCACAGCCTATTGGTTAATGGTTATTAGTAAGTATTGGAAGTGCATTGAAAGAAATCAAAGTGGTTTCACCTGTCTGTATTGTTAAGCTTTTGAACTGACAGGCCAGCGGCCAACACTTACTGTCTAGTTTTGACTCGTATTGCTTCCTCACTCCTTGCATCATTTCACCAAGCTACAGAAAGTTCAGTATCCATTCAAAGCACTTCACAATCAATAGTTTTATGCTCAGGCTGTCAGTATATATTTATTTCATGAGTAGCTGTTACTGACAGCTGTAAACTGTTACTGTGGCTGCTGCAATATTCACATTGAACAATTTTGGAATTTTATAATAAGTGTAAATTAATAGGACTTTATTAAAACATAAAATGATGCTGTATTCCAAGCTTTCTTTGGTGCATTGCTGCTTTTCTTGCATCCCAGACAGGAGCTCCGTGACTCTCCGCAACATGGCTGGCTATACATTTAACAGGCAGTAATCCAAATTGTACTGTTGTTGGCTCTCTGCTGACAGGCAAAGGCTTATGGAAATGCTCCATAATCTGCCGTCAGCCTCACGCATGCAAAACCTTAAACCGAAGGATCCTTGGAAGTGTCACACGCTGCGTTTTCCCTTTTCCCTCTTTGGTTGAGTACAAGAGAGGCACATTTCAGATGTTTTTTTCTCTTTTTTATGAACACACACTTAAGCAATCTTTGATCATTAACCTCGGCAAGGAAAATTGCTATTGAAACACAATCATCTCCCTACAGAGTTGGCTGGCATGGATCTTAGAGTTTACAGCTGCACTTTGGTGAAAGGGTTAGAGATAAAGCTTCAGATATTATGCCAAGGGGTTGATCCATAAGTAGGTGCTTTGGGAAAAGGCAGCAAATGCCCCATTTATGAAAAACCCCAGTATGGTGAGTTTAACACCAAAGAAACCACACACACACACACACACACACACACACACACACACACACACACACACACACACACACACACACACACACACACACACACACTCACACACTCACACACTCACACACACACAGAATGAGAGAGAGATAGAGAAAGATACACGCACTAGGCATTCAGTCCCTCAATTAACTGTAAACATTTTTTTTACTACATATCAGCTGTTTCACATCACTTGACCCCATGCAGTGCCTACTATTAGCAGTGGTGCTGATGCACTGATTACAGTTTCCCTTTAAAGTCCTACTTCTTTCACAGCTGCCCCCCACTGAATAATGAAAGCTCTTACCGCAGCTCTTTGAAGGGTTCCGCTCTGACATGCGGGGTCTCCACTGAGTTGCTGAACACGGCTCCCTCTGCCCCTGCAATCACAAAGCAGAACAAGGAGTCTTAGCGGTGGCCATCCAACGTGCCAAAATCAATGGACATAATCTCTGAAGTTACGGCATCGACCGCATGTGCCCAGCCTCATCTCTGCAGATACCAAACGAAAGCAAAACGGTAAGCAGCTGCAGCGTTGGCTGAGCCAGCCTGGACTGCCATGCCATGGGTTAGGTCCTCTTCTCGGATCAATGGCCCTGCTTTAATGTCTTGTGAGTGTCCCTGTGAGTGTGACTCATTAATCGAACATTGACTTCCTGCGGACACCGTCCTACAGCGGGATGCACGGCCGCCCGCATGCAAAAGGGGCTCTCTCTTTGCTTTATGTTGCATGGTGTTTTGTTTTGGTTTTTTTTCCATGCATGACACCCACTGTAGAGCCCCAGGAGGGTGAGGCATACTGCCAGTATCGTGCAAGTCTGGAGCTTCGTCTGAGATGCAGAAAAAAATGGTTCATGATTTCACTTCGCACTGAGTAGTGGCTGAAATGCCTTGCCCATGTTTTCAAAACCATCTGCATGCTCAACGGACTCCCTTAAATTACGCCGCTGTCCAGGAAAGCATGAAATCCATGAGAAAAATATGCAAAGAAGTACACAGCCATGCTCAGCAGGGACAGATAAGTCTGAGTGTAATGGCAGGTCCATGTGGAGTAGGCCATGCCACACCAAGGTGAGTCACCATACTTGGACCTGGGTTATAGGACATATGTACCCCTGCACGCTGCATGGCCATAAAACTTATGCTGCTGTGCATTTGTTGTGCATATCAGTGACAAAGTGAGCAAACAGGCTCACATTCAATTCACAAACTCTCTTGAAGCCCTCCAAACTAATATCAATAAAAAAATTATTATTTAGGCAGTAAACATGAGAAACAAACTTGTTTCAGCAAGCCAACTCACTAAAAGAGAAACACTTCATATGCAGGAAGCTGAAACTGAGAGTTTATGGCCATGCCACAGATGCTTCAAGTGAAATGTGAGAGAAGAAACTGTATTCTTACTCTGTGTCTGATATACCTGTTGGCATGAACTTGGCTAGATGGCATCTCTTTGTATTTGTACAGGATTGAGGACAGGCACGGGACTAAACGCGGATCTCAGTCAGCGGTGTAGCCTGTGGCAGGAGCTAGAGACCTTTCTCCAACTCCACCATGTCCACCAAGGATATCAACATAGGATGAGATGTCAAAAAAGCTGTGCTCCCATCCCATCCAACCAGTCCCCAGGAAGCCCGCAATCTTTTCAATGGTGGAATAGCCACCAACACCCTAGGCCACGGAAATAACAAGCTTCTCTTAGTCAAGACACATGCCCTATCTTTGTTGTGGACACAAATAGTGAAGCACCTCTTAGACAAGGATGTTTTTTCTCCATATATTCATCAGCCTTGTGAACAGATGGGCTCCAAAAGCTTTTGGAGCAATACAATAGTCTTTTTCTCTAGCACCTGTGCAGAAGGCTGTGGTTGGGCTAAGCTGTAAATGCCAGACTTGTTCAGAGGCTTGTGGTCTGGGTAAACTGCCACCATGACATTTTCTGTTTAACATTCCATACAAACTCTCTATGCCTGCCTATAGATCGATAAAAAGAGTATCTCCACCTAGGATGTTACAGATGCCTTCATCAATTATATCCAAAGGTTAAAGAGAATAAAATACTACTGAAATAAAACTGCAAAGAGTCTTGTCTCTCTCGCAAGCCGATGCAACATGGAGAATATTATGTGTATGGGCTGCTCCATCTTTTCTGGGTTGAATGTCAGATATGCTCTGAGAAAAAGACACTTTTTGAATGCTACAAAATGTATGAAGTGGCAATAAGGCTAATTGACGGCTGTGCTGTAGTAGCAGGGTCTTCGGGCATTGGGAATACACACACACACACCCACGTGCACTATAAAAGCACTTCATTGCTAGCGCTACAGTTACAGTTCAGAGATGCTAATCGTTGCCCCTGGGAGTGAAATGATTAAAGTGGATTTATGTGGATTGCAGTAGGGCACAGGAAGCAGTATTAAACTGAAGTAGACAACAGAAGAGAGTGGGGTGGGTTAAAAGACTTGCCCATGTACTGCTGGCCTATTATGAGCCAACAAACAACTGCATTTGTTCTTTTTTTGTAGGCCTGTTTTCTGCTTATTATTGTGCGCCAACCTGTATCTGGCAGCTCACTCTGAAAATACTACTTCGTGTTACATACAATTGTAAGGGATGGTCCATCATAAATTACTACCCAGATGTTACACAGCAGAGTCACAGGGGCAATGGGAGGAGACTAACCAATCAAAGGTGGCCACATACAAGAAGCAACTCCCATAATATAGAAATGAACAGAACAATACCAAGAGCCCCAGGAACACTGTTTGAACAGTCCTTTGATATGCAGACCCTGTTATCAACTGACCAATTTATGGCGAGGTTAGAACATGCTTCCCCAGGAGTATGGCAAAGATCTTATAGAGTAAGAATTTACAGAGCAGATAACTATTAAAATGCAGACGTGCAATGCTCCTGTCCTTTGATTTATGAATGGCATCAATTTTCCATGAGAACCTTTTAGTGTATGTAATAACTCCAAGAGCAGAATGACATTGACTTTTCATAGGAGGATTTCAGCATCTGTCTGTGCATTGCTTAAAAGGTGTAGCATTTGCTCGGTTGTCTGTGGCAAAATTAGATTTAATTCCAGCAACAACAGCTCAATAAACCACCTGTGGAGGTGCATATAAATCATTTCTACCCAACACATTGAAAGCCTGCATGTTGATTGACTTGTGTATTCCTTGAACAAATTCAATGGCCAGTTCGTACAAACTGAAACTCCGGGTGGCGCTCTGTGCAGACACCCTGTAATGTGACCACGATAAATGTCCATAAACAGACTGAATGCACAATCGATAAAGCCATTTGAGTTTTTTTATTTTAACTTGCACACATTGGCCTGCATTGAAATTATTTCATCAATGTGTTTCCATAACGCCACCGGCGACCTCTTCCGCGCCTTCGGGCTTTGCCCCTGATCAATCGCCCAAGTTATGGGCCATGCGGGTGTATCTATCAGCAATGTTCCAGGACCTCGTAAAGATTCACCTAATGGCTTTCTCTGGAGGCCAGGAAGAGGGCAGCCGCTGTGGGCAACAGTGGCTGTCCAACAAATTCAAAAGAGCCTCTTTCAGACCTCTAAGATGATGTCTCGTTTATCTCTCCATATGTCAAGAATATGGAGCTACTTCATGCTTCCATGCAGTTTGAAGGATTTTATTGTTGTTTGTTGTTGTTGATGATGATGATGATGATGATGATGATGATGTTTTTGCATCGGATACATTTTTGCATCAGAATAATATCCCTGGGGCCTGATGAATACCACTCAAGAATGAATGAATATGAATGAAGTTACTGCTTAATAGCTTCAGGGTTACATACCATTTAAATGACATGATTAAATAATACATGAAATCACCTCTAATGCTAGCTGTTATTTTTAATGCAGTCGTACTATGTACATTTAAATATATCATGAATAATTAAATTCAATTGAGTAAATTAAAGTACAAATATATTAGTATTAAATGAGCACCCCATAATTAAATGGGGGAAGTAAGGGAAAATGTCTTTAAAAAACTGTAAAAAAGGTTTAGTTAATTGAGACATACTGTCCAGTTCAAAACCATAGTAGACCAGCATGACAACATGACAGGAACTACAGCCTGGGTACTTGCAAACAATGCTCACGGTGTTGCCCTGACACAACATCTCATTATGCTAGATTAATGCTAAAGTCTGCATATCATCCATTAACCATGATACAAGCAGCCATGTCAGGCAGGCAGCACTGCAGGTGACCAAATGAGGGCAAATTGCAGCTATCTGTCAGCAGCCAGTAGTGTGTATATCCAGGTGAAAATCACGCCAACGTCCCAAAGGGGCCTTTTATTGTGGAAGCGACTCTTCATTTCAGAAGGAGGTGGGTAGTTCAGTCTGGAAAAGGCCTACTGCATGATGTGCTGGGTATTCGCACACAGTCAGTAGAGTGTGTATTCCAACTAAGTGCATAAGAAAGTCTGTAAAGGGCCTAAGATCACACCTGAGGGCACTTGTAAGTGGATGGTACAAATGGTGGCCCACCGAGAACCTGAGTGGGTGTAAGTTTAAGAAATGAAGTGTCAGGATCGCATTAAGTTCTTAGGGGTGATATCTCCCCACAGCCTGCAGCAAGGAACTATCTGTATGCAGAGATGGTGACTGGAACTTGAACTACTTTTGCTTAACTGACTCAAGACTTGACTCGTGGGTTAGGCATCAGGTTTAGTCTGGGGAGAAACAAAAATCTAACCCATCGTTTGAATAAAACTTTTCTTTTCTGTCTAATGTTACATGAGCACCTGGCCTGTCAATTCTGAAACTGTCATGCACTTTATTAAGCAGTTGTCATGCTGAAGTTAAAATGTTAAATACTGTATGTCTACAATGCGCCTTTAATCATCACCTTTGGGTGCAAATCCTTTTGAATCAGATGGACACTACATGCAGCATCAAAACAAAGGACAGCGGCAAAACAACATCTAATTTTATAAGACATCTTAAAACACAGCAAAACGTTGATATGATCAGCAAGCATGTTAGTTAGCTAGACAGGAGCAAGTTAGCTAGCTAGTTCTCTAGTCTAATTGGTTTTGTGAATGTATTGTCTTAACTGCAACTTTGTCTTAACTGCAACTGCTAGCAAGCTAACTTAGTAGAAGGGGTTAAACGTGTTATAATGTAAGACTCAAGTTACACTAGAACGACATCATTTAATAAGTTATAAAATTATCAAAGTAACCATAGATTCTTACTGTATTTGAGATTTAAACTAACCCAATTGCCACAAAGTGCACAGAAAATATTCATCATGCTTCATATTCTTAAAATATTTCTATATACTGTAAAATATTACTGTTAGGTAAATATCTGATGCTGCAATAATTGAGAGAAAGCACATTCTACTCACAGAGAGCTCAGTCTCCCAATGTTCTGATTTGCTTCATGTAGCAAGTGAATTGGAGACAAAGTGTAACCAAAAAAAATGTAAAAAACTTTGGGGGACTTGGGACTCGACTCTTTTATCCAGATACTGGAGACTTAACTTGGACTCGTACCCCAGTGACTTGACTCAGACAAAGTGACTTGTAAACATCTCTGCCTGGATAACAGAAAGACCCCTATATATATATATATTTGCCATGAATCTGTGCAGTGCTTAAATGAATTTATTTTCACACATTTATCCCTTTGGGGTAGATCTGTCACTAAGCATGATGTTTATTGGTGCAAGAGCGGTGTTAAAAGCTCCAGAAATTCTTCCACATTCTCAACTCCACATCCACATCAACCAGGTCCTAAAACCCCACTCTTTTATCGATTATCACTCCATGACACTTTGTGGTTTCCTTTTGAATAGGCGTAGAGACGTATACCACAGCAGTGCTCAGGTTGAGCATCTAATCCGGCTGGCTGACCAGTGTCCCGGAGATTTATTTACGTGGCGTGGAATCTCTGAGAAGAGGACCACAGGTATAGCAGCGGCTTAAGCATAACTCACCTACTTTTATGGACTCTTCATCATTCACTCACTGTTGGTCACCTGACAGGAATCCAATGGTCATTCGGCATAGCACATTTCCTATTCAGTCATGATAAAACCATGAAATGTGGTGTCCTTATATCTCCCTAAAGGAAATCTCCTGTTCCACATTTCATAGACTGTTAATCTTTGGGGTGCAAACAAGCGTCTGCAGGAGGGGATTAGAATAGCACCACTGCTTTCATGCTCTTGCTTATTTCACTCTATTCAGTGAGCGACTCATATGTTGAAAATCTTATATTTCTCGTTCATTTAGCCATTTTCAATTAAAACATGTAAAATAACAGATATATATTTATTAAATATAAATTCTCAAGTTTGCTTCCATGCAAAAATGATTTTATAAAATTATCTTTATTGAAAAATGTGTTTTAAGGCATCATCCAAATGTGCTAATAAATAGATTGACCACAAAATGACCACAAAAAAGGTTTCATAATGTGTGTGCAAAAGTGACTAGAAAGTGATCCCAGGTGCCTGAAGTACTATATATATTTAAAACCTTTCCTAGTCTAAACACATGAGATAATCATTTATGTTGTTGCAAGGCAGAGTGAATACCAGTGGACTTATATCTTAGAAATATTTAGGGTTTTTGTTGTAATAATCAATAGTAATGCAAGAACAGCTGAACACTGCAAAGAGGAAAGTCAGTCCACAATTAGGTTAAAAAATGATGGCCATAGCTCTGAAAGATTCTACAAGTGCAGTTGCCAAAACCGTCAATTGTAGCACCAATGCTACAATAAATGTGGCACTGAAAATTGCCCCAGGAAAAACCATATGGTACCTCTGCTGCAGAGGACAAGCATATTAGAGTTATATAATTATCACCAGTTAACAGGACCACAGATCACAGCTGACATAAATGTTTTATCGTGCTCTAGCAGCAAGTACATCTCAACCTCAACCACTAAGAGGAGATTGCTTGAATCAGGTCTTTATGGTAGAACTGCTGCAAAGAAAGCTCTTCTGGGTAATGTCAATGAGAAGAAAAGATTTGGTTGAACAAAAGAACACAAACAATGGTCACTAGAAGACTAGAAATGAGCTCCTTGGTCAGACAAGTCCATTTTTGAAAGTATTGGCTCCAACCGCCATGCTTTCTGAGATGCAGAGAAGGTAAATGGATAATGGCAGCATTTGTGGCCCCCACTGTGATGCATGGTGCAGGTGATGCATCTGACAGGGCGGGGGTGTTTTGCTGGATACACTGTTGGAGATTTATATATGGCTCACTGAACAAGAATGACTATCACAGTATTTTGCAACTGCACACTATCACCTCTCATGAGTATCTAGTTGGACAGTCGTTATGCTTCAAACAAGACAACATGTTGTGTAATAATGATATTGCAGATTGCAGACATTATATGGTCTATATATATATATATATATATATATATATATATATATATATATATATATAGAGAGAGAGAGAGAGAGAGAGAGAGAGAGAGAGAGAGAGATAGATAGATAGATAGATAGATAGATAGATAGATCCCCACAGTCACCTGATATGGACTATATATATATATATATATATATATATATATATATATATATATATATATATATATATATATATATATATATATATATATAGCTAATGGAGATGAGTTGATATGAACTCTGTATAGCTAATTGGGGATGAGTTGTACCCATGAATAACAGCATGGCAACCAACTTGTGCCAAAATCTTGTGGGATCTACTTCATGGCTATTACTGAAGCATTTCAGGTAGCTACCTCAAAGCTGGTTGAAAGAATGTCAAGAGTTTGCAGTGCTGCCATGAAAACAAAAAGGAGCTATTTTGAAGAGTTTAAAATGTAAAATAATTTTAGTTAAACACTTCTTGGTCATTGAAATGTTTGATTTGCATTACTTTATTATAGCCTCAAGGCCTTTTTTGCCAAAGGTGTAAGGAGCTAAAATAATGTGAGAAAAATGCATTAAAATGCAAGAGTGTCAGATTTTTTAACTGGAAATGTTGAGCACAAGGAAAAGTGTTTTTAGCAACAACAAGAAAAAGGATTATGTTTTCAGTTTAAAGTAGTGGTGGTGGGTTCAGAGGCATGTGTTAGTAAGTATATGCGTTAATCTTTTTCACTTCAATACACTGTTCCTTGAAAAAAAAAAAATCCTCTCTTTTCTAGTAGATGATGCCACAAGAGCAAAAGCCACTGTTGTATTTTCTGTCAATAACTCAACAAACCAAATGAATATTTGAAAAAGGAAAAAGAAAAAACATGAAAGTTTCACTGAGCATCATCATTTTATCAAGTGTGGTATTTAGTTCAAATTATCTTCTGCTGCATGGAGTCAATGGGATACAATCAAGGCTAATCAATGAGCTTTAATTATCATTAGCCAAAAAAAAAAAGAACAGTAATATCATTACCCTGTGGACTACTCCTAACTGTGAACATGCAGGAGAGAAATAGAGATGGAGAGAGAGAGAGACAGACAGAAATAGAGAGAAAGGGACAGAGAGACAAGGTGGGAATGTGTGAACATCCTCCATGCTCTTCCTCATCTTCTCCTGTCACAGGCCATTTTAATTACAGTGGTGGGACACTGTTTTGCCTTCCCTCCATTTCACAAATTTAATTATCCCCCCAACTGTCTCCCACTTTAATTTGTTATATTGGCTCTTCTAGGCTGCCCAGAAGGGTGCGAGTTGAGGGAGGCGCTGGCTAGAGAGTACATTGCTGCACCTTGATCTGTAGTCTGTAGTTTTCTGCCCTTGTTTGTCAGGCTTCCTCATTTTTATGCAGTGATTAGCTAACCATTGATGATGAAAATACATACTTTAATGTTTCATTTTAACTGCAGATATGACAAAAAAACAGATATGAGGTGCAATGACATGGGAGACTGGACCCTGTGCTTATTAACCTAAGCACTCCTCAATATTAGAGGAACCTAATAATGGGGAAGCTCCAGTCAGCAAGGACACTCCGCTCTGTGTGAGGCCTGTCCCCAGAGTCTGTCGGTCCCAGGCCAGAGAGCTGTAATAAGCCCATCGTTTAAGGTGGTGCTCTACTTCCTGTTGGCCGAGTGTGTTAATAAAGCTCTGCAGTTCACCCACGCTGGTCTCCAAGTGGGGTTGCGATCAGGATGAGGTGACCCGCTCCTATGGCTCTAGTGATAGAGCAAACAAGGAAAAGAGCTGCTTTGAGCATGGCCATTAAAAATTCAAGCTGACTATCAAACTTTGATGGTGTTGTTCTTGTGGGTGTAAAACTGTGCTTCTGATGATGACTGCATCTTTTCAGTTTGACTAGCAGTCATGCTCATCTGAGGTGATGCACTTTGCCTATGCACTTTTATAATCCCAGTGCCCAAATGCACTACTCTTAAGAGTCCGGTTTGTGTACACAAGCAAGTGGCTTTGGTCTTGTTAAAATACTATGGTGTAATATAATATTTATTTTTCACAGACAATATTTCCTCCCAAAGATTCAGATGTTTTTGGCCTTTTATTGAATTTCTTTATACAGGAGAGGATGTGAGTAAATGTTATTTAATGTTATTTAATGGTATTTCCCCATGGTTCTTTCTCCTTTTTCCCCTAATGGTGATTTGATTCAGTGACAAAACTGAAACTTGTTTCATGGTGTTTAATATAAAGCTGTGATCCAGGGCCCCTGAAGTGGAGATTGCCTGTAACTCACATTTCTGTGTAACACACACAAGCAAGGCAAGCTATAAAAACTCTAGTACTTGGTGACAGCACTAAATTATATGTCTAGCAGGTGTTTTTTGATATCGTCCTAATTTCCTCTAAAACAATGTCCTGTAGAGCAGAGCTAAATTGAAACTAAATTGTAGCTCCTACATCAAGCCCATTCAAGTTGCATTTTCCTTAGCTGTCTTATATATATATATATATATATATATATATATATATATATATATATATATATATATATATATATATATATATATAAAGACATATATGTACATATATGTACATATACATATATATGTATATATGTATATATGTATACGTATATATGTATATACATGTATATATATTTATATATATATATTTATATATATATAAAAAGACATATATATGTACATATATGTACATATACATATATATGTATATATGTATATATGTATATACGTGTATATATATATATATATATATATATCTGAGCTGTATCGCGGATATGAGCAGAGACTGATATGGTGACGCTTTTTGATCTGATGAAGAGGTGCTTATCTTGAAAGAGTTGCAAAACATTGTAATCAAGTGTTCCCAGCTGGAGGGACAATTCTGTTCTGGGTTGAAAGAAGCACATGCAGAAAATGAAATAGTTCAGCATTAGTTACCTCATATCATATCTCACATAGATGCGAATGTAGTGAAATGCAAGAAAATTACACAAACTGCTCATTCATGCTACTGACTAGCAGATAACAGAATTATTGCTCAAAAATGATCAGAGACTCAAGTGTTATCTTCTCGAATGAACAAGGTCTTTAAACCAAAGCACCCAGTAGAACATTGGTGCTATTCAACAATAAATCCAAACATAATAGCTAATGTGTCAGCTCTATGAATTTCTATAAGATTAACTTCTGAAAATGTACTTATCTCCCTGTATTTAGTTGATCTTCTCCCTTGTGACAATAATGCATTGTTGGTGACTCCAGCACACAGACATTCTAATGGATGATCCAAACAGCCGCTCGATGTGAGGCCAATACCTGGAATAATTTTTTGCAGGTTCTGATTGAGGACAGGATCTGAGAAAACATGTTACTTAATGTTTTTTACTGTCCTTAGCCCCTTCCCCATACCTCATGGTTATAGCACCCAAACCTCAACCTTGTAATAATCTTTGTCTCTGACACCAGCAAAAAAAAACTTTCTATGTATAAGATATGATACACCATTAAAGATCACACAGATTTCTAATATATTGAGTGCTGAAGCTCATGCGATACTATCTAGAGGGATATGGTGAGCAAGAAAAAAAAACCTAGATTTGAGCTTGGCCGTTTTTGTTTTTTTTTGTTTGTTTGAGAGGCTTATTGCAAGTCTCAGTGTTATCATTGTGTTTAAAGCAAAACATTACTCTCAGAAAACCTCCAGGTGCAACCATTTAAAGGCCCTTCAAAGGTGACATAAATCACCTTTATAAAGGCCTATAAAAGGGTTGGTGCCTTGTACTGGGTCTGATGGCAATCCTGCATATAAACCCTGGGCAAATGTCTTGCTTGGGAGCACACATCCAGAGGCTGCTCTGCTTTAGCCCACTTGGATCAGCTTATGAACGAATCGCCACGTCCTTTCAAAGTCAAAATCCTAGGATTCAGTACCAACCTGCACTGTGGATGAGAAGCGTACACTTTAAAGGAATACACCTGCCTTTAAAAAAAATCATGTGAGAGTAGTTTAAAAATGGTTTTAGGGCAGTGGTCAACGCTGGCCTGAGAGGCAAGCAGCCTAACAGCAAACAGCAGTGAGGTGTTACACTTGGCTCTATCTGTGTGCGCTCGGATGTGTGCTTTTCTTTTCTTTTTTAATCTTTTGTCTCTCCTTCTATCCTGTTGCAGCACTACAGCACCTGTCCCACAACTCCACACGTCCCGTGTTTCCTCACGATGATGTATTTTGTCCTGCAACAGCATATCTGGAAGGCTGATGACTATAGTAGAGGCCTTGACGATGCAATTCGGGCAGCCCAGAGCTCACGCTTGTTGCCTCTTTGGGCTTACCATTTTGCTGACTGTTGTTTCACGCTCTGTTTAACCTTCTCCAGCCATTTTGTATGTTTGTTGTACATGCAAGGTGTAGGGTTGGTCATAGTTTGTTTTTAGTTTTATTTGGTTCTGAAGCTGGATACCAGTCACTGTGTTAGTTCACGTTTGTGGTACACTTTGCAACAGTTCACCTCAGTTGCAGTCTTCCCAGTTCTCAAGCCATCACTCCATCCTCTCTGCTATGGGTCAACCTAGACTGGTTGTGACACAAGTATTGCAGGAAGATGAGGACCAGGACTTCAACCTTGTGGTTATTCTGGTTGGGTTGGAGCTTGTGGTGGGTGGTGAGGCAAATGATATGGTGTGAAAGGTGGACTGCTGGCTGAAGGAGACTGGCAGCATTTTGTGAAAGGTTAGCATGGCCAATGTAGGCCACAAAAGTTGTGCAGCAAAACAACAAGAACAACAAGCTATTGAGACAGTAGCAAGATACTAGCACTTCAGTCACAAGATGATATCTAAAAAAAAACACCAGCAATGGCAACAGTCTAGTCTTAAGCATGGCATGCAAAGAGGGTGCACATGATATACTAGAGCAGTGTTTAACGGCAGCGTGAGATGCAAAAGATCCTTCTTCTTGTCAAAAGGGTGAAAATGATGCCCCGCGGAGATAAGCGAAAAGCCCTCTCTAAATGCAGCTTCTAAATCAGTCTTTTTTGCTGTTTATTGGAGTAGTCGTAGAATGAGTTTGTTGAGGCTTGTTGAGTGAAGCTGCAAAATGAGTCTGAAAGAAATAAATTGAGTTTAGTGTGCTTCTGCCAAGACCTTGCTGAGCTTTACTGAAATAAAACAGTAAACTCCCCTGATAGATACTAGAGCTCTGTTTGACACAGCAGCCCAAAAGAAAACCTGCTTCAGGCTCGGGGGACCAATCAGGAACCATTTCTTGCATTACATCCAAACCCATCAGTGGAGTGCAGACACAGTTTTACTAGTTATGTAACTAATAAGTCAGAATGTTTACATGAAGATCAACCAGAGTGGGGATAAAAATAAACATAATAATTAATATTTATTTAAATAGACCATTAAAGTGTCTTGTATGTGGGTTAGATTGATTTGTATAGTAATTGAATTCTGCTGTTTCCTCTCACTCTCTAGATACAATAGTATTACAAAGTTTGAGCAATAACATTTGTTTTTACCTTATTAGATTAGTAAAGTTTACTCTGCTTTGCAAACATCTTTATAGTTGATGAACAAATTTACTTACATCCTACAAACATAAAAGAGCATTCTTATTATGAAAGACAGAACCTCATTTTAGCTTCTCCTTATATTTAACCAGGTTGTTAATAGTATTAGTGTAAGAGGATTTCCTTAACAATATGGAGCTCACAACCTCTTGCCCTGTGTGACTGACAGAATTGCCTTTACACAGACCACAAAAGCTCAGCTAGATAGTCTTCAAAGAATACCTGAGTTGAGTGTAGGGAGGCGAACAGATTTTGGGGGCATCTCAAGAACCACAGTCCATCTGTAAGCCAAGTGAATGTAAGGTAATGAACTGTGGCTTAGAGAAAATCATCAGGGGAAAAAAATGGATGTAGACCAGACCTGAGTAATCTCTTTAAAGGAAAGCTGAGTGCTGCCCCTGAGAGAAGTGCTGGGCCGAGATCAAATGCAACACAAAACAACCTTGAAAAGTCATGGTTTTTATTTCCTAAAATAAATGGCCAGAGAAAAAAATATACTCTCTTGGAGCATTGGGGATTTTGAACTAATGCAGCTCAGCTCGGAGCCTCTCTACACTTTCCTTTCTGGGGCCAAATATGACACACAAAAAAGGGAGGGGCCCCCCCCTGCTCAAATGACAGTGTTCAAAGACCTCCCATGAATAGGTCGCTCGTAACATTTAGCAGGCACAGTAGAGATGGTAGATACAGGGCAATACAGATGGCGTGGTGATTCGGAGTTGTGATCAGTCAGCAATGTAAGCGGACTTGGAGAAGCTGTGCCTTTAACCATTCACGGTAGCAGCAGCCAATCCGATTTTAAGGCTTGGTATTCTTGACACATGCCAAAGTCTTAAAACAGGACAAGCCTGTAAGAGTATGCTGTAGGCTAGGTTAGAAAACCCTGCTGTTAATCATTGCTGCTCACCCACTTATCAATCGCTTCCAGTCATTACTCTCTGCCCTCAGAAGCCCCTTTCCTTTTGAAAAATCTCTAATAATGAATTTATGTTCCATGCTCCATAGTACCCATAACCATTTACCACTAGAGGGCCTAAACAGGCAAAGGCATATTCCTTACTGTGATATTACTAATAATATCAGCATGAACAAGCATAGAGAAAGTAGATTTGTGTCAAATTTGGGTGCATTAAATGGAGAAAGAACGATACTAGAGATGGCTTGTAGCAGGTGACAGAGTGCCCTGGAGCAGGTTTCTAACAGCCTATCATAGTCTATGACAGGTAGGCCATGAAAACCTGTCATACTCTACGTATCACAGTCTACCTATCATAGCCTACTTACTATAGCCTACCTATCATAGCCTACTTTCCTACTATATCAGAGCCTACCTACCACTGTCTACCTATCATAAGTTGCCAGTCATTTACAAAGTTTGCTCACACCCATAGTGAGTTAATTAGTTATCTTGGTATGGTAGAAGAGTACGATTTCTTAGGCTTATCAGCTTTGTGTGCCAGGTGCTTACATCTAATCCTGAGCCATATGAAGCTAGCCGTGTAGCCTTTTGTCTCTTGAAGCAGTAATAAACAGGTTGGGCAGTGGTCAATAAAAGTGATCCTTGAAGTACCACAGAAGGATGAGAAAATAATGAAACTATATATACCAATAACAATATATATACCAATAACCTTCAGGGTACAATACTTTTTATGAGTTCGGTTCTACACATTTCAATGCATACTGCTTGAAAAATTAAGACTCTTCTTTTGTGAACATATTTAAATATACATACTCAGTGTTACAATCTCCTAAATTAGTGTATAGTCTGCCTTTTTTGTGTCTGCCCTGCATCATAGCACAGCTGTTCTTAAACCCCACCCGGGTCATGAAGTGTGTCCGAGCAGGGTATTCATTACATACGCAGGTCAGACGCTTCCATAATCCCACCAACAGCACCCTGCACTCAAAATCAGTAGCTCAGGAGCCTGGCTACAATGTCTGACCAGCAGTTACCATTTGCTGGACATTCCATTTGAGGTTCCTGTAGCACTTGCTATACTGAGATTACTCTCAGAGACTGAAAATGGGCTAATCTCCTCGAAAAGTATATCCACTATGATGAACATCATGGTATGTAGCAGGGTGGGTCATAGGAGTTCTTGGCTTCCTCCACCATTAAAAGAGAAGACAATTTGTCACAGCATTTTATTGTTTCTCTGTTCCTTCTGAGAATACATTTCTCTCTTCATTTATTGAAAGGTAGCCAAATAAGCAAGGCTTTTTTTGCAGCATGGTTCATTTGGATATATTGTGCAGAATTACACTCACTGCCTTGCTTTTGGGTCAAGATAATATTGCCCATTTTTAGTTTGTTAAGGTTTATGAAAATATTTGGAAATCCAATCTGGAAATCCAAGTTTAAAAAATCAGAATCACCAATGATCATGTAAATAATAATCACTAATAATAAACACTTCCTTCCTGTGACCTAGAGAGACTGTAGACTCTTATGACCCTTAAGTCGGGGAGACCTGGACTATCTTGCTGTATGCATTTGTAATTTCTCTTTGTTATTTGTGTGTATTATTATGATAACTTTAGAAATTAAACAATGTATACGGATAAGAGGTAGTATGCTCTCATTTGAGAACTACAGGACAGGGATTTTCTAGATTTTTCTAGATTCCAATAACATTATATGTGGATGTGGGCATCTGGCCAAGACAATTAAATATAATTTGGCAGCTAAGTGCTTATACATCTCCATTCTAAGAGTATTGTATGAGCTCATAAGTGCACCCACTTTTCCATATTGTTTTCATGCCTTTTAATTACAAACCACAGTGCTTAACTATTCTGTTTTTAGAACACACCTAGCCAGGTCAGTTCTGCCCATTTACAAGATTAGTCATAAATGATTTATACTGGTTAAATAATCAAATTTACAATACAAAGTTGAGGGATTCTCTTCAGAATATAAAGAACACTCGCACAAAAAGCAGAGCCAAGGCTGTCTCTGTGATCGAAAATGAACATTCTGGAAAATAAGCTTGTTTAATCTTGTGTGCTCACCCATCACTCGTAACCTCTCGGCTCCCACCACTACCTCCTGGTCATCAGCAGAGAACAGCAGCTTTCCTGCACTTGACCTCACTTCAAGCATCTTGCCACGTGCATGAACTCCATGAGAACCTGCAGAGTGGTTGGTAAATTGACGTTTTCAGTTCACTATTTCACAGTTTAGCAGTGAAATATGAAATTCCCAACTCCCGTTTAAGATCCTGTGGCACAGTGAGAGAGACAATGCAAGACATTTACAAATGATTGTGGCAAGAAGCTAGCGACAACGGGCAGAGAGTAAAAAGAGAGAGAGAGGGAGAAAGAGAGAGAGGGAGAGAGAGAAAGGGAGAATTTGAAATGTATTTACATACTAAATGCACTTGCAAGCTCACCATGGATTAAACTGCGGTTCTGCAAGGGCACAGCCGAATGTCTTTCCTCTTTCTAATTCAGCTCATCAGTTAATTAACGTGCCCTTCGTGAGCGAAATCAGGTTAAACCCTGGGGACTTTCATTTAAGGCCCCTGATTTAGAATTAAGTAACTAAAGCACCTGTTCAGATGGACTACATTTCTTCATTTGTGATTTGCGTATCTTCTTTTTAACATTACATTAAAATTGTAGTTACTAAACTAGCCTATTTCAGGCTAAATTGCTTTTCATTGAAATATACCACCACTCTTGCACTATTACCCAGGACTATATAATACATGCATCCATGCACATGCAATTACAGAGCACTAATAGTCTGTAATGAATACATCTCCAGCTATAGTTATGAGGTATGATCTCATGAGACATGAGATCAACCAAGAACTCTTTCTTTATTAAAGAGTAATATTACCATCTGTCCCATAAAGTCTAACATTTGCTGCATGACTCATTTTCTCGCTTTTAAAACACTAGCCTAAATTGCTTTCCTAAAGCCGGTATGTATTTTATCAAGTTGCTCTCAGTTTCCCTACTCTCTGTGTGCACACAGCTGCTGCACACAGGTCCTGCTGTCTTCAGCTTTGATAGCATCTCCTATGATTCGTCAGATTCTATCTTAATTACTCTCGAGTCTTTTTAGTGCACGCATTAGATGTTTAACTCCAGGGGGAATTTTAATATGAAAGTTCACCATATGATCACTTATCTGGTCAAAGCCCATTGGATGACTGCTTACCTGCAACTAGCTGTGAGACTGGGTGTTTCTTCTCATTGAGGATGTTAATGGAGATGTTTTTAGATGACTGCAGGAAAAGTGGACTGCCCTATTGAAAGAGAGAACAAAATGTCAGTATCTAACCCTTTCATACATCACCCAATCGTTATTCAACTATTCACATTAAATGGAACACTTTTGTACAATTTACAAATATTTTGTTATTCATCATAATAATCTTTTTTTATTTGTAAATTTGAATGGTTCTGCTTACTTAATTTTAAAGAAATGCATGATTTTAAAAATCATTTATTGATTTTTTATAATCAAGTATTGACTAATTCCCTTATGTTTAGTTAAGAACATTGTTTTATAGCTGATGATATATAATTATTAAAGAGAGTTCAGCATGAAAATAATTTTGTTGTTGATGGTTTACAATTTCAGCTGAGGATTGTAACCTTGAATTGATATATGCCACTTCATAACTAGTTTTTGGCTCATTCTGTGTGTGTTAAGAGGAGGCTGGAAATTAAGGCCAACTTTGCACAACAACTGAAACTGTGACATTCGTGTCTCCTCTGGGCTTATTTCTGCAGCGCCTGCAGTGCACATGTCAATAACGATGTTCCACTCCAGAGCACGAACCATCTGTTGCTGCCCTAAAGACATGCATCCATTGCAATTCACTGATGCCTAGATCCTTCTCAATCTCAAGAACATTTCACTTCTCCGGTTGACTGCTTAATTGTGCACAGTGTTGTGTGTTAAAAGCGGAGGATATTGCCGTGATGTAAATTATACATCGCCGCTCCGGTTTTTCTCAGCTTAGTGAAAGCAGTGGATCATTGTGAGAACATCTGGCTTTCGTGAAAATGAGGGCACAACCAGAGAAACATATCTAATAAGATCTGGGTGAGACAAGTAGTAGAAGGAGTCAATTACGTTTCAGTTGCACATTGTTGAAAGTTGCAACAGTGATGAATTGAAGCACTTGCAAGGGTCTCATGGTTTTTCAGGCACTCAAGTCTGTACTAGGCCTTATGTCAAAATACCTAATTCAAACTAATTAACAGGACAGTGTTTGGCGTGATCCTCCTGGACTAGCAATGGTTGTGTGTGGTGTGGAAAGGGCAGCACATTCTCCTCACAGAGTGTGTAATCTGAGCTTGACTGTAGCCCTGAGTGAACTCTTGTTCACAGCCCCTAATTAAAACAAAATGATTTCATAATTATGGGCTCTTTTGCTGCATCTGGGAATTCATCAGTCACCAAATACGAATAGCATCAGCATGGGATCTGCTGGCTAAGTCGCATTCTCATCAATATTACATGTCTTACACTGGGAAATATTCACAGCAGTTGTATTAAATATTCACTGAGGGAATCAGTGCAAACATAACCCAAAGCAAGGTTGTAAAACTCAAGCAAACCTGGGTCAACCCACATCTGTTTAGAGTCTAATTTCCTGAGCACTAGAAACTCCAAGTGTATTTGGCATATAGACTCTCAGGACGTCACCTTTTAATAGATCCACATAAGGCCCATCTTAGTCTTTTCCAAAATATTAAAAGACGTCAACATTAAATAAGATGCTCACGAGACCATCTTTCCTCATCACCAGCAGACAGTTGTTTTTAATCTTGGCAGCGTGTTGCTATTCAGTCCACTCCCTCTACCTCCTTCAAAATTCTGTCTTCTCTCTTTCTCTTTCTCTCTGTCTTTTCCCATCACTAGACAGATGAGATAAGGCCCACACACCAGACACTACCCAGCCATCCAGCCACTCCGTTCTCAGCTATAGTGTTATGGCTGACTGGGGCCAGGACGAACTTGGCCATGGTGACCCCAGGGCCCCCCCAATGTGTACTCACTGTTCTGGACTGGATTTCTTTGGCATACAGAGGTTTGAGGAACTCCGAGTCACCTTCTAGTTTCAGGCCCCTCTCTGTGATCCGCAAGTGACCCATGCCATCCTAAAGAGAGTGAGAGAGAGAGAAGGAGAGAGAAAAAGAAAGAGAGAGAGAGATAAAGAGATGCCAGTCAGTGAAATATGAGCAAACTACTGACTTACAGGTCTAAATGACTGGCAACCTTCATCTTTGTTACGACATTGCTTTACTATCATTTCTATGATATGAAATTAAATAAGCAAATGCAGAAAAAGCACACTGAAAAAGTGATGACAGTCACTGGCATAATTAAATCACATTCACACATGTACAGCATGGCTAACCATCAGAATCCTATGTGCAAATGCTTTTGAAGCATAACCTGGAGTCTGCTGAGAATTTCTCGTTCACCTCTCACTGCCGCACATTAGTGACAAGCTAGCGCAATACTAATGGCACCACTTCAAAAAAAAACAAAACAAGTGGAGATAACTGGAGGGAACCTGGCACGATTAAAGCCAACCATAGGGAGATCTTTGACTCTCGCTGGCTAACAGCTGAAGCTGAACAATGAGTCACAAGATAAAAGTCATGTTTGATATGAGAGCTGCCCCGCCCCTTTATGTGAGCCACGTGAACCCGATCTTTGTTTGGTGTGTGCTTTGATCTGCACTTCAGGAAAGACACACCAAATGGAGATCAAGACCTTGGAATCCCACAGGACTCTGGCGGTTTAATCTGCCCATGCCAATCTTTCACTCACCATGTGTTTCCCAGCCCCTTTCTCCTTCATGCATATGTACACTTACACACACACACACACACACACACACACACACACACACACACACACACACACACACACACACACACACACACACACACACACACACACACACACACACACACACACACACACACTCGGGCATTGATATTCTGCAGGACCTCTAAAATAAGCAACCAATAGTATATTAAATGTAGGGTGCTTTGAATATCTCAAATTTCCCAGTGGATCAACCAGTCAACAGCATTATATTCATGCTACACAGGCTGTAGGCTTCATGCTTTGAAGTTAGAAGCTGTTGAAGCAGAGATAATCTTTTGCCATGCCGTATCCCCAACTGTTGGCTTAATCCATCCTCAACTGACTGTCTTTTCAACATCTGGCAGAGTTATGCCAAAGTGAAAAGCAGCCCTGTAGGCCTTTGTGGTCAGAGGCCCAGGTCTTCAGGCAGACAGCTCATCACCCGAACCCAGCTTCCCACTGGCCCCTGGCTGAATGACACAGTACTGCAGTGCTGGCTGCATTAAGAGTGCCACAGTGAAGAAACTAGAACTAGCGATGCCAGGTGCTTATCTGCAAGAGGGGAATATGTGAGCTAACCCCAAGTGGAGTGAAGCTGGGAGCACCAGTCCCAGTGGAACAAGACTACCTCCCGATGGGGAGGGTGCAGCAGTAAAAGAAATGTTTCCCGTACCTTTTGTTGCCTAAACATGCCAAAAGAATGTAGAGTCTGCAGAGGAATGGGAAGTGACTCAGGAGTAGAGAAGAGGGGTGCAACACATGATGAATTATTCAGGCCAGCACGTTAGGAAGGCTGGAACTTCTCAGGTGACACAACATCAGCCACAGCAAACCATGTTGGGGCGGGGGGGGGCCTTGTTGGGTGGGGGTGGGACTGGTGGGTCAGCCCTCTGTTCACGTGCCACCGTTTATGCAGCATCGGTGTAGATAGATTGCCACTCATCCCCAACTCCCCTGACACTGTCATAGGGTGGGGAGCTGGACATTTATTGCAGACAGGAGAGAAAAAGGATGTATGTGTGTGTGTGTGTGTGCGTGCATACGCATGACTGAACCTGTGGGTGGCTCGGGAAGCGAGTGAGCGTGCAGATCAGGAAGGTGACTAGATGGGGAGGCAGCCCCACCCCCACCCTTCATCCGCAGGCATGACTTTCACAAAACGAAGCATGGGGTTTTTTGAAGCAGGACGGAGTGGCAGGGAGGTAGAGGCAGAGGGGATGTTTTTCTTTTTCTTTTTTTATTTCATCTTTTCCAAAGAGACACCACCACCACAACCTGCTGTATTCAGAATGACGCTTAGGCGGCACTGGAGGGATAAAAAAATAAAAATAAAAATAAGGCTGAGAAATTCTCCTCACCGTGCCCACATCAGTCAGTTCACACACTTGTGAGTTTATACAGTACGTCTACTGTACGTTGAAATATGCGCACCCTTTGCTCTGAGCCATGAATCTCAGCAGCCAAAAGTGCACTGTGACTGAAAGAATAAGGGGTGTGCATGGCAACTAAAAACAAGCCTTGTGAGCAGGCTGTGGAACAAAAACAACAACAACAACAAAAAGGCAAGATGATCTCTCGCTCAGTGACATGAGAGAAGGGACTAGCGTGCATTTTCATAGCAACTGTGTAACATCCTCCTCCTTGGTGCTTGGCAGTGCACATGCGAGGCCCAGAGGATGGCAACCCAGAGTGGATCTCTGCTCGGTGAGTCCTGTCGTGTTGCTGGGGCTCAGGTCTAAAATGCCATGTCCCAGCCTGCACATGTCAGAGGGGTATGCTGCCATTATATGTGCCCCCAGACACGTGAACATAGGCGCTGGGGCTGGGGGGCTCTTCTCTGGGACAACACATTCCCCAGCCTTGCCTCCTGGGAGGAAAAAAGCATCAGCACAATAATACAAGGCAATTTTGGACTGCAGGAGGAGAACAAAAACGTGATAAGTCATGCCTGTGTCTTTTTAGACAGGCAGTGAAAAGGGCACCCTGCCCTAACCTGCCAATAGCTCATCCTCAGTGACAATCTGGGCCCTATTTTCAGGTCACGTGTCTTAGCCATAGCATAACCACATTGCATATAAAGCCATAAGAGCATGGCTAAAGGACATGCCATTTTCATTTCATGCAGGTGAAACCATGAGCTATCAGACAAAGGGTTGAGTGAATATAATAGTGTTGTATTTAATTTGTATTTTCCCAACGAATCATGTACCTCTTCTTATGCATCTTAAGGTATAAACATAGAAACAGAGCGGTTTCTTCACTGAAGAGGAGGCATAGGGTGTGTGTGCAAGGTGCAAGCTGACATGAGCAAATATTTGGAGCTGCAGTAATGCATTCCACTACTCTATTAAACCACAGCATAATGGGCAGAGACCGAGGGACAGATTCATAAAACTTGACAGCAACCGGGCTACTCCATACACAATGTGCGACACAGTATTTAATTCCTATTCATAAAGTTACCCTGGCAATAATTACTACATGGGTGTCAACTTACCGCTGCAGTAGATTCACCTGTGCACAAGGTGAAAGCCAATCAAAATTGACATGTAAATGAGTCCATACATATTAAAGACCCACGACAAAGAGACAGATGACTGATTATCCCCAGTTGTGAGACCAGTGAAAACTGCCAGTTACATAAAACGTACAGCATTTATAACTTTCACCAAGAGCTGCATAGGTGAACTGGACTAAATACTTATAAATCATGGCAGAGCAGCAAAACTGTAGCTCTCCTCAGTCTATATGTGTATATAGTTCCTTTTTCTGTAACACCTAAATTTGCATCTCTTACAGCAAAGGTTCACGGCATTCTGAGATCCTGCTCAAGCAAGTCACCTTTCTCTTCGAATACTCTTACTTTTGCAGTTCCTAAGTTTGCCTGAACAGACCAAATATGTGGCTTTTAAATAAATTTGTCAATTAGCTAAATGGGTGTGCATGCAGAATTTTGTTGATGACTTGTGTATGTGTTGTGTTAGACAGAAGATCAAACAAACCACAGGGACGTTAATTCTGAGAGTAGGTTTTATGAATTTGGCCCCGAGTAGTCGTACAAAGAATTTGACTGAAATAGCACACCTGAGTTTTACAATATTTCGTGCAACCTTCATGTCTGTTTTGTAATAATCTCCATGTATTGCCATTTGCTGATGTACCCACTTTACTAGAAAACCAATTTTGCACCTGGTTTATCATCACTGGTCAGTTTCTGACCACAGGAGCACTGCTGACTAGACTACCATTCTCAACTCAGCAGCATCACTCATATGGCATGGTACTGGATGTTCTGCAGGTATGAGTGGAGAATCACTCAAATGTATGGTTCCAAAAGATGGGGTTTAATCTGTAACAGTCCAATTATAGGAGGTATTTCTAAGAAATAGATGTTTCTCGTGAAGTGGGTGGTGAGTGTGTGCTTTTCAGGGATATTATTCCACTGTGATCACTGTGTCTCCAGCATGCGATTTGTTTGTGCCATCACAACAGTAGACTGTGCTGGGTTCTTATAGTCATCTTATCACCTTTAATGGTTGCAAGAAAAAGCAACACCTCATCTTGCACTACTGCATTTGCTTGGGCCTTCAGTTACATGGGCCTGCCATTAACCCTGTTCCGGGCATACAACTATTAAACGCACAAAATACTGCTGTGCACTACGCTTAAGATGGACTGACAGTCTTCACACACCCAAGAAAAAAGGAGCCACTGAAACTGACAGGGACCTTTGAGCGTAAATGTTTCCAAGTTAGGCTTGCAATTCCACTCTGTTGAAGAGAAAACACCTTTGACCACTTCAGGTTGGGATCACTGTTGTGATGCCACCACAGCTGTCAGCTAATGAAAGCTGGGTTCAGAAGCACAGAGCTGGTCACTTTATTGGCTATGGAGTTTTATTCAATCTTATATCTCTCACATTTGATAAGAAATGTGACATTTTATATTAATTTGATTTGATATGAAATGTGGCATTTGGTACGTTTATAAGAATGGGTCATGTTTCTGTATTTAACAGAAGCAAGTAGCTCCTCCCCCACAGGAGCTGCTTGTGGTTCCACAAGTGTAATTTCCATCTGATTCTCAGGCAATGTGATTATGGGGCAGCATTCAAATTTAGCCAGGGATTACGAAATCAATTAGCATACCAATGTCTCAAAGTCCCTCTGCATGTAATCTATCAGTGAGAGGGGTTTTGATGATAAATAATGCAAAACTGCATCTTATCACTGAATGCCTGTGTGGTTATGGCAATATTTCTTTGAAGAACAATTCAGATTACAAAAAATGTTTCATCTAAAACTTTCTTTATGCTTTATTTTTAGATGAATCAACCATAAGATAAAATGATAGAGTCTGTTATCTTACAAACAGATAATTACTAATACTTATTGTGGGAAAAAAAACATGTTGACTTTGTTTACTACTTGACTCATAGAAATTTAAAACTCACTAAACTAATTTAAAAATAAACTAATTTAAAACTCACAACAATCTAGAGAAAATTGATTTTAAACATATTTTTCAACTTCTCTGACTTCTCAAATATTGCTGTGGCACTAAAAGCCTTTGCAAACAGAAGACTCAGCTCCCCAAGAATGAAGTAAAAAGCCCAAAGAAACATCTGGGCCAATAGGCGAAAGCCAGAATGCTGCTATACCTGTGTTTGCTCACACAGATGGCTATCGGCAGAATTGCATTTCAGATTGCCCGGTGCCCCGTCTCAGAATCTGATCCCACTCTCCAAAGTTGCCCAAGCCGCCGGCAGGTGATCCGTCATGCGAACGTGCCATTGCCTGGAAGTCCAGGGGATGAGATCGGCCGAGGGAAAAGAAACAGCATCGGGAGGGCAGCCATCGTGTTTCATTAGCCAGCCAAACATGGCAGGGGCGCGTCATCGGAGCTGGCCCTGGACAGACAAGCCAGGGCCCCGTGACACTTCCCGCTGTGCACCGTCGCCAGCCATCACTGTCAGTACTTATGGATTTCCTATTAACTTCATACTGGCTCAGACTGGGTTGAATGGCCTCGGGCCTCCTATAGGACTGCTGAGACAACTATCCCCTGAACAGCGACTGATATGTGTGGAGAGAGTGTAGGCAGCGTATGCACAGCACGCATGCTGGAGCAGGGGTGGACATTAGTGGAGGTCACTTCATGTCAAGTGCTCCCCTTGAGTCGTTGATCTTTCACAGCCTTTTGGTGACAGCAAGCACAGTGCTCAGCTACTTAGCACTTAATTCTGTAAAAAAAAAAAAAACCCAGAATGACATCAAGTCAAGGATGTCTTATGTAAAACTTTCAAACATGCTGTATTTCTCAATAGCCTTGCTTTTAACCATTTGTTGAGCCAAAAAGCAGCAACACCTTGTTACTGCTGTTTTGACATAAGAAGGACTTGATTGAACAAAATTCTTTTTTTTTTTCTTTTTTTTTTTGAGCAAGCACAGGGATATGTTCCACATTTCATTCTCCCTGTACGGTTGCTCTGATCAAACAAACACTTCTGACATCAAACCCGACATACGGCATGCATGTTCAGAGACTGATGTGCTGGTGACAGTAGCATCGATCTAGCTTCACATAACAGTAGACAGTGCTGTAGTGCGTGGAAAGCTTGGTGCAGTTTGCTTGCACCAATGTTGAACATGCCTACGCATTCTATAGAGGTATTATCATCTTTTGACATCTAATCTGACTTAAACCTGTGAGGAACAGCAGCTTCACGTTATTAAAAAACTGAGCATAGGGGCTTAACATTGCTTAAATCTGGTGGTCACTATGTACACTTTCCCACTATGTGCGTTTACATTTGTGTTAAAAATTCAGTCAGTGAACCAGGGCCATATACCAGTTATTGCGGCTGTCATGTAAACACCTTAATTGGGTTGTCTTAAGGTTAACTAAGCGGAAAAATAACCTGATTAGCAGACCTAGTCTTCTTGTCAGTCTTTCGATTTGCTGTGGCATGTATATACCGTAACATTTCCAGCATATGAAGACATAATGACCGAAGCTCATTATGACTGGAGCTTCAGGGAGTCCTCCCGTAATGCCCTCTGGCCGCTGTCTGGCAAGTTAGCTTTTAGACAAACACTGACAGGTCTGGTGATGAGGCGCAGCGCCTTGCCCCTGGTCGGATGTGACCGCCGAAGCGAAGGACAGCTGGTCCTGACGCACGCTCTCCCCCACACCGCTCACTCCACTGTCCTCCTCAAAGGGTAAAGAACAGGCCGATCCTTGCCCAAGTCCACGCCGTGCGGAACGTGTACTCTCAAAAGACTTTTCCAATAAGCTCTCTGTCACGGTCTGCATCTAGGACAGCTGATGAGGGCTCTATAAAAAAAAATCAGTAATCTGGAAATTTATGTCCCCCCACCCATACCCCCTCCACCTGTCATGTGCTGCTTTATTGAATGTGAGCGGAAGGAGATTGAATGGCCTTGTTTTCAAGGAACAACATCAAAGTGAGGTGCCTGCTCCAAGGCCTTAATAGATTCTGTCGCACGGGAATGGGTGAAGGGTTTAAACCCCCCCCCTTATAGAAGCACCTCGAGTGTCTTTGCCAGGCAAAAGCCTTGTGTTCTACAGAACAGCATCAGTGTCACCTCTCTGAGTTTCTCCATTTCTAGGTAAAGTTTGCAAACAGAGAGAGTGGCATAACGGAGTATCATTCAAGCATGTCTGTCAAAATTCTCCATATCTTGTATAGAAAGAGTGCATGTAGAGTTATTGACTATGAGTAGATAAATATGCAAACATGCTCTGTTTGCTTGCACACATTTCATGCACCCATGATGTTAATGTATGTATGTAGAGGTATTGCATCTCTATCTGTATTGCACACACTCTGCAGGGCCTCTAATCCTGCCACATGCTTTCTGAGCATGAAATATTCAAAGACCATTTTATCTGACAGCTTTATAATCTCTGCATAGACTAATTTCATAATGATCATAGGAGTGTTAGTGTTAATCATCACAGATAAGAGAGTACAGTTTAGGGTAGAACTCTGCTTACCCACCTTCTTTTTGATCTTTCCCACTTAGATTAATGCAAAAACATATTTTAATGTTTTTTTTTTTTGTTTTTTTTTTAAAGTTCAGCTCCAAACTCGACCAGCTGGCTGATAACATACCTCAACTGCTTGACTGTACTTTGAACCTATATTCAGCTAGATTAGGTACCCATTAGTTGTTAGATGACCTTTTGTTATAGAAAAGAAACAGTTATTAGATTACAGCTATTCTTGGCTATACAGGAGAACTGGAATTTTGAGGCCAGAGGTTGAATAGCTCTTCCTTAGCTGTCAAGGTTTTTATCCACTCAGAGAAAGTGTAGTGTTTACTCTGCAGTAAAAGGCATGGCTTATTTTCAGGCACTAGAGAATCCATATGAAAGTATTTTCATAAACAGACTTCAATGAATTCTGTTGGTTTATTGCAAATAATAATGCCAAACAAGATCACAAAGTTTTCGAAGTGATGGAGAATGAAGCCATCTTGTGTGACGTGACCCACTGTGCTGAATATACTGAGGAACCCTGTGCATATTCAGCACAGAGATGAAGATTTTGCAGTACGAAAGCCTCTCCAGTATGGAGACAGAGCAAGCAAGTATGCCTTTGTGAACATGAAGAATAGCAAGAATGAGCATGGAAATTCTAGGATCTGATAAATGAGCATGGAAATTATGATAAATGAGCATGGGAATCCCAGGATCGCTTTTTGCAGCTGCTTGTCTCATGATCACTGTTCACTGGTGGGTTTGAGTGTGCCTGTGTAAACATTCATACACAGACTTTGGAGGAATGGGGTCATTCCAGCTCTCCACAATACAGATGCAATTTAAAGGCAGATATATTTCACGCTTTCAAAAACTGGATTTTATGGCATTCTGTGGACGCCATCTTTGACGTCCCAGTTTAAACTATTATAAAGGGCTTTTGTGTGACTGCAAAAAACCTCTTTTATTATGAATTCATCTTTATGCTGGTCAAACTGCAATTCATCTTGGGGGATCAATGCATAGCAGCATCTTGAAGATAGGACACAATCAAGTATAAGGTATCTGAGTCACAGAAATACAAATGGTATATACATGCACAGATGGTATATATGCATACAGATGGTATATACATGCACAGATATAGTCTGTTGAGCAAAATGACAAATACAGTGGTGCTTATCTTTTCTTATGTCAGCCATTTTCTTAAGCCCTGCGCTTCCCATATCATGGGGGAGCCATGACACAGTGACATAAGACACTAAGACACTTCTATCATGTAAGTGCTACGGCATGACAGACAAGAGAAAATTGATCGCAACACAGTCATCATTCTGTGTTTCCATGAGCCCTCTATGTGCTGTCCATTTCAGCACTCAAACATAGCACCTGCTCTCGCTGGTCCTCCATGGCCTGTGATTTAAGTCTTTTTTTTTTGCTGTTTTTTTTTTAAAATTTTTAATTTTTTAATTTTTAATTTTTATAATTTTTTATCAAGTGCTTACTGTGCTGTTGCCCTAGTGTGTCATGGTGATATGTCCCTTTGGGTCATCTGAGTTCCCTTCCATTGGCTCGGCATTTAAATAAACCATTTTACTGGTCTGCTAGGTCTTAAACATGTCTGGGATGATCATAAAAACCGAACTAAAGTTGTTGTCTCCAACTGGGTGCTTTTCAAGAATACATTCCTGAATGTCGACTCTCAGCTCCTATCTGGCATCTGCTTGCTCCAACTCCTCCCTGGCCCCTCCTCCCACATGTCCAGCTCCATCACACCAGTCTGTGCCTATATAGAGAGCCCCATTGCATCATTGTCCATTTGTATAATGTTGTCAGTATTAGCATGCGATCCTGAGTAGTATTGCCATGTTCTCTGCTCCTTAGACATTTCCAGTTTTGACCTTAGCCTGCCTGTTTTAAGTACCACTATTCGCCTATGATTACTCTGCTTCTGAATCCAATCCTCTGACCCTAGTTATGGATTATGAGTGATTTTCATAATTGCCTGAATTAATGTAGTTCTCATGCTTCAGGTTCCCAAGTGTTAGCTTGAACCTTTCAAAGCCTGTTCTTGAGTTAGAGTTAGGACTGTATTAAAACATACTGGTCCAGACTCCAAGCCTGATCCCCACCTTCAGACACCTGCAGTATGCAGGCCACACCCCCTGCTCACTCTTAACATGGAAGGGTTAACCATCACGTCTACAGGGAGTCCAGCTCTGGCTTTGATCCGTATTTCAAAGGCGTTCTGACCTAACCCAGCTTCTCCTCTCCCATTTTCTGCCTTTCATAATGCATAATCTCTTTTTTTTCTTCACGAGCACAAACAAAGCCTTGATCAATGGCAGGGTATTCTTCAAGGAACAAAGGGCGCCGTGCTTTGCCCTCTGCATTTATGTTTGTCCACAGAGAGCCGCAACGTGCCAAAGGCGCTGCCTGCTAATTGAAGCCAACGACAGAACAAAAAGGAGCATCTCAGTTGCGTCAGCCTTCCGGAATTCACAAGGAGGTTCATTAAGGATGGCAGCTACAGAACCTTCAAACAAGAACCTTCAGACAAGAATGTCCAGTACAACCATCTAAATGCACGGGACCCGTTAATGTTGTAATAAAGTTAGGTCATGGAGTGGAGCCGTTGCTGACTACGCACATACACTGAAGGTTTTTGAGTCCTTTTTTACTACAGCTATTGAATAAGTGATGATAGATGAAGCACATAAATACTAATAAGGTTCTATAGCCAGGCGTAATTTCATTAGGGCCAGCAGTCTACTGACTACTCTATTTAATGTATTGCTCTAACTTTACAAAGCCGCAGTGCTTCAAATAGCTTGAGTCGGTTGCCAAGAATTCCTTCCTCACACCTCGGACAGGCCCGCCAGGCACTCACCTCTCGCATTAAGTTATTCAAATGGACTATTCTAGTGCGTTTAAAACAGCAGCTGACTGAGCAGCTGGATGCCAGGCAATTTGCATACCAGTCCAATACTGGTGTGGAGGGAGTACTTCACTGAACACCCACCCACCCAGAGAAGGCCAGGAGTTCAATAAGACTCACATATCTTGACATCTCCGATGCGTTTAACAACATCATGCACTGTCTAGTCAGCGGGGGTAGCTTGGAGAAATAAGGCATCATTCTGCTTTAATCAAATGCACACTGGGTTATTTGCTACCGATCCCACAATCAGCTTCCCCGCAGAACTCACTTTCCGATGTGCTTCAGATGTTCTCAGGCTCTTAGCCCTGGAAGAGATTTTTCCAAACTGAACACCTGGGAAATGAAACTGCAGTGTGTTTAAGAAGGACATATGCTGATGTTGTGGGAGGGAGATTCTTCAGCGTAGATCTGAGCAGGAACCTGGACATTTACATCTACAGAAAGATGCATCAAAGCTCATTTTTTGGACCAAATATTCATTGCAATGTTTGTGGTAAGATATGGGCCAAGTATTGATAGAATAGTATGGTAGAAGGTTTTTGTACATCTCTAGAGAAAAAAAAAATATTCAGAGAAAAAGACTGCTTGTCAAAATGGGCTTTAAAAGAGGCAGGAGCTATTGTTGGAACTGAAGTGGATTTTGTGGTCAAAGAGAAGTGGATCTTTAAAAGGCATAAAACCCTCTTCAGTAGATGGGTTTTAGTCCCTCTGCACACCTGAAAGATCTGGGAATCCTTTTAACTTGTACCCATTCATGTAGTCTCCTCAATACCACTACTACTTTAAGGATGTGCTGTGCTTTTAAACAGTGGAAACTACAACACATTTTTGTTCTTCTTTATTTTTTCCTTGAATACACCTGTATGTAATGTTCACAGTTATTAACTGAATTCTTAAAGGATTGTGTTCATAAAAAACTGTATTCTGTATTAACTGTATTCTTAAAAAATCTGTGTTTATAATGGTCTTCTGTCTTGGCAAGGTGTGTTGGCAACTTGTGCCCCATGGTAATTAATGTAATCACTGTGTTGTATCAGATCATTCAATTTTATCAGGATAACGCAGCACTGTGGGCCTGAGTATGCTTTATTGTTTGGTACAGCATAACGTTCCACAACTGGGACTGAAAGACTGTAACAATGCGAGTAGAGCTTTGGCACCTGTGCTGGAAAGTTCTGTTGGATCTTTTTTTTGGTAGTGCCATATGGGCCAATGAACACAATTACTCTCTTTCCACTACAATTAGAGCACCTGGGGCAGATTTTTTGGCATTTGACCTCACTCACACATCTATATATTATCTCTACATTACATTGATACAACAATATTACCACAAGACCCAAACCTATTTGAGAAAGCAGCTGAAACACTGAAGCTCCAGAAACTCAATAAAGAATATTTGCAATTATTGACTATCCTCATGGTGCATATATTTACTACCACCCCTCCACCAATCCTCCTTTCTCAGAGAAGCACAGCCCAAACTGCTGACTGTCATAACTAAGCAGATGGTGTGGTCTGATAGGCCTTCCCCGGGGGAATACATGTTTATTTCCACCACAGCTGCCCCCCCCCCCCATTACTCCAAACATCCTTGACACTGGCTACCCACCCTGAACAGCACCCCCCCCCCCCCCCCCCCGCCAACATCTGTACATATTCAATGCAGTGCTTAGCTATAAAAAGACAAAACTGGACTCTGTGGCCCACCTGTCTACATGCTAGCATTCGTCTGTCTCTCTCAGTTTGTCAGGGGGATATCTGCTATATTTCCCCTTTTGCTCTTACTGCCTGACCTTTGCTGCTCAGTGATGGGTTTCATAGTCACACACACATACATCATAAAAATGTGCTGCAAATTAAGCAAGCAGTGAATCGAACAAACTTGTTGCCCAGCTGTTTGTATGCAAATTGGGCCAATTTGTGCAATACAAAGCCCCCACTCTGCATGAGAACACAATTGTTCTATGTAATGGTAAGTACATTTTGGCCTACTACCTCTTCTCAATGCTTTCTTCATCTCTCTTGCCCACTGAATCCCAGGTAACCAAAACTGTAGAGAAACAAATCATGCTCAGCTAAAGGCACCTAAATGCTTCTTCTTCTTCTGTTTATGCTTTTGCCTTAAGCAATTGTTTCTCTCATCTCTCAGATTCCACTTCCAATGGTGAGTACACCTGGTGCCTTGATATTGGATGTGCAGACGCCACTTTCGGTCCTACTCCTACTGATAACATAATTAAAATAGGCAAACTAATTGCCTAGATGGAGGCAGCGGCCCTTTATACATGCAAATGTATGCATTTGCAGAATGCCACCCCCCCAAAAATACCCCTCACAATGACGCCCCACTGAACAGATGCTTTAGTTTTTCATTTACATTTACTTTGCTACTTCTTGTAATGGTACTTGTTCCTGGCGCATGCCGTGTCCTCACCCTGCACTCACTGCTAGGCGCCACCTTCAGGACACAATCAGTACTGCTAATGGAATTAACAAGCTGGTAGTTATCATACCCTCTTTGTCTACTAGGAGACTGCAAATTATATTTCGTCACAATAACCTGGTATTCCCAGTATGTTTGAAAAAAAAACAACAACAAGATACCACATTTCAACAAAAACAGTCAAACACCCAGGACAAAAACAGTAGTCTCTCTGCTAGCTGCTATCATGAGACAGGTGTTCTCATTGGCAGTCTTTTCTTAACGAGCAAAACCCCAAGGGCAAATCTGGCCCTGAAACAATTTCTTTCTGCTTTGGTCTTGTCCAATTGAACCTTGACACTGGCAGAACAAGGGTTTGGCCCATAGTCTTAACAAGAGCAATCTGTGCCGAAGAGCAGCTCTCACAAACACAGCAACAGCAAGTTTTCAGTGGCTACACTGCGGGCTGTTCCGGGCGGGAGCAAATTCAATTTCCTAGCTGGACAAGGAGGCCATGCTCCATCACTGCTCTTTGATGGAGCAACACTGAAGCATCCAGGGGTCATAGATCAGTCCCTGCAGAGCAGTGACGTGTATCCCAGACGAGAGCCACCAGTCTGGGCAGCCATTCAGCAGGGGACCCCAGGCTCCAGTCTCTCGCCCCATTAGCTTGCAGGCTCTTCGATGCCCGGATAATGAATGGGGAGGCCTGGCTTGGAGCCCATATTTAGACGACCTGGTCTTCTAGCATGCACAGACCACAAACCAAGTGACTACATTTATGCATTCAAAATAATGTACTCCCAGGAACACTTTCCATGAGTCTCCACCGTAATGTGCTCATGACATAGAATATAATTAATACCATATTTTTGTATTATAAAACTGATTCACATTCAACACAGATGACTTGAATTGGAGTCCATCCAAAAACCAAACAAGTAAACAAACAACCAACCCAAAACCAAACTAACAGTCAAGTTAACCAATTGTCACCACATTTGTATCTGTGATTCTGCTTAAAGATGTGCTTAGCTTAAATTAATAAATAAAGTATTTACAGTATCTGCCTTGCAAATAGGTCTATATGTAAGTGAAGTATAGGTTTATTTTGGAGTATAAGCGGTGAGTCAAAAGGCAAGTGAGTAGCCATATTATGTAAAAATGTTTTTCTTTAAAAAGATGCTGTAAGAACCTTTGTCTTCTTGTGTCAGCTGACAGACAACACAAGTAGGTTGACCTGAGGTAAGTTGAGATGAATATGGCATTAGTTACAGCTTTGCACCATGCCTCTACTTGTCCTTGTACTAGAAACCAGGTCAGCTTTTGTACTTCATTCTGTTCTCCTGTCTAGGAACCATTAATCAATAACTTTCTATCTTTTGCCGGATTTCTCAACATAACACAGATGAGTCATCTTGATTGAATGCCTGTAGCAAGAGAGCGAAAATGAAATCTGAGTAGCAAAATCTCTCATGGCTTACTAAGATGCCCTTTGAGGTACATAAACGTTGAATATAAAAAAGGCGTACAATCCAACAGTGCATGAACAACAGAAAGTTTGATCTAACATAACTCAATTCTACAGTTACAGGAGAGATTCAGCAATACTGACTCATTCTATCGGCTGCGAGTGTATTTTGATTTGAGGGCACTGGCATTTGTGCTTTGTGTGGGTGTGTATCTCATCTTGCTAGATTCTGCATGATGAAATGAGTACAGTGACACAAGAGATTGAGAGCCAAGAGAACAAATGGGTCATAGAAACCAGCTTGGCCAGAATTCCAGTCACCTATAGTTAAGATAGATGTCCAAACCCTCATCCATAGCACACTCATGAAGGAACCATTATGGCACCCTTCCTACAAAAATAGGTCCCCACACAGACCAGGGAAACCAAACCTGCACAGTGTTTTTTCCCCTTTACTCCCTTCACTGAGGAGTGCGATGTAGAGAGTGGCACATCAAGTTTTATATGGTTGTCACAACTTCCCCAAGTTCTAGTACCCACTCTTCCACCTGCTATGTGGATACTAGATTATGACACAGGAGAGCAAATTCACTCCTGTGCAGCTATGTCCCAATTGTAGCTGTTCTGCCCGAAACCCACTGAAAACCCCGCCTTTTCTACAATTGTCAGGTCCTTTCAAAAGTGTTTGCTGTTCTGTATTTTGGGGACAGCATATTTTAATTTTTGTTCTATCCTATATTTTTTCTGGTCATGGGTCATATGATCTTCCTACTACCTAGCTTTTATCTTTCTGCACAAAGTTCAAACTAGCTAGGTAGTAGTGCATTGGAGTTCACACTAGAAAACGTCATGGTGGCATGCTGCATAACAGCAGTGGCATGTGTATCATGGTCGTTTAAACATGCTTTTTGCCAAAAATAGCCCTGCAAATAAAGCAAAAAAATTATTTGAATGCCTCCCATACAAAAGTCAGCCACTTCTATCAGAAAGACAATGGAGGGAAGTGAGCTGAATGTTCACTACTGGCACACAGACCATTTAGCTTCCTTAACCACACACACATCAGCGCCCTGTGATATCCCATGGGCACTGACTTTGCTGATTAGGTCTCTGAAACCTTAGCTCCCTAAATCCTCTTGGAGAGACTCCACTCTCTGGAGGCCACTAAAACCTTCCCTTAGTGATGTCACTTAGAAGCCTTAGAACCATTATCACCCCTCCCCCACAGAGTTCTATTAATTGAGATGTGAAGCTTGCTCTGGTCCTGAGGGCTGCTGGTGTGTGCATGTACACATTCATGTGCATGGGTAGGTGTGTGCTCGACTGGGTGTGTGATCTGCTGACTTGAATTTACACTTGACCCATGGCTTACACAAAGCCTTTGTGACAAGCTGCTAGTGGGATTCTTCCACAGCCACCAAGCTGCTTTTGACATAGATTTCCATAATGGCCTGTGAGGGTATCAAGGAGGTGGTACTTGAATGAGAACAGACAGCACAAGCTAACAGTTTTCTTATTGATATAAATAGAGCTGCCAGAAACTGGGAGCCTACTCCGAACCCATCTCCAACATGACTCCAGGCTGACTGTTTATCATGAAATGCAGAGGAGAAGTAGCTATGTTTCATCACACACACACACACACACACACACACACACACACACACACACACACACACACACACACACACACACACACACAAAACGCATAAAGTATATATATAAAGTAAGTATAGATTAATAAAGATTTTTACCTATCCTGTGTGAGTATTACATGATGGTCATTTATGCTTGAGGAAGGAGATGTGGTTATCCTTCTGCTCCACATCCCTATGATGTCTGCGCCAGCTTGGTACTGGCATGTCCCTGGGTATTAGGGGACCTTCATTACTTCACCCCTTCCCCAGCCTTGACATGTCAGCCCACACCGATGGGTTAGCGAGCAATGTCAGGTGACATGAGTCTGAAAAAAACCCTCCAGCTGCTCATCTGCATCTGTGCATTCCACCACCCTGATCTCCATGACTCCCCTGTGTACCTGCCACCTTTCATGCCATTTCCCTTTCAAAGCAGCCTGATGGCTTTTCATATCAAAACTAGCAAGACTTTTAACCCACCCAGGAAAGTGTCAGACCTGTATAACTGCTATAGCTTGCACAGCTTAACTAAGAACACTGTTTTTAGTGGTAACACTGTAAGCCAGAATCTGTGTATTCTAGACTTCTGCTGTAAGACAAAGTCTGGTTAGTGAATTCTTGCTCTGTAAGACTTTTGTTCTATCCATAGGGAAGCTTGTTTTACCATTACCACAAATCGATAATTGTTATAAGAGTGCATAAACTAAACTGCTGTTGTACCAGGCAGTGACTGCAGTACTGATAGAAGGGAGATACTTCTATCTTGTGTTTACTTTTTATTGGTCAGTAGTAGGAAAACTTTACATAATAATATTTGGCATTGAGGTCAGAGAAGAATTCTTCTTGCTGAGGGAGATAACTGCTATTTATAGAGAGATCTGGAGAAACCTTCTGTGTATCTAGTAATATATATATATATATATATATATATATATATATATATATATATATATATATATATATATATATATATATATATATATATATGTGTGTGTGTGTGTGTGTGTGTGTGTGTGTGTGTGTGTGTGTGTGTGTGTGTGTGTGTGTGTTTGTGTGGTTGTGTGTGTGTGTGTCTTTCTATTTGTAATATCTGTTGTCTAGACTCATGGCATCCATGATGTAGAGTGTAATGTGTTACAAAGTAATGTGTTACAATAATGGGATTATTTGTTTCTGTAATGTAACATAATGCATTACATTTAAAATCTTGTAATCACATTACAGACACAAACCCAATAAAAATTGTTACTATCATAGCTTTCTCCCTTGGCTTTGTGGTACCCATAGTGCTAAGTGCCATGAGATTTTGTTTTGGTTTCTTTCTCTGCCCTTTAGTCTTGTCTTGTGAATCCAGACCCATATTGATTTCCCCTGTATCTCATTTCCCTTAATTGGCCTGTATATTTATGTCATATTCTCTGTTGCTGGTCCTTGCTGTTACTGGTTTCTTTAAGATTTTATTGTAATAGTATTTATTGTAGATTTTTGTAAACACACGCATGCCCTGCCACAACTGACTGCACTACATGTCACATTCACAGTAACATGACAAGTGTAACACAAGCACAGTTAGGCTACAATGGTAGATGAGGAAGAGGCTTGGATGCTTCCATAAATGGAGATATTTGCTTTCCTGCAAACCCCAAAATATTGTTATAAGTTGTGTCGAACAAAAAAAAAAAACAACTTTCAAATGTGGCAAACAGCTTTATTGGCTTTTATATTTCTAGTGCATATAGGTTATGCTCAGAGCAACTGGACCTTTCAGACAAAATCTTATATATTTCTATGTTTACTGCTGCTACTACTCCTAAATGAATAAATAAACTACTGAAAGGACTATTTTCTATCACTTTTGTACTTTGCAGATTTGTTTGTTGATTTGGTTCCAGTATATTTGCATGGGTTTTAGGATGTAACTTAAAAGTAATGAGTTATGGAGATTACTTTTTTCCAGGAAGTAATGACTAAAGCAATCCCATTACAATTAATTACATATAATGAGTAACCAGTAATGGATTACTTATTTTAGCATCTACCCCAACACTGCTAACATGTAACAAATTGACTTGCATATTATTAATTAACCAATTAATAGCATCACATAACATAGCTAAAAGTTCATGTCTAAACCTTAAACAGAGTACTGTTAAGTATAACATTGCTTAATTTGGGAGGTGGCTGGGGGGAGGGGGGGTCATCACTCTTCAAAATTAACAGCTTTCATTCCCTATCAACTGTAGTTAGAGTCTTTAGTCTTAATAGTCTTACAGTTTTACCCTTTAGATAAAGGGAACTGTGCAGCAAAAGCTCCAAACTATAGTTTGGCTCAGAGTATAGCTGATTTTTCTTCTTGGTACCAGAGTGAAAAACATGAAAAACATAGCTCCAGGCATTTTTGGACACCATGTGCCTTCTGACGTGTACTCACAAGGATGGCTGTGTACATACAGATGCCAGTGTGTGTCTAACTTTGGTGGCAGAGCCAAATTTGAAAGTTAAGACTCCTACACAAAAGTTGTTTGTTTATGCGCCCTTTGATTAAAGCATACTGTCCAACACAAGCTGGCTTCAAAGCAAATTTTGTGAAAACGAGCTTCATCTCATCTATGATTCCTGGTGCCTGACACAAAGGTGAGGTAGACTGCATAGCTAAAAGATAGAGACATATTCCCTATTTATGCTTTCAATATTAGTGGAACTTTTAAACAACCCACACGCATGTTAAATGATGTGGGTTATAAAAGTCTGCTATGACCGAAATCACTCTTTCTCCTAGACTAAACCTACAGTACAAACCCACACAGAATAGACTTCTGAAAACAGAAACCAGCCAAAAATCTTTGCAATGAAAAAATAGTCCTATGAAGTGTTAAACTTGAGAGGACAAGACTTGAAGGGCAGATAATCTGACCCTTAACTATTTTTGCTTAACTGGAGGAGTTTCCCCCAATTAAACTAAAACCCAGAGCCCAGTAGAAGCAGTGCCAGATGGTCAGAAGTTACACAGGAGGTAGGAACAGAAGCACCGCCAATGGGACCTCAGTGAGTCCAGGCAGAGGCAGTCCTGCGTTAACACTGGGAGCAGGTCAACTACTGTGAGCCAAATGAAAGTGGCTTTCTGCCTAGCCACGGCCCGCAATTACCAAGCCATGATTGGAGGACACCTGTGGTGAGAGAAGCCATTATTTCCCTCTCCCTCCTGAGTCAGTTAAAGAATCAATAGTTCCTGTGCAATGTTCATAAGGATTGGAGGGGTGAGGACACGGTGGGGGGGGGCGGGGGGCTGGGGGGAAGAAGGCAGCACTTACTATGGTAAAGTTCATGACCTTGAGGATCCAGATGGTGAGTGCGAGGTTGACCAGGATGAGGATCATGAGGAGGAGGACAAAGAAGTAAAGGCAACGTTTCCGCCAGCCATAGATGCCCACTTTGTACACTTGCGGTTTCTCAGTGCTCTGGACATTGTTCCTATGAGTGCACTGTTCTTGGGTCATCTGCAAAGGAGAAACACAAAGAAATGTCAGTCGGACAAAGCCATAATAGCTAAACAAACTGCCATCTCCACCGATGGTCTACACAATCAGGTATCTGATCCGGCTGTGTTGACTGACGGCTTCAGTAAGGAATCAAAACTGATTGGCTTTGACTCATAACTGAAAACCTTCCTGGGATCTCCCTTTCTCTGGCCCTGCGCCACTGTTGCTTGGCATAGCAGCCATTTAACTTGGACTCTAATCATCTGGTAGAGAATGGCAGAAGGCGTTGTACATTTCAATGCCATAATAATAGCCTAATAACTCAGGGCCAAAATACAATTTACAGTTTACAGCTCCGAGAGGCCAGGGCTGCGGCAGCAGAGTCAATCGCACTTGACAACCGCACATTCAGTGCTAACTGAAACAAATGACTCCGGACAGCTCAGTGAAAGCTCCAAAGCAAAAGAGTGCACAATGAAAAATTCAATAATTATTTGCCTTCTCCGTATCATTGCTTTTTACATCCTCTGTTCAGTCATTATTATGCTTCTCACTGTAGGATTGCTGCATTTTAAGCGCATGGTCTGTCACATTAGTGCACATCAGCGCGAACTGCAAACGAAGACCACAGTATTGCAGCTGCACTCATAGGAGAAAACAGCTGCTACTGTACATCTGCATAACCCAGAAAGCATTGCCTCTAACGACAACCTGCAGAAACCCTATACTACCATCACATATAAGGGCGGTGGCTCAAGTGTGTTGCTCATGAAAAGAATCTGGTTCTTTGGCCCTTTCAGCTAAAATGGATGGAAAAAGAGGCCTCACTTAAAGCCAAATGGAAAATGTTACAAACATGGCAGATGAGTGGATATACCATGTATCTACACCCTGGAAACTCGAGCGTGGAGCGTGGAGAACCTGCACCACAGAATTAGACACAGCCAAGAGAAAGCTGGCACCCAAACCGTATACTTATGGAAGACTTCAGGCAATATAAAGAGATGAAACTTATATGCTTGAATACAATTCATGTACATATGTCTGTGCTTTTTACAGTAGGATTATATGTTAAAAATTATGTTGAGATTATGCATTACATCAATTATGCATTAAACCAATAATTACATAGGGAATTAATGACTACTGACTCAACACCTTCTATATACTGTTTTCATCTGGACCTTTACATGTCATTGGAAGACTTAAGCATTGAATGAAAGCCTCATTGTCTTCCCTACAGAGATAATTGCACACCAAGTGTATGGCTTTAAAAACCATGCATATCAGAATTAATGTGTCTTCTATGGTCATTTGCTTAGTCATCTATTGCTTAGTCGCTTTCCAAAGCAGCTTCCATACAGTAGTCCACATGATAAGTCTCACACAACAGCACATAGATTTAGCATTAATGAGAGTTTGTGGAATGACTAATGGGACTCATTGAGGAAAAACAACATAATTCATTTACTAATGGTTCTCTGTGGGGGGAAAGGCAAACTCTGGCATTCCACTTTTAACTGCAGGGGGATGAGTGCTCTTCACAGCTGAGTAAATTCTGCTCTCTAGAATAAGAGAGGGGTTTTTTAGGGCTCAGTGCCATTTCACGTGAGAACTTGTCATCTGAAAACAAAAGCGAAATTCAGCTACCTCTGATTTACGCATTCACACAGCGTTGGTTCAGATCTAATGAGCCGAACATACAGAGCATACTCCTCCTCTGAACTTATATGTAATATCATCGAAACTCGACCATGCACTGCAAGTACACTGACAAACAAGACAATATGTACAGGTCTAATAAGCAAGTTATTTTTCTTGCATTTTTTTTTTTACTCAGAAGCTGACACGCAGTAGCACAAGCACAAAAATGATTATCTTCCCAGATATATTATGCATGACAAGGTTTTGTGCAGTATTAGGCATGGCCTGAATTAATCATCTTTTTCTTTTTAAAACTTTAATATTTAAACACAATAAGGTTATTAGTCATTGCTCCATGTTAAGGCTGTTATGGATAAGGAGAAGGGTCTGGGGTGAGATATGTGCCTTGTTGCAAGCCACTCTGAGTGACCCAGGGTCCATACTGTGTTGCATGCCTCTCTGAGTGACCCAGGGTCCATACTGTCTTGCATGCCTCTCTGAATGATCCAGGGTCCACACTGTGCACTCTTTTGGTCATGCGGTAAGTCAACATCCCTCAGCTCCCCATTGTGGATCTGCAAACACCCTGTTATAGGCCAGTTGCTCAGTGACTCACTAATGCCTCTGAGATATATGACTCACAAAGTTGTGTCTAATTTGCTTTTTATGAAACAGGATATTTTTGCATTTAATTACATGTTGTGTTAACCACATAATAGAGGGTGCAAGAAGTAACTGACAGCAGAATTATCAAAATATTTTGATAATTAGTAAAATCAAACCCTTGTATAGATGTAATATTTCATGCTGATTTCACATTTCCTTTGTCTATGCTATACTTAAGTATTCGAGCAGCACTGCAAAACCGAGGCCATCTCTGAAGTTCTGAATAGCCCCTACATTCTTCTGCTTCTTCAGTCAGAGCAATAAGCGCCAGCCTAAGAATGTTTTAATCATCTAGAATCTCCATTACATAACCATGGAGCAACCCTACCAAGTTCAGAAACAATGGCTGGCTCTCTTACAGTTGCAAGAGAAACAAAACATTCCCTCCAAATTAAGAGACCAAAAAGCATAGGGAGAAAATGGAAGAAGGCAAAGAAATGAAGAGGTTATGCAAAGCTTGCTGTAATTAGGGTGTTTCTGGGCTAAGGCCTGGGCTCTTAAAGAGGCAGTTCAATCAAAAATGCTTGTGTGGTTTACAATAACTAGATGCTAGCGGGGCATGAAATATTGTTATGCTCTTTAAGCAGCTCTGACAATGTGAAATAATTCACCTGATCAGGAGTCCAGGGTAAAAAAAAAGTTGAAAAGAAGACTGCCAAATACATCAAGTGTTGAGGGACAGGGCATGAAAAATTAAACTAGTTCACCATGGGAGAGGCAGAGATGGCAAGGTTCTGATTTGTGAAGCTGAGCATCTTCTCTGCTCTACCCTTGTCCAGATCTAAAACCTCAATTTTTAAGGCTGTACAGTAAAAGAGAGCAGGAAGAGAAAGAAAGTCACAGTGACTTGTAGGGAAAGATCAAGGGCTATCGATCTGTGAACATTACACTGCAGTCAAGCAGACACTGGCAATGGGGAATATGCTTTATCCAAATGTGGAGTATCATTATCAGTTTCCGGACTGCTTGATGTTATTGATGCAGCTCAGTTCCATTTAAACCAAAGCATTCTATTTTTGATGTCCATGTTATGTAGCCCATAGTTCTACAGGACTGCATACCATTAAAAGGAAACCTACTGGCACCGATGTGTTCTTCATGAGCAGAGATAGCTAAAAGTTCTTATGGCATGTTGACATATTCAGTGCAAAACCCTGCAGCAGCCTTTAAACTCCTCCAGCTGCCTCCAGAGAGGATGAGACAAGGAGAAAATGTGATATGTTGAATACAGAGCCGGGAGAGGTTACTGGATTTTCTCCTGTAACCCCGTTCACACATGTAGCATAACCCAGAAACATTATGGCACTTTTCCTTTGAGGGAATACATGCAGCTGATGCAGATGACAGCTTCACAGTGAAGTCAGACAGGCAATTTTCCCTCCAATGGCCTTGTAACATTTGAGCTAATGTGAGATAGTGAGGTACATAACAGGCCATAACCTTAAGGATCAAGCACTAAAACCTTATGACAGTTAAATAAAATGCTGTAATATTAAAATGACTGAACTGAAATATAAGACCCTGGGGAGCCAAAATTAGCATACCCTATTGTGAGCCAAAACCATAACTTTGAAAAGCTGGAAAAAAAGCAAGCCTTAATTGCTGACCTTTATGTCACTGACTTGTATTAAAAGTGTTGCCTATGGATTTTGGAGGGGAAGACATCTACAAATCCATCCTTAAGTATTCTTAAGTTGAAAGGTCTGTATCCCCCCCACCTGATGGCATGCATGTCTGGACTCCCCCCTTAAATTCCCCTACCCTGTACTGTCATGTGTAAACAATATAATAAAATTACACAAGCCATGACAACCTGATCTGTACTAATACAGATGATTAAACCCGTGAAGTAACAACAACAACCCTTCATTCTTTCATAGGCAGCTAACATTATGATTTATTTATTATTCACTTACCAAATGCAGAAACCTTTCTATAGTGGTCTTGACTCAAAGAGCCGAAAAGCTAACAATGGCATTTGTGCGTCATACTATTTTGCCTGTATCCTCCAGCTATTTTCAGGCTGCTACCTAGAATACCACAGCTGAGGAGTTGAGGCTAAATCTTGCAGTTATAACACATGTCTCCTGTGCTTTTTGTTCCTGTGGCACATCTGGCAGGCCGGGGAGCTGGAGCTTTCCAGAAAATGTGATGCTTTAGTGATGACTCCAAAAAACATAGGGGCTGTCAAAACTCTGCAGCAAATGAAACACCTGCTCATGGCTTATCCCACTTCCCTGGTGCCGTGGCTACGTCATGTTATTGGCAGCTCACTGGAGAGCTCCAGACCCACACAGTCACATAACATTATTTTTTTTCCTATCATTTCCCTCCACCTCTGTGTAGGAAACATAAAATTATGCATAACCTATGCATGACATAAATATAAATATACAACTGCATATTGAATCTGTATGGAGAATCCTGGAATGAAGGGGTCCTTTCATTAAGGATGAAAATTATTGCTACACAGCATGGACACAGCAGTCCATTTTAAGTCATGTCTCCAGAAGACAAAGCCATCCTGCTGAATGTGGACTTCCATGAAATGTTGAACCGATATAGATGTTCCTGTTCTTTAAGTTTTTGCTTGGGTTAAAAGATTTTTTCTCTGAGGTACATATGGTGCCAGAGTCTGGTGACTTGACACCACAGCAGCTCTGAAATAACTGCCTAGAAACACTGGGAGGGGAAAAAAAAACAAAACCTTTTGCATAAGTATGTCATCATGGGGTGAAAAAGACAAAGCATTATTTACTGAAAGACACTCATATTGTGCTCCCTATACTCAAGGGAGAACTACTGCAGGGAAGCAGTGGAATGAAAGTATAGGGGTCAAACAAATTCTGCATGTTCAAAATGAGCCATTCCCAGGGTAAAAGAAACACTAACAAAAGAGCAACCCTGTTGTTTGTGAAAATATGGTGGTAAGGAAAAGTTCACACATAGAGTCTCAATGGACACAAGCATTTTGTATTTGCAGGGTAGAGTGTGACTTAGAACACTTAAAGGGACATGTACATGAAAATTTTAATGGGTCCTTAAACTGTGGCATTCCACAATTAACAAATTAACAAAGTAATTAATTCACAAGTTAAATACCAAGAAAAGCCCTGTTGTATGTGGAAATGTGTTGGCAAAATTTAATAACATGGACTCTCAATGGACACATGTTTTCTGTTTGTGGACTGCATGACATGCCTTTGGACATAAAGAAGGAAGATGGTGTATGGGAAAAATGGCTGGGTCCTTAAGCAAACTCTTGAGGCACTGCACAATTAACAAATGTGTAATAAAATCCAGGATTCCATAACTAGTAGAATGTCCATAGTAGTCATTTTGAGTTTTGGAAATTTGCATTTTCATTTATAGTGTAACACAATATAAAATATAGCATGCACTTCTCATGTTAAAATAGGTCATCAAAATTAAAGCTCTAAAATAGGCCAAGTTAAATTAGACCAGTAAGTCTGTAAGTTATGATAATTATTATTTAATGATCAAATATAGCCTAGCTACATATTTGGCCATCTGGATCAACCTAAGCATCTTGAACACATTGTGGTGTAGTTTTGATGTGCTGAGATTACTTTTTTATAGTGTGAAATAATGTGTAAACAATTCTCAGTGTCTGAGTAGTCAGGAAAAGAGCTAGCATGAACTCAGGAGGCATTGCTCTATGAATATGACAGCCTGTCATTGGCGTCACAGCTTGTTTCGTCATGGCTCTGAAGCATCACTAAAACCTCAGTGGTAGTCTTTTTTTTTCTGTGACAAATTTTGTCTTTTATCCTGTTCATTTTTATTTAGCCCATCCTGCTGATGTTTTTATTCTGTTGATATTGCTTTATTTAGCAAATCATAAGCTATTTGACAATTTTCTATGATGTTTTCTGAGGTAAACAGTGGCCACATTGCTAAGATAATGAATGACTTGTTTGAAAAGTGGGAAACACACCTGGTGTAGGGAGAAGAGATGCTAAAATAGCCACTTTGACCAAAATCTTTTTGTGCTTTGTAATATTAATTTCATAACAATGTCAGACTAAAACATGCACTTCCTTAATAAAAGTCACAGAGCAAAATTTCTAATCTCAGTCATTCTGGTGTTAAATGCTCAAGTTTATATAAAAAAGCAGATGTATCAATCCCCGTGGTAGAGAGTTATTGATATCAAACACCAACTAATATCCCACACACAGCATGCAAGTCAGATCTATTTTCTTTAATGCTCCTATACTGTGCATAAACATAACATGACAAGCCACCGTTATGATCTATAGAGGACCATCAAAGCATTCATCACTGTGCGGTTCCAAATAATCACGCTGCAAGTCGCTTCTCATTCACCCGGGTGAAGATAGTAACTGTGCTCCAGCATGCTTGATGTTAAACAGATGAAGAGGTGCAGTTCTTCTGAAGTGGGCTACTGTTACATACCAAAGTTCCATACAGCCATTTTTTGCTAGGAATCCTCAGACTTGCTGAACTAGCAGATCTGACTCAAAGAAAGAACATGATGCAGTGACAGATTATATGTGAGCACAGCTATGCAGTTTAGACACTTTACACAGACAACAAAAAGTGGTCAAGAAACTTTCTACATAGTGGAGAACATGAAAAGAGAAATACTTCTATTTTTACGTAAAGACAACCTGAAAAGCAAAATTGAGAATTGCTGGTTCTTGAAAGTGTGTACTTGCCACTTTCTTAAAGGTGTTCATATTTTTGAGAACTTTGACTTCACTTTACTTTTCCACGTTTGAAAGTTCTGGTGCCAGAAGCCTCTGGCAAAATACAGACAATGAATGCTCCTGGAAATGAATCCAAGGCCAGTTCCGCTCTTCAGCAGCTAATAGCTATGTTTAGTCCCAGGGCAGAGACACGCTTCTAAATCAGTGACAACACGCAGGAAGCAACCCCTGTCAGCTGTGGAGCTCATGCTGCAGCTAAAGAATTCCACCCCAACCCCCACCTTTGTCCACTCTTCTCATTCAAACACTCACTTTGTCACACCAAATCATAACAGCAACTAATCAACAGCTGGTGCCTGCTAGAGCCCCCCACTCCTGCCTGTCTTACGGCCCCTGACAGCCCCTCATAGCCGGAGGATCATGAACGAAAAAGAGTGAGCCTTCACATCAGTGACCCCTCCCCCCAACACCCCCCCCCCCCCAAACGATAACACTGCAATCTTTTTACGGCAAGCTCTGCTGTTACTTATTTATAGCAACACAGATCCCAGAGGGCCAGAATAATTGAAACCAAATGCAGGGAGGAGGTGAAGTGGAGCAACAGCAGCTACTGAACTCAGAGAGAGAAATCGAGAGAGAGGGAGAGGGAGAGGGATGGTACAGGAGGAAGGAAATGGGGAGAGGAGGGGGGAGACCGAACTCTTAAACTTTCTGTGCAGCATATGCCAGAACCTTTTGAATGGGGACTTCCCACCCCCATAGCTTTAAATTAAATATCACTCTCCATCCCTGAGATCACAGTGTATGCCTAAAATAAACAAATCCGAGTGACAGAAGGAGTGAGAATCAAAGAGAGTAGTCTAACAGCCACGTAAACAACAGCCGAGAGGACCAGTAACAGCAACACTTCTGTCCACCCCCCGGGACAAAGAAGCAGCAGTATTAGGAACGCCCAGACCAGTTTCCCTCATGCCAAGCCACGCATGCTCAGTAAGCCAGCAAACATGCACAAAGTCAGCTGTAAGCCCGGGAACCAGAAACTTACCATCCCACTCAGTTCTCTCCCCCGTTAATCCCCAGCACGAATGCCCAGGCAGTAGTCAGGGTGTGTCAGGCAGATAAAACAAGACAGAAGCTCCTCTAAATCGCTGCATGAGGCCTCACTCTCACCCTCTGTTTCTCCGACTCGAACAGACTCCAGCCAGTCGCTCTAACTTCCACTCCCCTGCCACTATTCCCTCCCCACCCCCTGTCAGCTTTTCCACAGACAGGCGGTCCCAACCCCGTGCCTGGAGGAATTTCCTGGACTCTCCTCACGCAGTCCGTTTTCCAGAGGCAGATGTGATTGAACCCCACCACAACGTCAGAAAGACGTTTGGGAGGGAGGGAGAGAGAAAGAGAACAGTGGCTGGTTTCTGCACCACTCTGCTAGAGCCTAAGTTACAACCCATCTGGTAGCCAACCAGATTTAGAATAGGGAAACGTTGGGAAGGTGAGGCTGGGTAGGCGGGGTTTTTTTTGGTTTTTTTTTGGTGACCTGCACTTAAGTATATGTGTGTGTATGTGTGTGTCTGTGTGTGTGTGCGTGTATGCACACACATGCACATGGGCATGTGTTTATGAATCCCTAGGGCAGAGGGATCTGGAAAAAACACATTCCCCCTCCTCTAATATGCCTGACTGGCTGGCCAGTATGGTGAGGAAAACAGCCACAAAGGCTTTATCCTACACAGCACTTTCTTTTTCTGCACGATAGCATGATGAATAACAGTAATCATTGTTTAGCTGCCTGCTCAGGGCCGGCATTTTAAGTGGCCGGTTCATCATTAGGAGAAAGTACTGGGGTGTTTGTGCATGTGTGACTCGGCTTGTGTTGTGTGCATGAATATGTACATGTATGTGTGTCTGCTTGTGTATAAAAGTGTGTTTCTGAATGGCTTTAGCAGTTACTTTGATATTTGTGTGTGTGTGTGTGTGTGTGTGTGTGTGTGTGTGTGTGTGTGTGTGTGTGTGTGTGTGCGTGCGTGCAGAATCAATACAGGGAACCTAAAAAAGCCTGATGAATATAGAATTCTCAGTGTAGAAGACTATAGCACACTGACAGATTCTGTTATAAAAAAAAAAAACCAGGAAATGTTTGTTTTACATTATTATTTTGAAAACAGCCCCTTTCTACTTGGCCTGTCCAAGATATTGTGTGGTGTGTTATGTGCAACCTCTCTGCAACCTCTTCACCACTTCAGTGTAACCTTTTTGCTTATTCAAAACATTTGTTGTTGCTGTTTCTTACTCTGTTTACATAATAATATACTGCATTATATCCATTCATTTAATGAGTGTATAATTTATGGAAGATCTTGAATGCATGCTCACGTGTGTTCACTTGTGGATACCCTATTTTGGCTTTTTTCCAGCAGATATCTACATTATATAGCCTTGCATTGCACCATACAGTTGTATGCAAGACTGCAAGCTTGGACACTCCCCTTAGCCAAGTAACAGTATAAGCAATATAAAATACTAGACCTCCAATGCTAGTCTACAACTTCTGTGTATAATCTGAGTACTGCATAATTACACAATTACATTTTACATGAGAATATAGCCCATCTCTAAAAAGATGGTGCTATCGGCGCAGTGAACGGCACATGCACAGAGCCCACCATAGAACAGCACCCTCTCATCATCACGGAGAGTGACGTGAGGAGAGTGTTTAAAAGGGTGAATACCAGGAAGGTGGCGGGACCAGACGGTATCTGCGGGAGAGTCCTCAAAGCCTGCGCAGACCAGTTAGCCCTGGTATTCACCAACATCTTCAACGTCTCCCTGATGCTCGGTATCGTCCCATCCAGCTTCAAGCGATCCACCATCATCCCCGTCCCAAAGAAACCTTCACCCTCCGGCCTCAATGACTCCCGCCCCATTGCCCTCACATTAGTCATGATGAAGTGATTTGAAAAGCTAGTCAGAGACTTCATCAGCTCTTCACTGTCAGCCTCCATGGATGCACTGAAATTTGCATACTGCCACAACCGCTCCACTGATGATGCAATTGCACATCTGCTCCACACCACACTGACCCACCTGGACAAAGGGAGGGGTAATTGTGTTAAAATGCTGTTTGTTGACTACAGTGCAGCATTTAACACTATTATCCCCTCCCGACTCACTACTAAGTTGGAGGATCTAGGACTGCATACATCGCTGTGTGACTGGATCTCCAACTTCCTAACAGACAGACCACAATCAGTATGGGTGGGCAACTGTGTCTCATCCACCCTCACCCTCAGCACTGGAGCTCCTCAGGGATGTACTCACTGTACACCTATGACTGCGTGGCCACTTCCAGCTCCACCATCATTGTCAAGTTTGCTGACAATACTGTCGTCATAGGCCTGATCTAAGAAAACGATGAGAGGTCCTACATGGAGGAGAATAAACACCTAGAAAACTGGGAAATAATCTCCTCCTAAACGTCAACAAGACAAAGGAGCTGATTGGGTACTGCACCAAGAAGCAGGAGCGGCACTACCAACCTTTGAGGATGAATGGAACCACGGTGGAGAAAGTAGACAGTTTCAGGTACCTTAGAGTTCACATCTCACAGGACCTCTCCTGGTCCCACCACACCAACTGCCTGGCAAAGAAGTCGCATCAGCGTCTTTACCACCTCAGGTGCCTAAGAGACTTCAGACTGCCCTCCAAGGTACTGCAGAACTTCTACACCTGCACTATTGAGAGCATCCTCATGGGGAACATCACAGCCTGGTTTGGGAACAGCACCAAGCAGGACAGGCAAGCACTCCATTTACATTTACATTGTGCATTTAGCTGACGGTTTTATTCAAAACTACTTACAATTATGAGTGAGTACAACTTGAGCAATTGAGGGTTAAGGGCCTTGCTCAATGGCCCAACAGTGGCAACTTGGCAGTGGTGGGGCTTGAACCGGCACCCTTCCAATTACAAGTCAAATTACAATTACATGTCAAATTTCCAATTACACTCCAGAGGATGGTGCGCTCAGCAGAGTGTATCACTCATACGGAACTTCCTGACCTGCAGACCATCTATTATAATCAGTGCCAGTCCAAGGCCAGGAGGATTGTGAAGGACCCCACCCATCCCAACAATAGGCTCTTCTCACTGTTGAGGTCAGGGAAGCGCTTTCGCTCCCTGAAGACCAATAGAGAGAGACTGAAGAGGAGCTTCTTCCCACAGGCCATTCGGGCAGACCGCCACTGCACATCAATAACATCATGACTGTAAATCTGTAAACTGGAATTTACATACACATATATCCATTTATAAATTGTACATTGTGTATATGTGCATATTATACATATATTGTACATACAGTTATATATTTTTTGTAGTTGCATTGTATTTTTTTGTGTGTATATATATATATATTTTTTTTTTTTTTTTTATGCACCCCTGTCTCTTTCCTCAGTTTGGACAGAACACTCACAAAACCATTTCACTGCGAGTTATACCATGTATGACTATGTAATGTAACAAAGAAACCAAACTTGAAATTTGAAACTTGAAACTTGAAACCTTTTCCCAGAAAAGAGATAACAAATTGTATTTCTCTTCTTTCACTACTCAGTTCTTTTCCAAATTTAGTTAGTAATGGTTTAGTTCATGTCCAAGTAATGAGTTTGATATGACTGACCAGCTCAGTGCAGCAGCTACTAAACAGTAGCAGGCTCTGCAGGACAAAGGAATGGTTCTCAACATGGAAAGCCTTGAAAGCAGGCAAAGGTTGAGCGTAAGGACTGGCCAAGAAGACCCACAGAAACGGCGATTTGCCCAAACTCAGAGCAGAGGCTCAGAGCTAGTTTCGGCGGGCGCTCCGGTATGTTGTGTTTATGTGACCGGAATATGAACCCTGGCAAATTGGCTTCTGCTTGACCCCAAGGGCGAGAAAGGCTGGTCTCTCAACAGCCACCAAGTTTTATTTAATTTATGCATTGACTCTGCCATGCCAAGGCTTTAAAAGTCTTTTTTGAGGCGTTAAGTCTTTTTTTTTTAGTGTGAAGTCACTGACATTAGGACAACAGCTGCCTGTGCCATTACAACTAACACACTCCAAGATGAAACTGCCAACTGAATGCTGATGACTACCTTTAAAACTGCTTAATGTTAAAACAGATTAATCACCTCTTCTATACCAGATGCATTGCCTGGTCATCCTCAAAAGGGGGGTCATGGACTTACAATCACCATTATCGGTTATTAACTACATTGAAATTTCAGCATTGTCACACACTTGTGCTGAATCTCTGCTGGCTATCATGTGGAGTCACTTGGATAATTCACCTTGTCTTAGCTCGTAATAAGGCGCTGGAAATACGACTGAAGTGATCACATTATGTGATGAGGTCAGGTGTGAGGGATTACAGCAGTGGGACTCGAGGCTCCCATCAGTGTTCCATATGGGTCATGCAGCTGTTGCAGTAACTTGAAGATTTGGGTCACACAGCATGACCCATGTCTTGTAGCCTTGAGACAGCTGCATTGAAGTAAAGTTCCATAGAATGTTTCATAAACTGATTCATTAAAATCTTTCCAAATCTGAACAGGGTATCATGTATTGATTTGCTAATAGTATCAGGGTAGGTGAAAAGTCATCTCAGTGTGGACTCTCAAGCTTGACTTTTTTTGGGTCCTTTGGAAATTAGTTCTTGTTGACATTTTAAAAAATCCTGACGAACATGGACACAGCATACAGGAAACACAGGGAAAATATTGGAAATGGGTTTATCACATATGGCAGTATAGGTTAAAAGATAAAGCATTTTGTAAACAGACAGGAAGCCCCTGATATCAAGTCAAGTTAAAACAGCTCAAAACAGACTCCTCCACACCCCAGAATAATGGGCCTTGACGATACAAAGTCACCAATTCTATGCAAACAACTCAGCGGGAAAGAAGTGCTATTAGCATCTGTTAATCAAAACATCTGCCGCCACATGCCACCACATCAGTGACTTTTTTTAGGAGAAACATATTGTCATTGCCATTATGTAAATCCACATGTCTGGTAGAGAGGCAAAGATTGTCCCATGGATGCTGAGAATGATCAAGTTGATAGCTCTGGGCACAGTGAACCAACCATCATGAGGAGAGGGATAGAAAAAAAAGGAAAGACATGAAGAATGTTGGTGTCACACACTCCTATGAATTGGAGTAATTGGGGGAGTAGGTTTTTTTGTACTTATACAATGTCTGTATTTAGGGGTAGACATTTTTATGTAAGTATTACATGTGATGTAATAGCCACTGGAACCCCTTATCTGGTCATTGCTGACTGGCAGAATAAATAAATAAATAAATAACGACTGACTGAGATTGATTCCAGTTGGTGCAAAAGTGCTTTTTAAATAGACTGCAGGAGATACAGCTTGTAGGCTACCAGGGATGGGGTGATTGGACTTCATTGTCACAAAGTGCAGAGTGGAACAAGCGAGATATGTTCTTTAACTGCTGTTTTCTGAGATTCAGGAAAGTGCTTGTTTCAAATCAGGTTTGATGGAAAAGGTGACAGGCGACAGTGGTAGCTGTTGCAGTAAGTGGACTTTTATTTGTATTGCAGGGCCCCTTATGGCTGGAGGAAGTTCCCGATTAGTTGCTGTGGTCAGTGGTAGTAGTGGTGGTAGTAGTAGAGAGAAGAGAACAGGTACCCATGTGGGAGGAGAAAGGCCATCCCATATGCCTGCAATGTAGAGAACAGCCCCATATATAGCAGAATGCTCTAGGCATGAGACCAAGGCTCAGGATTTCACTGTGGCATCGGCTGCTGGGAAGTTCTTTGCCTAAAAGGTGAACATTATTTAACTATCTTTAAGTCTACTCTACCTCGTTTTGAAGCAGTGGAACAAGATCAAGCTTTTATAATCTGCGGTTGCCTGAAGGCAGAGATAGACAAAAATCCCTGTCCTGGGGTTACAAGGCTCTGCACTAAAGCTCCAGTGCAACTGGTGCCACAGTCTAAAGTGATAATGTGGTCCAATACAGGATGCCCTCCGGAGCCATTTAGAGATCCTTACCCAAGATTCTGAAGGATTGACACTTGAACAGTGAGGGGAGCTCCAAGGTTTGTTGAAATGGCTAGGGGGAAGTTGGGGAAGACTATGGTCTCATAGATACAGTTTACCATAACATCCCCACCAGGGAAGCAGGCACCAACAAAGAACACTATAGGTCGGTGCCACCTAGTTTATATCCAGAGCTAAGCTATGTCGGGGGGGGGGGGGGGGTGTCTTATCAAAGAACATGCCAGACCATGGGCAGGAACAGTAGTTTTGTTGAAAAAAAAAAAAGGTACCTGGAGGATTTGTGTAGATTAGCAGAGGTTGCATGAAGTTACTCAAAGACATTTATCCCTTACCCTGAATAGAAGAATCCTTGAGTAATTTGAAAAGAGAAGAGTGGTACTCCACTTTAGACCTGGAAAGTAGCTACTTTCAGGTTGAGATCCATCCAGCTGATAAAGATAATACATCTTTCACCACACCAATGGGCCTTCACCAGTTTGAAAGATTGCTCTACAGCAGTTATCCATAGCAAACTTTTGCTAAACTTTGAGGTACCCTGAAGTTCACTATCTTGTAGTATATTAATGAATACTCAAGTAAATTCAATATATTTTTGTAGTGGATTTATTTCCTCAGTTTTCCTTTGATGTGCCCTCCCAGGACCAGACAGCAGCAACAACTGCTCAGGTCTTGCAGTCAAGTGTTTCAGCTATTTGGATGAATTCTGGGCAATCAGGGTCTAGCCTTTGAGGCACCATTGTTCCAGCAACTGTGTTCTGTGTATGGCTGTCGCAAAGTGTACCATCATGAGGGGAATGGTGCTTCTGAAAGCATACTATCTTTTTTTTTTGCTTTACACACCAAATATTTTGGAGCAAGTAAGTGTATGGTGTATGCTTACAACACCACAGCACATAGTATCACTGGCTTAATATCTTTTTACATGCTGTTTGCACACCATGCCCAACAGCTAGTAAATCTGGAAGTAGGAGTATACCACCAGGATGACAGAGATTAACCCCTTGCACGGGTAGTGCAACATTAAGGCTGAGGATGGCCAACCAGTTGGCTCTAGAAGGGATTCGATGGCAACAACAGCAGAATCATACCAGGAAGAACCAAACTGCTTACTGGATGCCTCTGCTTCAAGGAGAGAGTTCCTGTGAGGAATTTCCGCCACCGTTCCTGGGATAAATTGGTTCCGCAGTGAGATCCACAACCACAACCAGTGAGATGTAGTCCTTTCCCAGCACTTCTCAGATCAACCCATGTATACTGTATGGCCAGAGGGAGTTGATGGACCTTTTGCACCATCCAGTATAACCACCTTCATGTGAGCCCAAGGGCTGAAGATGCAGTTGGGGATTCATAGGGTTACGGATGAGTTGGCAGGTGAGCAAAGCTATGGGACATGGTACAGTAGAGCCACAACTGGGCTTGTGGCCAACAAGGTGACCTCAAGGTAGATTTGTTTGTTTGTTTGTTGTTTGTTTTCTCAGTAGGAATAGCATGTCGACCAATCGAGTATTTTATCTGGAGGTGAGGGAATGCAGCAGCACTGCAATTTTTTTCTTTTTTTTCTCACTTTTGATGATGCATGTATGGGAAGTGTAGGTACGGTACACTGTGTTCAAGGTAGTGTAATTATAGCTCGATGATGTGTTAAGTATAATCAATTTGCTGACCTGCTGTGCTAATATGATGTTTGTGATGAGACATTACTTAAGCTAACTGGAGTATTCCACACTGTATGAGTAACTGCCTCTGTAGCCTCTCCTACTCATGTTTCAATAATAATGAAACCTCTTAAAACATATTAAACCATATTATATAAAGCTGGTGAGCTTGCTGCCTGGGAGGACAATATGTAGATTAATAAAACAGAATAAAAACAGAAAAAAAGGAGGTGGTTGAATTTTTGAGCTGAGAAGGGTCAATTGTGGTCATTACTCTTCTGGCCATAGTACAAAAAGCTCTTTTAAATGTTTTTAGTATTCTACCTGTTGTTTAATTGTTCAGTCTGTCAAAAATCAAAGGGCTGTTTTGTGTGAGCATGATTGCTTAGGGTGGATGTGGGAGTTTGATTTCCAGAAGGTTTGGAAGGGCAATTTCAGCCTGGTAGGCACATAAACAGAAACATAAGTACACACACATTCTGTTCAATATTCACATATGTCCACACATCTTTTATGTGCTTTGTGGAAGGCAATAAAAAACATACTTCATTCATACCCTGTATTATTCTTATCTGACCCAGAATGCAGCACCAATCTTTCATATGTGTTTCTTTCCGTCTCTGTCCCTCTCATGCACATGAACTCTGTTTATTTCCCTCACTCTCTTTATTTCTCACACATAGACACACACACACACCATCTTGACATCTGTTGACGGTGAACACAGGGAGTCGTGTGGGCCCAGAGAGGTGCTGTGTACCCGAGATGGGCCTATTGATCTGCAAGCAAATAGCATCTTTGGCACCAAATTTGCTTGGCAGAAGCCAGACAAACCTGACCACGTACTAGTCAGCGGTCACACCTACAAGCGCTCAGTGAGTAATTGAGGAGCAGGAGGTGGGGATGAGGAGGAGAGGATGAGCCAACACTCACAAAAGCTCTGGAGCAGTGGCTGATTTGTAAACAGGAACCCTGGCAATGGAAAGAGACAGAGGAGCAATTATGCTACTTTTATGCCCCAGGCTCCCTCTGGAGAGCTTACGCTATAGCCCGCTGCCATGCACAAGCCTTTTGCGGGTATGTAATTTATGACAAACATCGTACTAGTGCTGAGTGAATATGGACCATCCGCTGCAGGTAAAGGGTGCAGCTACGAAGTGGGTTTAGCTCGGAGATGCAAAAAAGAACAAATGTAGCATGCTGTTTAGGGATAAAAATGGAATATCTCAAAACACACATCCACGCCCACAAATGTATACACCTGCTTCCTACTTCACTCGCAATCTTCCAAACTTGCTTCTCACAGTATGGAAGAGCTTATAGGAAAGGTTGAGCATGTTTGTGTTTGCCTGCGGGCTCATGGAACATTGAGCGGGGCACAAATAAATGTCCCGCGCTTCACCTGGATGTGCAGGATGCTAAAGTGGGAGATATGGGGGGGTGGGCTGGGTAAACAAGCAATGAACACCAAAGCTCCGACCAAATCCACCACCAAATGTCATCAGCTCAGTACAGGCTTATCAGAAAGAGAAGCAATTCCAATATCTAGATGACAAGAGCCTGTTTTAACAGAGAAATTAAAATGTCATCATGTTACTTGAAAGGCTTTGGAACAGCAATAGGAAAATAGAAAAAAAAACTTCTCAATGCAGAATGGAAATGACTGATGGTGTCTTGACAACTTTTTTTGTGGTTTGATGCTATGCACTATCTCAGGTATCATATCCTCCATTATCCACACAGACTAAGGGCCACAGAATTCCGGCCAGACTCGTAATAACGGTCTGGTAATTAGGCTCCATCACACTTTAGGAGAATCAATGCTTGATTCTACTGAAAGACAGATTGGATCTCTTCAGCTTCACTGTGGCCTTTAAAAGATGGAAATTACACTGTGCAAGACTGAACAATGCCCCAACAGCATTTTCCCCTCTGATGGCTTTAATTGCTCTCTGAAAGACTGATATGTGTTTATTTTGCTAACTAAACACTGATTACAGCCTCCAAAAAAATAGACTCTAAAAGTATTAAGTACAGCCAGAGATGGGGGCTTCATCAAATACAAAAATCCCCCAGATTGACAAACAAGGGCAGATGGTCTTTATGAGCAAGGAGTGAATTAGGAAACAGATTTGCATATTTACATCTGTAGATCTGGTTAGACTCATTTTCTATTCATGTCAAAGATGCTTATACATGCTTATGCAAGTAATTTTTGCAAACAAGACAACTTTGGCTCAGGGTAATACAGAACTGAGGGTTTTTGTCTTCATACGAAGGTCAGCTAAGAAAACAAGGAGTAGAATTTCCACTGAGTTATGCTCCGGATGACATGAGCACTATTGGTGACTATATGTCACTGCTGAAAGGTCTCACTAAGGTCATGGAGTGCCAGAATACATCTCAGACCAACTGACATCTCCACTTTCACATACAGTAGTTCATAGTACTGGGTGACACCACCAATTAAGTTGTGGTCATAAACATCAGGCTGTCAGGTGCAAGCATACAACCAAACATGCAAACTGGCATGCAAATATACAAATCTATGTACATGCCCAATTCCAGGAGATAAAAAGGAAAGGTTCCTTATCTCCTTAAGAAAATGACTATCTTTATCTTAGAGGACCATTGGTCACAGGCATCACCTGGCAAAGCTGAGGTTCAGCCCTAAATCCCATTGGCAGTGCTTCAACAAATCCATTGTCTTCTTACACAGCTCAAGTTGCGCTTGTCGTTTTTACAGCAGGTAACAAACAATATCATGTCACCTTGTCATCTGGTGTTCACAAATGCTAGAAGCTGCTGCTGCAGTTTGCTGCCATCGCTGTTGGACACAGTACCCTCTAAACACGTTTTAGAATGCACATATATTCAGCTCACAACTTATTTTTGTCAGAGCTCTATTACATATAAAAATAAAATGGCATCAAAGTGTGAATGCCTGTGCATACAACGTATGCTAGGCCAAAAATCTTTGCCCTTGCAGCTTTTTACTTTATCTTTTCATATCAAAGTCCATTTGTCTTTGTTCAAAACTTAGTTATTCGGTATTTGGAGATAAAATAATATCAAAAAAGGGGTTTCCAATTGCTGAAATGACCATTGCTAAATCATGTGTAACAGGTAATAACATCAAGTACTATCTTTGTGGCCATGTACAAAGGAGAAGTCATTCAGAGGATGCTCAAATGTAGCTCAGGCAGTCCTCATTCACATTTCTCCTGAAGGGTTGTTCTGCTGGGTGGTCAGGCCTTATATAATCTCAGCTCATTCCTTTCATCCGTTCTGCCCCATGAACACACACAGTGCCACAGTGGTGCCTCGTCTTGTAGTGGGTCTTAAATGGCTGTGCTTTGGCACGTCTGTAAGTGCTGTCCTCGTTAGAGTGATTAGGCCCAATCTTCCAACTCATCACGGAGATAAGATTTAGCAGCTACACATTCAAAAGACACTTGTGTAAAACACTTATCTGTGATTAATTTATACTCTCTGCTTAAGTTCTCAGGCCTGCCACCCACACTCACATGAATATGGCCAAGCACTATGGCATTATGGATAATGTAGTACGTAGACATAATTACCAGTGGAAATACAGTTACAAATGCCTACTGTATAGACCCTCAGCAATAACTCAGTGAAGTACAAGTCCAAAATAAATGTTTCCATTCAATGTACTGTTTTGCTTGAACAGAGCTAAACCCCAGACTATAAATTGAAAGAAATTGTGTTAACTATACATGCAAAACAATTCATTTTGAAGTTTTGAAAGTCTGCATTTCCCCTTTCATATGCCTCACAGTCTTCCATCCTCAAACAACCTCCCTCCCCCAGCACATATTAGCCCTTGGTATGAGGTGTATGACCTCCAGTAAGTAGCTATTTTGCAAAGGTGAACTTAAAACAAAGGATGTGTCACACATTTTCCTTCACTTCTACCACTCAACAAAATAAATTACATTTATAAGTGCAAGCAGACTGCATTTTGTTTGCCCCATTACCTTGCTGTTGATTCTTGTGCATCAACACAGTATTAGTATGGGGCAGTTGTGTCTCCTAACGCATGTATATTTATGGAGGCATTACATTCACAATTAAAATCATCATAACTCACTGAATTTCCAACTAATTTTCAAATGGTTTGGTCTGATACTTGGTTCTCATAACAAAATGCTTTATCTTTTGTAGAGAGCAACAGTAATATTTCTATAACATAATAGTTAAGATTAACTTACCCTAATAATTTAATACAACAGTGCTTTGGGCAGCTTTGGTGTCCCCTTTAGGAATTGCTCTTGAGACATTTTCCTGTTTATTGTCCCCCCCCCACAGAGAAAATAAATATTCACCCCTGCTTTCACCAGTGAGGAATGTGTTGTGTATGTGGTAGGCATATTTATGAATTACCTAAGTTAAAAGTCTGGAGTAAAATATAGAGAAGTATCTCTCAATTCACATGGTACCCCATATATTTGAGAGCTTGCAATCTGTAACAAATGTTGCACCATAGCTAGTATGCAAAGTGTTTAGCACCCTTGGGTATTTGAGAAGACATGAACCACTAAGGATACAGAGCAGATCCAAATATCCCTTAATGACCACATTTCCCACCATTTATAGCCACTATATGTAAACACATTCAAAAATTCAGAACGACATGAAAATGATCTGGTTTGCAAGAGAATTACAATAATTGGTGTGTGCCTGTGTGATTTATGCATAGACTTCAGTACTTGATATCCACGCAGCAAGGGCAACGTACACAACCAGACACCAACTGAGTATTGCTGCCCATAGGTGTTGCAGGCAGCAACTTGGCATCTTCAGCAACTGCAGAAGCTGTAGCGGGGCCAGTTTGACATGGTCACCATCATAACTCGATGATGCATGCTGGATGCTAGTTACCTACGTACGAGTCTGAAATTTGGAGCTCAGGCACAGAGGAAGGTGATGGGATGCAGAGAGCATATCAAGGTCAATTATACTAATTTAATTTCATGACCTGCTAGTTGTCTGTCTTTGAACTTGGAGCTGCCATTTAGAAACAACAAGCACCAAGACTCCACCCCTGACAGATTCAAACATGTCAGGGCCACAACAAAAAGTAATCAGCAGAAAAAAAAAAATCAATGCTTTTCAGTTTCATTTTTACAACTTCATTGCCACCTCCCTTATCTTCTCCTGGCAACAGAAGGCTTTCTTGCATTCATCTATTATGTGTACCTGCCTGCAATTCTAAGTTGTGCCCCACTCCAAATTCTTAGCATTTACAGAGTGTTGGCATTTGGTCAATAATACTTTCCCCCCACTAAAATACACTGATTTAAGGGAAAGAGAAAGATCCTTTAGCTGGTATATACAATGGTGTGAAAAAGTGTTTGGCTCGCTCCTGCTATTTTTTTTTGCATGTTTGTCACACTTAAATGTTTCAAATCAGATTTAAATATTAGACAAAAAGACAACAAAATGCAGTTTTTAAATGAAGGTGTTTATTAAGAGGGGGAAAAAATAAAAATCCAAACCTACATGGCCCTGTGTGAAAGTGATTGCCCCCTAAACCTAATAACTGGTTGGTCCACCCTTAGCAACAACTGCAATCAAGCATTTGCAATAACTGGCAAAGAGTCTTGACAGCACTGTAGAGGAATTTTGGCCCACTCATCTTTGCAGAATTGTTGCAATTCAGCCACATTGGAGATTTTGAGCATGAGCCACCATTTTAAAGTGCCACAGCAACTCAATCGGATTCAGGTCAGGACTTTGACTAGGCCACTCAAGTCTTCATTTTGTTTGTTTTTCTTAAGCCATTCAGAGGTAGACTTGCTGGTGTGTTTTGAATCATTGTCCTGCTACAGAACCCAAGTGTGCTTCAGCTTGAGGTCACATAGATGGCCAGACATCCTCCTTCAGGATTTTTTGGTAGACAGCAGAATTCATGATTTCATTTACCACAGCAAGTCTTCCAGGTCCTGAGAGAGCAAAACAGCCCCAGAGTATAATCATATTACCACCACCATATTTTACTGTTGGTATGATGTTCCTTTTCTGAACAGCTATGTTACTTTTATGCCAGATGTAATGGGACATACACCTTCCAAAAAAGTTCAACTTTTGTCTCATCAGTCCACAGAGAATTTTCCCAAAAGTCTCAGGGATAATCAAAATGTTTTCTGGCAAAACTGAGAAGCCTTTATGTTTTTTGCTCAGCAGTGTTTTTTTGTCTTGGAACTCGGCCATGCAGGCCATTTTTGCCCAGTCTCTTTCTCATGGTGGAGTGATGAACACTGACCTTAACTGAGGCAAGTGAGGCCTGCAGTTCTTTGGATGATGTTATGAGGTCTGTTGTGACCACTTTGATGAGTCTGCGCTGCGCTCTTGGGGTAATTTTGGTCAGCCAGCCACTCCTAGGAAGGTTCACCACTGTTCCATGTCTTTGCCATTTGTGGATAATGGCTTCCACTGTGGTTTTCTGGAGTCCCAAAGCTTTAGAAATGGCTTTATAACCTTTTCCAGACTGATAGAGCACAATTACTTTGTATCTCATTTGTTCCTGAATGTCTTTGGATTGCAGTATGCTGTCTAGCGTTTGAGGATCTTTTGGTCTACTTCAATTTCTCAGGCAGGTCCTATTAGATTGATTGATTTCTTGATTGAGAACAGGTGTGTTAGTAATCAGGCCTGGGTGTGGCTAGAGAAATTGAACTCAGCTTTCCAAAGATGTGATAAACAGTTAATTTATGTTTCACACAGGGCCATGTAGGTTTGGATTTTTTCCCCCTTAATAATAAAAACCATCATTTATGTTTACTTGTGTTATCTTTGTCTAATATTTAAATTTGTTTGATGATTTTTGTTTGACATTAAGTGTGACAAACATGCAAAAAAATAATATATCAGGAAAGGGGCAAACACTTTTTTACACCACTGTAGGTTTTCCCTTTGGTCCTCAACATTGCCTACAATATGGTTCCTAATGATTTCATCTGTAGGTGACTTTCAGGTAGACAAACAAATAAAAGTAAATTACATACTCTGTGTATTCACTAAAGAAGACATGGTTGATGCAGGTGAGCGCAATTGTGATTTTTTTCATTTCAGATTCAACAGTAGATTCAAAAGCAGCTCTTTGTAATTTTAATTAGAAATGCAATTTTAGCCAATCAATCATCAGGAATAAGGCAGAATAGTGGCAGATAGCAAATATCTCCCTCATTCTGTTATAGTAAAAGTTGCCATCATACCTTTGGTTGAGTGAATCATTAAGAACTATTTTAACTCTTTTAATTAATTAAATATTAATACTTATTAATTTATTAAGAATATAGGGAGTCTTTATGATCATAATGTGTAATGTTCGTTTTGCATAAAATTTACATTTGCATAGCAAGAATGCCATCTGTGAGTCTGGTTGGGTTATGTTTGTTTTTATACCTAGAGACGATCCTACCAGCCAACAAGAGGCAAAAACACCTTATAGGTTTTCAAGCCAAGCCAGCCAATCACAGATTATACAAACACCTTTGGAAATGTCTGCTTGGGAAATGTCCTGGCAGATCAGTATTAGTTCAGACAATCTCAACATCCAGAATACATCAGTATCTGACCCCTGTCACCATAGTATATCCTCACATTCTAATCTGTTTGCATTAACAGGACCTGCTACTCCCTGGCAATGTGGAAGGTGTTGGTTTTCCTCTGAGATCTCTAAGGAGTTGCCACACTGAGACTTCTGTTCCCCATGGCAAACCATGGACAGGAGGCGGCCTGTCTGTGATTTGCACTAGTGCACTGGGACCAGGAATGTGAGCTCACTGGAGTTTTCAGCTCCACACAATTAATTAAACCATCTGTAGTGGACAATCTGCAGAGCTGCTATGATTTCACATAGATCCAACTGCAAATGGAGCAGACTTTGGCACCCCATTGTAGGACATGGTGGTAGTGGGATTTTAGGAACTTGTAAGATGTCACTCCACACAAAAGCCATTTACTCCCTCTTTTTTTCTCAGGTATGGACCAATGCCTCATGATGATATATCAAGTATAGGATGAATTTAGCCTTAAGAGCCCCCAGTCCAGGAACTCTGGGAACTGAGCCAGTATTTCATTGACATGAGACACACATTTTATGCCATCGATTCTTTGTGTGTTTTGCTCACCACAGCACAACACAACACACTACCCCTCATAATCAGTGCCCTTTATGGTTGTCACAGTTCCATCTGTGCATCACTCTGAATGGGGCTATCCTTCCTTGAACTCAATTTGTTGGGGGGCGGGGGTGAACGGCATTGGAGATTTTGCACCTGCCTGAAGAGCCCTTGGAGAGTAGGCAGACACCTCCCTCCACAGTACGGCTTCAGTGAAGTCGCTCAGTGCCTGGCACACACACAATAGATAGCCTGACCTTACAGTGCATTGAAACGCTTAATCTTGAGACACAGGGGCTGAGTGGATGAATCACAGCCTTTACATAAAGGTCAAATAGCTAGTTAATCTAATGCTGTGTTCCAATGATGCTCCTAAAATCTCACCTTTTGAATCCTTGTCTTGTAATGGGGTTCTATTTTCTAGCAGCACTTTTTTTTCCAATTAATGCAACCTTGTAGACATATTTAGTCTTCTCAGGATAAAGGGAAATACCTAAGGCAACATTAGAAACCAAGTTGCATTTGGTGAAGCTTGCTTTTTGTTGTCATAAAATAGAACTGTCTATGAAGCCTTCAACACAGACCTCAATAAATGTAGAAATAGTGTGTCTGAGTAATTGTAGTGTCAGGCATTAGCAGAAGCAGAGTCACTCACAGGTTGGGTAAAACCAATTTTAATGTAGAACAAAAAGGGCAACACAAAGACAAAGTCAAAATACCAGGCAGACTAGGGCATGGTGAAATGAGAGTAACTGAGAAACCAGGCAAAATTCAAAACCAGAACATTGAGTCAAGCATGGAAGACAAATGACTTGGAAATGCTAAGCAATTCTGATTGAGATTTCTCAAATGGCACGCAAACAGAAGGCGTATAAATACAAAGGGCGATCGCTGGAACACAGGTGTAATCGATAGACAGGGGAATAGGAATAAACAGGAGGATTATGGGAAATACAGTCCATGGGAGTTGCTGGGAGGGGAAGATGTGACATGTAGAATAATTTTAAGTACTATATTGTAGTCTCTTTATACAAACTTTGTTTCTTTTTACTGGGCTGTGAGGCCAGTTAGCGCTAACAGGCTTTTTCAACAGTGTTTAGAAGCAGCTGGAGTCTGTCCCACGGTCCTGAGCTCTCACAGAGAGCAGCCAAGCTGTCATCTATCCATCTGCTTTGTTAGCCAAAGCCTCAGAGTAAAGTTGTCAAGCATGCATGATCCCAAACAAGACAGTATGTGTTATCTGATGCTATGCTAACAGTGATACTCCAAAAACAGAGCAGCTAATTTTATTGTTAGTTTTACAGGGTGATTTTATAGGGTATAAGTTTGGGGAACTAGATGTTATACCAGACATGCTGAAAAGAATGCAGTGCAGAGCAAGAGTTCAGAGGGGGGAAAAGATGAACATATCATTCACTGACATATCATGGCTAATACCAGGTATGGCGGAATGGGCTGGGAGACTGAGAATGTTAGCTGGGACTCTCTTTGGTGCATTCTTCCTCAAGGCAGAGTAGACTGGCTTGTGCGCCTCGAATGATGCTGTGCAATTTCTGCCTTTTTTTGCTGGCCTCTCTAGTGGCCTCATTAGTCGCTTCTCCGCTGGCTCTGTGGACCCGCGACTCCAGATCCGCGGCTGATGCTGACAGCTGGAGCACCATTTCAAACCCAAACAGATCAAAAACTCTCCTATTCCCTCAAATATGCCTCCACCCCCTGGCATGTCCGGGAAGTGCCAAACAAAATAGTATTGTCCAGCACAGGAAGTCTCAGAAAACATTGCCACAAGCCTTATCAAGTACAGCCTAGGCAATCAAAGGGGCTTAGTTTTCTGGATTGCTGACTTCCCCCCCTTTTATTGGTTTAATGAGGTCTCAACATGGGGGAGAACACTTGCTTGGGAAAACCATTTGGAACACCATGTTGAAACAAGACAGAGGCTGTAACATCATTTCAGCAGTTGCTTCCATCCTCACCCTAGAAACTTAAGGGCTTCAATTAAGCCTTGGCCCTATTGCACCCCTGTCAGAAAATAGCCTTCATATTGATCTGAAGAGAATTTGGCTTCTCATAGTTTGTGGAAACAGAAGCTATTAAACGAGCTGTTTTGTATGCTGATCCACCTGATCTCCTCATAATGTATCTTTCACACACACTCTAAAGGGTGGATGTGCCAGGAGGGAAGCAAAGGTTAACTTCAGTAGAACCTCATGCCACCTCACCTTTCACATATGTACACAATATGTAAAGATCTCAGAGAGAAAATATCACACAAAAGAACATACGCATTGATGAACATGGTCATCAATGACTACAGACTTATACACCTCTGAAGTGTTTAATGAGATATTAATTGCAACATCAGAATGACCAACAGAGCAGTATTCACTTTGCAAGTGTAATTCCTGATTCAGTGGAACCAGGAGAGAAATACAATGGCCACTATAAAAGCTACATCAGAACTGAATGAATGCACCATAAAGCTGCTAACTTTGCTCAGCATCATACAGCTAGCTTCTGGTGCAGTTACCACCTAATTCATAATTTATTTCTTCATGTGGGTCACATTTTGAGAAATGTGAGTAATGCAGGAAAGAAAAGTTATACAGAGGAAAGTGTATATGGACACACATTTTTTTCCCTCAAAGATGTGAGTTATTAAGCTAATAGCCTTAAGACTGGGCTATTAGATTCTTTATTCTTGTAGCACTGTGGTTCATAACTACTGTTCCCATCTTAAAATAGTGGAATATTACCAAATATTTCAGCACTAAGGAAGGTGATTAAAATTCACAGTATCTTGGATCACTCTTACACTTACAGCTGCTGTTGACTCATCAGTTCCACCACAGAGGAGCTGAAAATAGGCAGGAGAATCATAAAGTCACCCAGCTAGAAATTGTATTTGACTTTCTTTGTTGTACTTATGCTAAATATCAATATAGTTATTTGTCACTTTCCAATGCTCAGGCTTTAGAAATTAAAATAAAGTTTGAAATAGGCATGCACTTACATTTTTATTGCCATGGACATACAGAAAAACAGAACATTAGAGTAACAAACAATGCATTGCTTTCTCCCAGTAAAAAGAGATAATCCAGATAAAATAATAATTAAAAAATGAACCATTGTCAATTAATTATTTACGTGTTGCTGAAAATGTACTGTAAATTCTAAATTGCATCATAAGCCAGTCATAAGCCAGAGAGGTTCAGAGACATTATGCTGAAAATGGAACCTCTGTAGATCCCCCGTCTAGGAGGCTCTAGAAACATGAGAAGTCTTACGACAATCGGCCACTGAAGAAGATGAAAGCACAGAGTGAAGCCTGCTGTTTTCTGAAATGTCATCGACCCAGACGATGGATTTTTACTCTCGCAGGGGTTTACTGGGTGGACGGGACACATCAGTGGTGGCGAGCCCTCATGTGGGCCAAGTGTGGTAGGGCGCCTCTGACTCTCCGAGTCTCCGCGAGGTTAAAGCTGGCTCTCGAGTGGCAGCATGTGCATTTAAAGGGATGTCAAAGGAAGAGATGGTTTCATTTACAGGAGTTTTGGGCCTGAGACCCTATCTGTGTGCTGTTTCTAATGGGCTTTCCTTTCCTAGTCTCAGCTCTTGCTCACTCTTTCATGGTCTCTCACTTTCCGCTCGTATCTCATGTGGGCTGGAGGGTGATGATATAAAAGGCCAGGCTGTGCTTTTAATGGGGTCTGGAGTCCACCTACTCCTGGACCACATACCTTAATTGGGGCAAGAGGAGTGTCCTCAGTGCTCCATGACACACTCAGGGTTTCCAATTGATATGGGGAGGTGAAACGGAATTCAGCTACAATTTAGCTGACAGATAGTGATTAGAAGAGGACTGACCTCATGTTGTAGGATTTCAGGGGTTTTCTTTGGGCTGCCACTGACATGACATTTTACACAAAAAAAGGATTTTAGTATTTTGTGGAGTTGCCATAATAAAATAGGTCTTGTGTCATCAGTTATATTCAGTAATATGCCTAGCTGTTTCTGGGTTATTTTTGCTTTATTATTGCATAGCGATGAAAATTTACAGAGACAAGAGGAAACTGTAAATCCACATTACCTGTTTTATACAGGATGCAGTGCAATATGCAATACATATGCAATACGTATGCAATACAGTGTGCAGCACTGCCCAGGTGGAGAAACTATGTCAAATGGGACTTATGGCATAGAACAGAGTACAGACATTAGATGGCAGTGGGTCATTCTACCATGGCTAACAGCACAATCCAGTACAGCATATCTGTGGCATATCCATTTTTATTTGCAATTGGTATAGATAAAGTGGCCATTTGTACATATTCATTGATTTCCACTTCCAAAAGTTCTAAATAAAGTCTTTGGCCACATAAAAGCAGGAAATAAAAACACAGACAGCAAATGAACTAATTCCCTACCCATTTCATTAAATGTCTATTTGTTAATCAACATATTATATCTGCATGACTATTCCTTTTTATATCCCTTTTATTTTCACAAAACTGGTGCATGTGAATGTATGTGTGTGTGTGTGTTCTTGGAAATAAAAGAAATATGATTAGATTGTTTGAAAGCATTAAGTCCAATACTGAAAGGAAGCAACAAACCTGAACAAGCAAATTCCAACATAGTGCCTCAATAACCGCTGGCCTGCCCCTGCCCCTACTGCAATCATGCAAATGAACTGAAAGTTAATCACGCTCTCCCAGTCAAGCAAGAGCCCTTTACACTTTTTGTTTGCCCACTGCTATTGACAGAAGAACCAAGAACCAGTTTTAGCCGCTCTGTTATCAGCATGAGAGCTAAAGGGCTCAACATCATTTCTTCTGCACTTTTAAATCGCACAGTGGCTCCGAAAATGTATTATCAGTGCAAAGGTGCATGGTGAGAAATGTCCCAATTCTGAAGGGGATGCAGACTTTTCCTGGAGACAAGAACATTACTGTACCACCCTAAAAACCAGGTTTAGTTGAGAGGTTACATATGTGATGGAATAGAAGCCAGAATTATAATGAAGAGATTAATGCCATATTCTGTTCACTAGACCATAGCCCTGATTTCATTTTCAGTGCATAATAATGTGTCACCTCCCCTTGTTTAAATGGTAGCACATTCTATAGGCCTACTGTATGGGAGTATGTAGGGATTTAACTCCATGTATATTATTAATCTTTGAACTTTTCAATGTTTTAGTCAGTTTTCCAGATATAGTGCAAAATTTAGCAGGTTAGTGTTAATTTAGGTTAGGGTTAATCTGTGGCTGAAAAATGAGAAGATACACTAATTCCTAAAATTGTGGGGGTTTTTTCAATCCAACAAATCTGGATTAAAAGTAGATATAACTGAAAATCAGTGTGACCTTTCAAATTATTAGGCATAGTTCATATTTGATATACTGAAACATTTTTGATTAATGCTATTTAATTAATCATGCTGACATATATTTTGTGTCTAGAAATAGGATCAGATCCAGTCTGCTGAAACAAAAGGGCAAATGCAGGAATTGTAAATTAAACATAAGAAGAGGATCATTTTGGTTTGAATGAAAATTGAACGTTTTGTCTACTTTGATTTAAATAAAATTACTTATGCTCTTTTGACTAATTATTAAAAGTTACAATATTGTTATTCAAATGACTTACAACAGTTGCTAAGCTGCAAAATTCAAAATGTCTACTGTAAGCCCAGTGCTTTATTTTTCACATCTAGGGCCCTACCAAATTCAAGACCATGAAAATTGAGTCATGGACCATGAAATCAGGACCATAAAAATGTCATATTTTCTGTGAAATGCTGGAAAATTAATCATTCATTCAAACAAACAAACAAACAAACAAATAAATGAATAATATTTTATTGGACATGTACCTTAACTGAACTGCGCAGGAGTAAAAGTCAGGTCTCATCACTTTCTTCTGTTGCTATGGAGATGAGTAAAATGAAAACATTGTTGGGGGGATTTAAATAGCTAGGTAGCCATTTTTGATCTGCACAAGTTATCTTTTTGATTTCTGATGTGGTCTAAATTTAATGTTCACTGACATTCCCAGTTTTGACATAAAACTTTTTTTTTGATTTACAAAAATTGTTGTTATATTTTGGAAGTTGTTGGAGGCTCCAGTATATTGCTAAACTAATGTTAGCATGGCTCGTCCTATTGATGGATTCTGTGATATGGTGAGAGAACTGTATCAAAAGACAAATATTTCCATTTCAGTGAGAGAATGAAAACTCGATCTAATGTTCAGTGCTTACCACTCAGCCATTGAGGTAGGCTCTTAGCTTAGTATAGCAGGTCTATGAAAGTAACCAATTAGTTTATTTAATTTATGTTTATTTATGTAATTTAGGGCCCTGTGAAACATAGTAAGTTAAATTATCAGAATGTCATTTTGCCAGTTAAATGTAAATAAATATTACATAAATATAAATACAAACAAATAACATAAGGTTGTTGTTTTCACATCTTATAAGCAATTATACTACCACAGTAATATGATTTGCCGACTCACTCAGGGAATCTCACCAGGGCAGGGACAGGGATTACTTGAAAGCCTGCTCTCCAGCTGCTAGACCTGTTTACATGACTTGGGAGGCAATTCTAAGATATACATTCAGTGTTGGTTGAAAGTATGTATGAATAAAGCTCTGTGGTGTGTGTTGAATATATATATATATTGCAATCTTAAAGACAAATTTGATTTAAAGGCTTGCACTTAATTTATTCATATAATGAAGTAAAACAGTGTACGTTTTTAAGAAATATATATATTTTTAACAAATGTAAGATGTAATATGTCTATGTAAGTATTTATTTTCAAAATTTAAATGGAGTAGAAATTTTGTGAAATTTCCCCTCACCAAGTGACACTTTGAATTTTATACTTTTACACTAACTTACACTTTGAATTTTAGACCCTTAACCAATAAGTGCTTAATGTATGTGAGAACCTCAAGACTGTTGCAAAAACATACATGGTGGCTACCTCATGAATCTTACTGACAAAATGCCAAGAATGTTCAAAGTTGTCTTCAAAGGAAAAGAGTGGCTCCATTGAAGAATCTAAATTAAAACCATTTTGATTTGCTAACCAAATTAGTTATAACCAAATGGGTTAATTCATAGTGAAGTCTTCACAATTATACAATAAACAAAGAAAATGTTGAGATATATATATATATATATATATATATATATATATATATATATATATATATATATATATTGCAAGACTACTATTTTAGATCTGAATATTTCTGAATATTTGTGTGCTAACATAACAAAGGCGTTCTTGCTGAAATGAGCTCCATTAAGCTCTACTTGCAGTGAGTATGAGGCACAAGGCTTTATCGCAGCTTAGAAAAATCAGGCTCATGGCCCCAGGGGAACCGCAGCCAGCACCACAGAATTTCAGCAGATAAATGTTTAAAATGCTGACAAAATGTTATTTGTTGACATTTACCCTCAGAAGGTCCCTGAAGCTTCAAGCTTGACAGTGTTCTATGTCAAGGCTTTTAAAATGGTGCCAAAAACTGACAATATATATGTGTGGAAAATGAAGGCCATTCCAGTCACGCTTTGAGTCGGCACCTTTGTTTTGTGTTCTGAATCAACACTTTATTCTAAAAAAAAAAGCCATGCTCCACATCAGCAAATGGCAATACCTGTTGAAAAGATCTGTTTTCAAGATTGCAAATTGAGCAGATCAATTCAAACCAACAAATGTTAGAGTAATAGGGAGAGCTACATGAAGACTGCATGTCCAGGGTTTCAAGGCTTTTTAAATTCCACGCCATTTTGGAGTAGTCAAGCCACTCCACTCTGCACGTCAGCATGGTGGATTTTGTCTCTCTTCTCAGCCATCACTGGAAATGTTCTGACTCTCGGATGGTTCTGGCCTCTTCCCTGGGGTCTGTTCATACCCAATCATTGATAGTGATTACCCACGGCTGTCATATTGATTTTTGAAATTTATTAGAGGTGGGTTCCCTCACAGAGGTGCCTGGCCCCTCTGTCTGTAGCAGTCATTTATTAAACGCTCACTCTGGGACAGGCTCCAGCCTCGCCTGGGATTTCTTTGGACCTGAAGCATTTGCCTCGCCTGACCCCTGACCTCCATGTGAGAGCTGGCACATGCTCTGCAACCAGGTGTCTGGAAACAGGTAATGACCAAAACTGCAGCCTTGTTAAAAGGATTCTGAGCTCCGCTGGTCTGGAATGCAAACAGAGCAGGCATCTTTCTATAAAAAAGATTGAGATGAAAGGAAATGTAAAAGAAAAACATCCAAGCAAAATGTCTTCTGGGAGCAAAAGCTAGGTCTGCCACCTGCACACACCAAAATGTCATGGGTGCTGTCATCAGCATTCCCTTCCAGCTCACCTCCACCATCATGGGCGAGGTCACCCTTGGGCTGCCCACCGCCCAGCTGTTGACACCTTTGTTACAGATGAGTAGCTGGTTGGGCTTTGAGCTAGAGGCATGCTTGGGTCTCCTTTCTGTTGTCCATGCAAGGGTTGGATATGAGCAGACGGCTTCCATTAACAGGATTAGCATTGATCCAGCCATCATGACGACCAAGTTTATGGCTTGTCCATTACAGACATCTTGCAGAATTACTGACAGTACCCATCTCTGTCTTTCCTCTAGTCAATTACATCCACATTATTAGAAAATGTCTTGCTGGCCGCAAAATGCCATAGACAAACAGATTCAATTGGTTGTGAAACACAGACTTTAGTCAACGATAGATTTTTTACAAAGAGGCGATTTCTTTTAAGTGCCAGGGAGGGGATTCTGCACTCAGTGCCATTTTGAATCTGGTTATCAGTGCTTATAGGAGGCTTCATTTTTGTTTATCTACTGATTTAACAAATTATTTATTTTGTAATACATTGATTTCATGGAGTGCTGCATGATTAAACAACCTCAGACGCTTGTAACCACAAAATGAAATAGTTCAGGCAATGTGTATCTGTTTATCTTTTTGGCCTTTTATTGGCTTCAGTTATACTCTGCTTCTCTGTCCTGACTGAATCAAGAGTTGGGCAGGCCATCTTTCACATCAGGTCAAAGGCTTCCTCGTCAGTATTAATCATAGCCATGCTAGACACAGAAAGAGCTGGTAAGTTTCAAAGTTAATCTTTGTAGTTAAAATGCCAGCCTGTCATGGCAGCCCCTGTACTTCTGACAGGCAGATTTGTCACCACTGTGGGTGGCCCAGCCAGTGACATAGTGATGAATTGTGGGATAGAAGGCCAGCGTGTTAGAGTGTGAGAGTAGGGTGCTGGCATCTCGCTCTCCTTCTTTTGCCTTGCCTTTATTAGTATGCTTTCACATGTTCCCATCCTTTCATCCATGAGCTGTAAGTGACATTTCCTTCCCTGTGTCCTCAAACTTTTGAAAGATGCCACTATTACTTTGTTTTTCCACGTTGGGGCACAAAGAAAAGTGTGCAAACATCCTCGTTTTGATGTTTATTAAATGTGAAAGTGTTAAATGTCATCTATGAGAAAAAGCAACAAACAAAAAAAAAAGAAAGAAAAAAAAACACCCAGGTGCTAAAAGACTCTCTTCAAATATTTTCAGCAACCAACATCAAACGATCACCCCAGGACAAGTCCTGCAAAAGGTGACATTGTCTCACATTAGAAAATGAGCGCTGCCACCATACTCAGCCAAAAGGCTTTGTTGGACCAGGTCTGTTCTATGAATGGAACCGACTCTCTGCCTCAACTAATTAATCTCCTCAGCCAGTGGTGCATGATCAGCAAGGGTGTGGGCGTAAACCCGGGGAGATGGTCTAGCCTGCTGGGTTGACAAAGCTAAGCACTGATCCACTGCTCCAATCAGTGCTGTACTATGAAGCTGTCAGAGCAGTGTGAATTGTTGCACGGTTGGACTGTGGCTCTCCAACCCTAACTAATCACATGGGACAGCAAGTGTTCATATTCAGAGATAAATGCTGTCAAAACTTGCTAAAAACTCATTATATTTGCTCACCTGAAAACATCCTAAATGTTCAAATCAGGAATCCCCAAAGCGTAAGTTCCAAAGACACAACCATGGCCGAAGAGCTGCACCTCACAGCAGAACAGTTTCCTTCAGCACTAAAGAACAATCACAACACAAAGCTCCTAATACCCCATGCATTATATTTGTTCTGGCCTGATCAGTGTTCTGTCTTTGGCTGAAGGCAAGAAACAAGGACCAGTAAAATGGCCTGACAACAGCTATGCCTTTTTTTATACTTCTGATTACGTCGACATAGCAGTTCAACAGAGGGACTGCTGTGAAGACAAGGTCCCGCTGTGAGACTTCTTTTATGCTCCATGCCAACTGTATTCATTATCCACTACTAAATGCATTCTGTTGCCCCTTGTCTGGCGAGCTGGTTCAGTTCATCATCAGCTCAACTAAGCAAAGGACTATTCTTGAGTCACAAGAGTGGCCATGAAGAAGTACAGACTGATCAGATTAATAAAAAATTTACATCAGATTCTGTGTGCCCAGCTGCATCTAATGAGTACCAATTGTGCTTGAATTTCATTTTTCAATTCCACATATGTGAAGGTTCTTCAATTTTCGTCACATGAGCAACAAAGATTCCTGCAGAAACAGCAGTGTTCCCCACCACTCGCCATGATGGAGATACTTACATCTGCTGAATCAGTGCCACGAAGTGCATGAGGCGAAACAGATCCAGGGCCTCTTCTGCTGTTTGTAGTTGTTTTTAAGTGTGGACCAGCTCTTTTTATTGCAAACACACCAAACACTAAATGCCAACTTGTGTTGACTGTGGCACCACAGATCAGTTTCTCTAATGAAGAAGTCAGCAGGCAGGCCTGCATCAGATGCAGGGCCTTTCTCTCCCCAAGCCATTAATGATCACATGTCAATGGCCCTTTGTGCTGTGCTCCTTTGATGCAATGAGTCATCGGGACTGGGGAGATTGACGGAAGTTTCTGGTAGCCTGCTCAGCTCTCTAAGGGGCACTTGAGATCGCCGCATGATCATGGCACATGCAGCAAAATAGAATCTGTCACCACCGCTTGACCTAATGGTTTGGAAAAAACAAATAAGCAGGCGTGAAGTGAGGGGCGAATAAAAATGAATGAACGTCCTGCTAATGAACCAGCCAGCACCGCCGAGCGCTCGACGGTTTTTACAAGACCATTTCACATTGGCAATCACACACAGAGAGGGGCACAGCAACCACAAATGTGCTCTGGTCCATGTGCTACAGAAAGGCATTACAGATAGTAACAGGAGTAACATCAAAGATTTGGTGCGATCTACTCAAGTTGGAAATTTGTATTGAATTACACCATTTCAAAGGCATTTGGTGAACGGTGGAGATTGATCTGAAAAATCATATGAAGACAGATTACATTGTCTCTGTTGCATCAGTATCAAAAGTAATAATCTAGCAATTCTTCTGTTTGTGCTCAAAATAGCTAGATTAAAAGATGTTAACTGCACCTACAAATTAAAATTTTTATTGCAGAGAAAAATATCGCTGTACCATTTTTTAAAAGAATGTAAAAGATACAGAAATATGCTTGTGAAAGCTGTTTGCTATTCCCAATTGCCTCTGCTATCATTTCTCAATATGTGATGCCATCAAAAGTATGGCAAAGGACCTAAAAAATTAGTCCTTAATTTTCCGCCAAGTTTCAGAGATGTCAGTACAGTATTTTATTGAGGGTAGGTTCAAACCCTCTTTACTTTACAAGTGCTCACACAGAGATCACTTTGGTGGTTTGTTTTGGTGACAAACTCCTGACCTCAGGAGCCTGTCGATACTCTCAGCTGGAGACTCCGGGCATGGAAGCAAATAAACGACAGCAGATGCTGTGCAGAAATCTCTCTTTTAGGTTTCAGCCACCTCCTAATGGCAAGTGAGAGGCCTGCTCTATGAGCTCTGATGGGAAACAACACAAAAGGGCCATTCTAACCTCCACATCTGAAAATGAGTCTTATATACTTGAAGCACACTGTAATCAATTAAGCACTAGGCATTCACACATCCATTGTGGTTTTCTATTACCTGAAACTGCCCCCCCCTCCCCACCCCACCCCCCAATGACCTCTACTGTGGAGCTGTACTCGGGCCTTCCGCCAACAGCTGCTGCATTGTTTCAGCTGTCTGTCATACAGCAACAGCCCTCCCACAGAAGGCCGCCAGAATCCAGTTCTATCTCTGTGATTTTCCAAGCCAAAGAGCTTCACTGCTGGGTTCAGTCATGATTAATGGTTCAGTCATGGAGGAACCAGCCAAGAAGACGTTTGACCTTCCTCTCCCAAGCTACATGAACTTTCACAGAAGCTACAACAGAAGCTTTTACAGGAGAAAAGAGATTTTCTGCCTCTGTGTGGAGGGTCATTACTGACCATTAGAAGTAGATGAAATGCAAGATCATTTAGTATTAATTAATTTTTATGAGTATTGCAGTGAAGGTAATCTGATTCACCCCAAGTATTTCAATCAGCTAACTTTAAACGGAAAAACAAAGTATCCAAAAGAGCAATTTCCTTATTGCACTACTAAAAATGTGAATAAAAGCCAATAACAGTAACATTTAGTTTCTCACTTTTGAATGGTGGTTAGTATAATCATTTATTAATTAATTACAATTAATAGCAAAACGGTGTCAATGCTATTATTGTAAGTTACACACAACAAGAGTATATGGCTTGACCAATGATTTTAAGTTGTCTCTATAGTTATTCTTACCTACACTGCTTGCATTCTGCACTAGTTCATTCCTGCAGACAATCAATCATTTCTAATTTGAATAAACAGAAAGGTTAGGTTTAGGTACTCTAAATGTTAATGAAGCACTTACAATGTTCCATTGTGCCTGTATTATAAAAGAACACTTCAAACAATATCTAAGACAAAGTTTTGCCCTGATGTAATATAAATATTTCAACTACCTGTTCCTTTTGTTCCTATACAGCAGGTTCCTTCAACACCTGCTGTGTGCACAATATAAGAGGACCTTTACAAGACTACTGAGTTGTATAATTATGTCAATTTCATTTAAAAAAATAAAACGAACAACCCACCAGTCAGTTTCATTAAACTTACAGCATTTGACAGATGTTCTTTTCCAGAAAGAGCAATATCAGTATCGTCATGTGTGTGCTCTGTGGGAATTGAACCCATGACCTTTATGTTGCTAGTACCTCACTCTACATGCACTACAGGAGCAGACAATTTTGCCCACCCTTTCAGGCCTTTCCCCATGTTCCTGGAGCTGCATGAACGTGATGAAGACAAATTACAGTGAACTTAATGTGGAAGTCCTTCCTCTAGCCTGCCTAACTTTGGATGGATAATAAAGTGTTTAGCTTTTTATGACATGCACCAAAATTGATGGATGGGATTCTTTCATGCAAAGTACTGAGACAATTATGCAGGAGCTTCCACCCTGTCAAAACTCCCTTTCAGAAGTTCCTTACTGAAACCACTCTCAGACTCCAGGGGAATGTTTAGATGAGCAGTGAGAGAATTATTGTGCTTTATTTGAATATGGGTCATGGCGTGCCCACAGTTCCCACAGCTGTTTGGCTACCCCTTGCTCCCCGCCCTCAATACACTGTGCACTCAATGTCACTGGCCAAACTGACTCAGCAAACATTGTGTGAAAGGTGAGTAATTTGGCACAAAGAAGACAAATAGCTTTAAGGACTCAATCCACCCGCCAGTCTACTGTATAGCAGAATTAACTGTAGCATGCACTTTACACTAAAATTAACAATTAAAAATGAGATGCTTATGGACTAGTTTATTGCATCAATCAGTTAGTTGGTGTCTGCTGCTAATTGTAAATGTCTTCTCCAGTCTGTGAGGTGCTGGCTCACCATATGTACTGCCATTCTGTAAGCAATTTATTGCTAATTACTTGAACTGTATGTAGACTTTGCATAACTCAAATAAATAGATTTCCTCAATAATAAATTGCCTCTTCACCATTTCCTCTTCACCTATTTGGCAGGTATATAAATGCGCCTAAAAATTCAAGGCTCATGCTGTAATATGAAGAGTATGATATTAGAACCATCTACTCTGTACCTACAGTCCTTATAGGTGCCTGTATAATTAGAGACTCTTGACCATCTGTTATTCATCAACCTCTCTATCTCCTGGGGCCACCAGACCACTGTTGATCAAATCTTTTCTGGGTGGTTCACCGTTCTCAGCTCAGCAGTGATGCTGACATGGTTTCACCTGTATTAGCGTAGGCACAGCAGTGTTGCTGGATGCTTTACACATCACTGTCACTACCGGTTTGAGTATTGTCTGCCATCCAAAAATATCCAGTAAGCCTGAGACTGACCACTGATGAAGACTTGGAGTATGGCCAGCACAAACTATGCAAAGAAACAGATGGGCTATAATCTCTAACTGCACAGCTACAATGTGTTACTAATTAATAAATGCTTCTAATAAATATTACTGTATATATCGAATGGAATGTACTTAAAAAATACAACACTGCTACAGTATGATGCCTCAGTCGGATCTGTGATGTGTTATGTAGGGAGTGACAATTCACAAAATAATCATGCATAAATGTGTGTATGCATCAACAAGCTTGGCACAAATCCACGTTATGTGTATTTTTACTATAATCATCCCCAGGCCAGCTTGCTGTAACATAGTTGCTGGCCCGCAGGGCGCGTGGCAGGACGCACAGACTTCCTCATTTGTACAGAACATTTATTGACATTACACATTTAAGACAATGGTGGCACTCACATATAACACACACAATGAACATAACTATTCACTTAACATTAAATGATAAACACCCACACTTTGACAAGGGACAAACTAACATTACAGCTACACAGATCTAGTTAAACACATAGCGACAATGACCAACAATGAGAGCACACACAGACAGGGGTTTAAATAGACATAAGACATTAACACTAAATCCTGTGCACGTGTGTGCAATCCCGGGGGGGCATGGTTACAACATAAATAAACACAGTGCATGTGGATCCCCGTGCACGCGACGGGCTGTACCACGTGACTTATGGGGACTGAAGCAGTCTATGACAGAACCCGCTCCCAAGGGGCGCGACTCCCGAAGCATACACCTGTGGGACTGCAACTCCCAGGCTGCCGTGCACACACACACACACACACACATATCACACGGCTCTTCCGGGTGCCCACCTACTATCAGGCGGGCCAGGAACCGCCAACCGGGGAGACCTCCGTGGAAGGAAAGGGGCAGCGACACTGCCTCTCTCTGGGTATTCTGATACCCTGCGGATGAAGTGGGTGGGGGGCATTCCCCATAGATGATGACCCCTCCCTAGGGATGTGGTTCCCGATGCTTCCCCTTCCAGGATAGCGAACTCCAGGCTGCCGTACACACATACATCGACAGAGTATGGCCATGCCCGGTGCCCACCCAGCACAAAGGCGTGCCAGGAACCTCCCACCTGGGAGACCTTTACCAGCCAGGGAGAGAGGCAGAGAACCTGCCTTTCTCGAGTCAATCCGACACTCTCCCCAAGATTTGATGCGCCTAAACACACAGAAGGCGCCGTGCTGCAGTGCCTACAAATCCTGCAGGCACTGTAGACATGTCCCCGGCCTCAATAAACACATGGGGGTGCACGTCTGCCCCAGTTCCAGATGTGCTACTCCCCCAAATAGTCCTCCTCTCCTTCACCACTCTTGGAGTGCCCCAGAGGCCGTTTGCCTCTGAGGCTGTGGGCAGACCCTTACTGGCGAGTCCATGGAAGGGAAAGGACTCTGGCTCCAGCCCTGCCCTCCGGAAAGCCCGCTGGCTCCACCCAACTGCCCTCTTTACGGTCCTTGTGGGGCACATCGGTACTCCTCGGCCAAGGCTCAGTAGCCACAGCCACCCCCCCAAGAAATTCCTGGGGGTGTTCCCCTCCACCAGAGTGGACTTAGATTCCGGTCACGGTCCTCTCCCCAATAACCTGGGATCCAGGCAGCAGTGCGGGGGGTGCCTATACACCTCCCGCTAGGAAGTCTGTCCTTCACCGACAGAGCTTGTGTCCTGAGGTGGTTGGTCATTCTGTAATGTAGTTGCTGGCCCGAGTGCCACTGGGCACATGGCAGCACGCACAGACTTCCTCGTTCGTGCAGACCATTTATTGACATTACACATTTACACAATGAACATAACTGTACACTTAACATTAAACGATAAACACCTACACTTTGACATGGGACAAACTAACGTAACAAAATAACACAAACACCTTTTTTTGGGCGGGGGGGGAGTTGGATCTTCAGTTACTTTACCACTTTGGTCCTTGGAGATTTCTGTTAAGTGTCAATCTCTTCCCTAAAACTTCACAACGATTGCAACCCAATGATCACAGCAAGTCAGCCCCCAAAGTGCAAAGGACCACTTGCATTAAATCCTGCCAGCAAGCTGAGAATAATAAGAAGTGTTCAATAAAGTGGTACCCTGATTGACTTTTCAAATAATGTATCATTAAGCTTTCATTACCTATAATTGCCCTTTTACTTAATTAGGTATTTCCAGCATCAATCAGGCAGGCATCATTGGAAAGAAAGAGACAGCCTGTCAAACCAGGAGCCATGGAGATGAAGGCTGTGGAGCATGAAAACTGGGACTGAACATCACTTGGCACCCAGACTTTGTACCTCACAAAAAATGCTGTGTTTTTACTTTCTGTCTTCTAATCCTGGTAGTAGCTGGAACCGGGACTCATTATGGCAACATTATCAGCCATTCCACAAATATTCAGAACCTTTTGAGCCTCTTATGGAACTTGATTTCTGGTTGATTATCTTTAATTTTGAACCAGCCATCTGTTTGGAGAATTTGAACTGCAAATTAAAACCCACTTTCAGTTCAAAAGCTTCAGTTTGGTGTTTGGGTGCTTTCAGCCAAGTGTCCAGGAGCAGCTAGGAAACATTTAGTTTCACTGGGCTTGTAAGCCCTGCTTTCCTACAGCTAAAGTCCACCTCTCTTACCACCTCCCTGGTTATGCAGAACCCCGCACAGCACAGCACAGTGTAAACCCCAAGGTGAGGATAATAGTGTGACCATATGCATTGTAGGATATATATATTTTCTGGCTACCATGCCACAGAGTGAAGTCTTTGGTCTGAAGGTCAGAACACACATTTGCCACCTGGAAGACTTGGGTTTGAGGCCAGGTGTGGTGGCTGCTGTCTGCCCTCGCTACAGAGACCCAGCAAAGTTAAGCATGGGCCATTTAGATCAAGACATTTCTTGTGAGATATGACCTAATCTAAATAAACTGATAGGATAGAAACCAACCTTAGGAAAAAGTTCCTGTTCATTAGCCCGCCATTTGGCATTTGCTGTGAGGTGAGGAAATAAGCATGCCAGCTAGTGCCGTATTGACTGCAATCAAACCAACTGCCACCACATGCCACAGCACTGATGACTCTCAGAGGAAGGCTCTTCAGTGGGACATTGAGGTTCCGGCTCGGGGCCCAAGAACACCAAGCCAGCCTCATCCATTAAAACAATTTGACGTATTTTATGGAGGACGGCCCATTTCCATTCTCTGTTTATGGCCCCTTTTATTTCACTTGGGGTGGGCTTTAGGGTGCTTATAAATGGAGGGAAAGTATGAATGCAAGCATAATGGTGCCTGCTGGGATGTCAAGGAATAAACAAGCGTGAGGACTTATGTGTTGGAATCTGATTGCAAATCATGGCACAGGCTGATGGGGGACCAGCAGGGGCCGCAGAGATCGCAGAGGAAGGTTGGAGTCAGCAGAGAGCATGACAGACAGGTGAGCTTTAGAGCCGCCACCGCCGTACACCAAAGCTTTTCTAGGCTCAGGAGAGCTCCGTGCCAAGAATAGCCACCCCTGCTCAGGTAAGAACTTTACTACTGCCCTCCTTACAGGAGGGATCTTGCAGTGTACAGGGTTAAGGTTCTGTAAAAGTGTCACAATGGTGTTTTTTTTTTTTTTTTGTAACCATATGATCCTTTCCCATTCCTGTCCAAAACTGCAACTCCGACTGTGTTTGAAGAACTAGAGAGAAGTTGTGGAAAACTCCAACATTTCACTCTGACTGCTTACAGATGCAGCTAGCAGTGGTAGCATATCAATGAGCATGTTGACAAAAAAAACAAAAAACAACACTGTTTGTCCAGCAAGTGGGTCTGTGAATTGTTTATCTGTCAGTGGTTGCTTGAGCCTCTGCTGTTCTCCTCTCACCAAGCTCCTAATGAGACACAGGAGCAAAGCGTCTCAGAGCGTCTTCTCCAGATCCACCTCTGCATTCAAAGAGAGGGAGAGCCCGAGGCTTATGGCCCCCCTCTTCACGTTCATTCTGCATGACCACACAGCACTCTGGGCCCTCCCTTCACCTGCCTAGAATACCAATGAAACATCTCCCTCCATCTATCTCTGTGCCTCTCTCTCTCTCTCTCTCTCTCTCTCTCTCTCTCTCTCTCTCTCTCTAGCTACTCCCTCTCTCACTGTCTGCTTGTCTCTCTCTCTCTCTCTCTGTTTCTATTCCTCTCTTCCTCTGTATCTGTTTCTCTGTCTGCTTCTCTCTCTGTCTGTTTCTTTCCCTCTGTCTCCTTCTCTCGCCTCACAAATCTCGACCTCTGCTGCACTCGGGCTGCTCTTGCATCTCTCCCACTCCAGTACACAGATGTATCTCATTCATTCCCCCACCATATTACCAATTAGGAAACACAAGAGCAAAGTTACTTTGCAAGGGGAGAGAAAAAGAAGAAAAAGAGGTGGGACGAAAGGTGTTGAAATAAACCCGAGCAGAGGAGAGCAGAGTCATGAGAAATGTTGAGGAGATCATTAATTGCGGGGTAGAGGGGCGGGGCGAGGGGTGGAGGGGGGTCGGACCAACATGCTCGAGGATAGCAGCAAGAGGTTTTATTTTGCCTCTTCCGTCAAGCAGCCTGACATCTAATCATTACGTATTCCTTTTCTTTCTTTCATTCATTCTTTCTTTTGTTGACATAGTGCTGACTATAAGTGCATTAAATGACAACTTGTAAAGTAATCTAACAGTGAACAGTATGGAAGCACAGAAATAGGGCAGGGAGTCACGATAAGATGTGTTTGGTCAGTTGTGAAAATTGTGCAGTAAATGGGCATTAATAGCTGCCATTCTGCATGTTTGTGGGTTGTCTGCATGCCAACATTTATGCTGATTGTAAGGTAGGTGGCTCTGTGTGCAAGTAATGTGACTTATTTCTGGGTGAAGGATGAATGGTCTTAAGCCTCCATGGTATATGAACAGAACCAAGTAGCTGAAACATTTTGTGGTGACACTTCCTTTTTTAGAGTAAATGACACTTCTGCAGTTGTCCCTGCTGCCTCTTGTCTCAAGTATTCATAAAGGTGTTGCTAAGGATTTATAAGCCAGTTATATATGTGTTATAAAGTCTTAGATTGTTAAGCATGGATAAATGTTCAAGTATAACTAGCCAGTATTCAAATACCCAAAGTCTTAAATAAGTTCAATATAATAATAAACTTTGACAGATTAAAGTTTATATTAGCTGTAGTAGAAGCAGCAGGTAGCTGATCAGTAAAGTGCTACTATACTATAACTCTTAACTATTACCATAGGGAAGCATGCAATAATGTTTACTGCTCTGTTTCCCCACTGGGGATGTATCTTCTGGGTAACAGAACAAGGTGAAAGCACAGTGCCGGACATTATGATATTGACCATAACCATTTCGGTTAAGTCAAATTACATTATTCTCAACACTTACGATTTGTCCTCTTAATACAAAAATGCTGACACACCGGGGATCATGAGAACAGACTTCATTTACCAAACAAATTAGCATTAATCCAGCTAGTCACAATTAATTTCACCTCTGGAGAGTTGGACGCATTGCAAATTTGATTCAGCTCCACTGGTTGCGTAGTGTTTTCAGAACTACAGTGCACTGTACATATTCAATTAAGTCAGTTTAAATGTACCTTTCAAGTGAGTGAACAGCAAATGCAAGCCTCACCATACTGAGCGTAACCTACATACTGCATAACAAACAAAATTCAACAATGCCAAATTGCCTAATTGCATTTCTTTTTGAGAACATGTAAGCAATTATCGTATATGTTCCCTACAAAGTGTTCCACTGATAAGGTAATGTGCTGGTACCTTGCACGAGTGCATAAACATAAGCATGATATATGAATGTTCCCATGTTAGAATACGAATTGCTTTGTGCAAAGCTGATAAATAAACAACAAAATTGTGTTTAAAATTTTATTCTAACATTTTTTTTGGAATTACACTGAGTGAGACTGCTTGTATCTGCATTTATATTGAGCGCATTATTTGATCAGCAAAAGAACATTACAACATTATAACACATCACTTTTGGAGAATCAAACAGGAAAAGAGATTATAGCAAATCCATCTATTCTATCCATCTACTCCACTGATATTCAAGGGAGGATGCAAAACCCATGAAAGAAGAGTGGGAGAAAAACAAAAACGTATAAAAGAAAATGGTGTGTAGATAATTTTTATCTGTGGGATTTGTTATGACCACCAATATTCCTCAAAAAATCAAGTACAACCAGAGAGAGACAGATTGCCCCCCAGATTGCCCTACACAGATGTGTGTGCCTCAAAGTATGGGAGGAAACAACATTTCCGGTGCTAGTTCTCGCTGCCGCCCTGCAAACCAAAGATGTCACAGCAAATCTCCTGCCCTTTCACTAGCTCACCTCACCACTGGAGACCACAGACTCCAGTAAATGACTCCGTGAAGAAAAAACAGGATAATCCACTTGAGGCAATAAGAAGCCATCATGTTAGCATGATCTTCTACTATCCATGTTGATGGTCACTGTGTGGAAAAATATGCCTGTGTTTGAATGGTAATGGAAATGTACCACCACACAATTCAGCTTTGATGAATGTAAATTTCCAAGAAGAGCTGCAGATGGTGTCATTTTGAGGACTACCTTATCACTGCACTACCTTTTCATTTCACCCTCCATATATGAAACATCCACATCTAAATCCAATTCAAGAAGCAATTGATTTGCTAAGTGGGCTTATATGACACACCTGGCCTCTTCTCTTCCTTTTGTTTAGACATTGCATTAAGCAATGACACAGCTAGGCAGTCATAGCCCACTAACCATGTCTAATAATAGCCCAGATGGTGACCACCATGGTTGGCATTGTGCTGTAATTACAATCAGAATACAGGAAAAAAAAACAACCACTCACTCTTTTTCCTCTCCATTGTGGCCTTGGATGACCTGCCAGTGGTCTGCTGGGCACAATGGGAGCCCGTGGCTCTAATAGCCCACCTGCCCATCCACGTGACCCTTCCCCGTTTGACCAGGAACCTTGGTGGCCTGCCATGCGATGAAACACGAGTGTGCAAGCTCCAAGAACGAACCGTAAAGTCAGCAAGTCGTCGGATGCCGCATGCCACAGGACTAGAGTCTGTCTGGCCTCTGTTTGTGTAGTGCAGTGATCAGATGGAGGAGGACAAGCTTACATGCCCAGCATATACCATGCACCATCAAAGGCGGGGTTTGGGAGACAAAGGGGGCCAAGTCAAGATGGGAATGCAATGGCTCATCTGACCCCCAAGGACATGAACTTGGGTGGGCGATGGCATTTGACTAGGGGACAATGAGACTCAAATAAACAGGCTCCATTGTGCTTTGGGCCTGCTGACACCGCTCTGTGAAGGGATTTGTTGTGTTTTTAAGCAGCGAGGGTCACCGAGTCTTGCAAGTAATTGCACTAGTTAAAGATCTGGAACATGAGGAAAAGCTATGTTCATACCACTAACTAATGTTGTTTTTGTTTGTTTGGTTGGTTGGTTGGTTGGTTGGTTGGGTTTTTTTGGAGCCAACACCTTGTGAAGTGATAAGTGAAGTCTGAAAGAAGCTCTGCAGGGCAGGTTATTAAAGACTAAACTGATCATATTGGGAGTCTTATCAGAAAAGTGAAGGAAAGAGTGATGTTTTATGTGTTTTATGCATAGCAGATGACATATTAGTAGAATCATTCAAAAGAATTGTCTTGATGATTTTTTCCTTACTTCTCTTTTACCTTATATATGTAAAATACTTTAATACACATTGGAATAGTCTGCTAAACACATTTATCTTTTATACTGTTCACTGTGCATAGCCCTTAAATCCTGTTGTAAAAAAACAAGCAAGAAAAACCTCTAAGCCCTACGCAAATATCATGGTGAAGTCATGCATTGTTGAGCCAAACTCAACTGCGGAAAAAGCGATAATTGTGAGGATTACCTCCTGCGCATCTGACACGGTGAAATGGGATCCTCCACCAGCTCAGCAAACACAAGTCTGCATTTCTTGCCTTTGATAGATGAGTGTTTGCCAAATTGGATTTGGATAGGATTGTGCTCCATCTAAGGTGCTACAGATGCTTATTTGTATCAGAGTTCAAGTGAAAGGCAATGGCATTCAGGGATGAAAGACTCCTTGACAATGACCCTCTGAACTGGTCCTCTGTTGCGCTTTATACACTCAGATGCTGTACAGACACCTTTGCATAGGAATCACATTTTGTCAAAAGGAAAAGGACAAGTCAGGCAGAGAGGTCAGCAGCCTGAATTAACTTCTGGTACCCTTTGACCTCCTATGAAATGCTGTCTATTAAGTGCTGTCTGACACAGTCATACTGACACAGACTAAACTTAAGAACACAAGATAAATGCCATTATAGCCAAATGACACAAATCAAGGTAAGGTATTGCAGAGCAATACCCCTATACATAAAGTTTACTGGTACAGTTTGAATATGTGAAAATTACATTATCAAAGTCATGTTGAGCAAAATCGGGGCTGAACTGGCTAAGAAAGAGTTAAAAGACAATTTAATCTAATATGGGAATTTGAGAGGAGAAAGCAGCAACAGGTCACACCCGTTGCCATAGTTTATTTTAGTTTGGAGCTTACTGATACATTCTCATATTTTCAGCTTTTGTTGATGTAGTCCTGGGAGTATTAAATTATTCATGGAGTGATGGCAAGCAATAAACATATCCTTTCTTTTTTTATATAATCCAGGTGGCACATAATACACATTACTCATTGCTGATTTATTTCCCATAAGCACTGTTACATGTCCTGGCAAATGGCAAATGCAGGTTCCAAAGAATATGCTGATAAGGTGCAGCTTTCCGCATTAATCATGTGGATTCTTGAAAGCAAAAAAACATTTCTTCCCTGTAAAATGGACAATTCAATAATGTCTAAGTGAAAAGGGTTCAGAATTCAATAGATGAAATCACTGCAAAAAGAGTGCTTTAGTGTGTAGTAATGAACTGAGAGTATTTGTTCACTGTCATGATTAGTCCCTCCCATATTCCGTGTTCCATGTTTTTCCCCGTCTTGTGCCCATAAGTTCCTTTCCGTAGTTTCGTTTTCTCCGACCCTCGTTTAATTTTCCACACCTGTCCCTCGTTTCTAGTCATGTTAAATTCATGTATTTAAACCCTGTCTTGAGCACAGTGTTTTGCTGTTCATTGGTGGTTGAATGTATGTTTATTCTAATGGTTATGTTTCTTTGTATTCCATGCCTTTGTGTTATCCTAGCTTCCGTGTTTCCTAGTCTGTTATAGTCTGCTTAACCTGTGTGCTTCCGTGCGTTTAGTTCTCCTCGCTGTTTGTGTTTAGTTACTCGAATATTCTAGACCTTGTCTCGTTTTTCATGTATCCCCGTGCTCTCCGTGTCGGCTCTTTGACCCTGGACTGCCTTAACGACTGATTCTGGAATTGCCCCTAATAAATCTCGCTTTTCTCCCCACATGCGTCCGCCTCCTTACCACTCGACGTTGCATTCACTTCCTAAACTGTCAACCAAATTTTCAGATTTTCTCTAATAATATCTTCCTGTTATAAAATTGCAATAACGATCCACAATAAATGAACAGGGTGTTGATAGGTTTGCCATTATTGCTATGGTAAAAAAGCTATTTTATTTCCTTGAAGGTCGCCTAGGGATATAGATTGGGACATGGATGTGTCGGAGTGCCCCAGTGTTTAGCCTCATTTTCTTGAATTTCAACATTGAAGTACATGATATGCACAAGTAAGAGAAATAAAATTAATTAAATGATGAAATTAAAAAAATAGATTTTGATTGACTAATCCTTCCATTTAAACACCACATGAATGAGGGGTGTCAGCATTTGTAAAGTAGCTAGCTAGCTAGGAGTCTACATTAGTGCAGTGGTGGTTTTTACCACTATGCAAACCCTGCAAAATGCATGGGGCCCCAGAGATCAGGATGGTTAAGTTCTGATTGCAGTAAGAAGATTGTACAGGGTGTGTAAACATTTTATTTTGCTGTTAAAAAAAAAAAAAAAAAAAAAAAAGATTTTTTGATTAGAGCCCCCAGGCAGAACTTTGCTTGGGACCCCAGAAATGTCAAATCTGCCCCTTTAACAGTAAACACAAATTAAATAAATACCTTGTTGCCTACAAAAAGTGATTGTTGTTCTCCCATTAATTATATAATTAAGTAAATGGTAATATGACTGAAGAATGATTTTCATAAACATTGGCTATTGGCTTTGTTGGAAATAGTTCAGGCTAGCTTCCTAACTCCCTGCCTGCAATGGAGGATCTCCATGATGGTGTTAATTGTGATATTAATTACTGTTGTTATTAGTAGTAATTTAGCCACTTAAGGCACGTTCTACTTTCCCCTAGTGTAAACATTTAATATTTCCTGATTTGCAGATAAGAGTCACTATTACCAAACAACATGTATATTTCTCATCTGTTTCTCACAACTTTTGTAGCTTTGAGCAGTGCAATCAAGAAGAAAAAAACTATGCTAGTATAGGATAATGCTAGTCTTTTTGCATTGTTAGCTGTGGCTATAACTAACAGTTGCAAAGCACAAAGTGGATTAATATTTTTGCACTCTGTGCAGTAAATTCACTTCCATGATAACAAGCCTCTAAAAATGTAAGCATTTTTTGTAGCAATGAAACTCCGATGACCAGTTCAACACTTTCTTCTGAGATTTTCATGTGTCTGATATGTTGCAGTGCTGACACCAGTGTGAAAAGTGCTGTGCAGTGAATGGCAGTCCTGGGAAACAAGGTTTGTCTAGTTGTCTTATTCAATTGTAGCTCCTGCTGTTTCCTGATACACTGATAGTTTTGAAATTGTACAACATTCCTTCACTGTCATTAACTGTCACAATTAAAACATATTCTTAATTATATGCAGAGTCTTCAGCTAATTAAGGTAAGGACTTTGTTTATCATAGAATCTTTGGTAGGCACAATCTGCATCTAATTTAAATGTATCATCAGTATGGTTTACTATGTTTGGATTTTGTGGGGGCTATGCCTCTGGGTGTAGAAGAAAAAACAAAGATCCTGCATTAATCTGTGCCAATTTAAAATGGAGCTTGTATCAGCGGGAGGGAAAGCAGGCAAACGATCCCAAATAGCATTATTGGACTGAAAAAAAAAAAAAGTGAGGCAGAAAAACTCCAGACAGTGAAAGTGAGATTCATTTGGTAGTAAACAACATCTGTATGAGCTAAGTCAAACATGTGCATGGAGGATAGATGATGATACAGGAACCAAAGAAACTGAATCACATTGAAAATTATGTGTGTATATACATAGTGATACAGCACAAAAGATATAATGAACATGCATTTGAAATCAGAACAGGCAGTATATTGTTGCTTGGGTCTCCATGTTCTTTTTACTGAGTTTAAAAGAAGTCCATTAATTGGCTTATATTGGAGAAGACAAAGAAAAACAGAAATTATGTTCTGTCAAAACCTGTTCAACTGTAAAAACAGTCTGATCATCTTTAGTCAAAGTTAGGCATTAAAGCAACCATCACTGATTTTGAAATCTGTTGTCAGATGCATCAAGTAATTGCAAGTTTGCCTTAGCTCATTGGTGTTTGTCTGACTGCATTGTTGTGGTACAACTTGACATTTTACCATGTGAGACACTAACTCAAAATAACCCTGAGTAGCAACATGTTGTCATTTTAATGATACACCAGTATTTCTTTTGATAGCATTTATAAGCTATGAATTTTTTTTTTACCCCAGTTTTCTCTCATTGTTAGTCATCTCCAGTTCCACCCACTAGTTATCTAATTCTCCCCCCATCACACAACACCACCAAAATAGTACATGGTTCCTCCAGTACACATATAGTCAGCCATCACACCTTTTCAAACTGCCACCACAACAACAACACTGGATGACACACTTGGGGGACAGCACAAAACACCAGCTACCTCTACCTATGCTGGCAAGCCAGATTGATTAGCAATGTGTTGATGGATGTGGGAGAGGGTATAGGCATCCAACCCACCCAGGCTAATTATACTCTCTTGGACTCCCAGCCAGGGATGGCTCTGGTGTCAACAGGGATTGAATCAGCCAATGACAAGGCTAGCACTTTGATCAATGAGCCACTCTGGAGTATGAATGCATGAATGAGTGCAGGCAAGCAGAAGTTACATAATTAAGTATATTAATATAGTCTAGTGAATGCAGGCAGATGCTATATAATTACATATGCTAATATGGTCTAATTAATGGAAGCAGAAGTTATATAATAACATATGCTAATGAGGTTGCAAAAGCAGATAAGTTTGAATCCCTGGCCTTGCTACGGGCCATTTTTGTTATTGTCACAGTCTTGGTGTTGGTGGTCATAGGATTCATGTAAGAACATGTCCTCAGCACTTCATCAGAATTGACAGCACCAGGCCATGAAAGCTATGAATGGGTATGGTTAGAACAAGGGGCAAATTACTGCTCACTCCCATAAACTCCAACAGAATCACTCTTGCTCTGGGTAAAGCCTACAAATTCTCTTCGGTGATCAGACTGTGAGAACACTAACTACAGGAGTTAGTGTTGGAGACATGCACTTAAAAGTCTTAAAAAGTGTTAAAGGACTTTCCATATGTTGTGGACACTGTGCAGGGTGTCCTGCAGTAAAAGGTGGCACCTTAAAAATCACTGTTCAAGAGCACTTAACTCAAAGAAGGACTTTCAGAAATTTTACCTCAAATTAATAACAGTAGATAAGGCAGAAGCTGACCAGCCATTCACAAAAACATTCTCAAAGGACGTAGTACATAGCACTAACCATTGACAAAGCGCATGGCAGATCTAGCCTCAGTGGGAGTGAAAGCTTTACAGTTAAGCTATCCTGAAACGCTGTCTCCTGCCTGCTGCCTTTCACAGGGCTGACTGAAGTAGGCAGAGCTGCACTTTTAATATGTGGATCAAAGCCCACTGCCTGCACTGTCACGCCTCATTTGGGGTTGACAAGCTGCCCATCTTTGCCACGGTTCCTGATCTGAATGGGACTTAATCGGTTGTAAGAAAAAAAGTTCAATAAAAAGAAAGACTAATTCAATGTACCTTATTAAACTTTTAATTCACCCTGGCCACATGTTCAAAGGAAACTGCAGAGTCGCTAGCTAAACAGGCCATCCATAAGGGGTCCTGCCTGACTCTTCACGATTTCTGCATCAGCAATGAGGAACGGACGCACATATAGTCTATGGGCCTCCATGTTAGTCAAGATTAGTCAACATTAGTCAAGATTCAAGAAACACCACCTCTAGTGGTTAAGTAGTTGGATCCGCCTTCTATTCCTGCTAGTGAAACAATGCACACCCACTATGAAATTTAGCTTTTTATAAACCTATAAACCTTATAAACCCATAAACACAGAATTCAAATCATAACAAAACATAGCATAGCTGTCCAATATTTCTTTGTAATTTCTTTGTAACATTACTAACTGCAAGGTAATTTTATGCAGTTTACCTGCATTATGTATATTTTTCTAAAGGTGGTTCACCCAGAGCATTACTTTATTTAACCCTCTAAGATCACATTATCTACTTAATTCATTACGTAAAGTGTGTCACTCAAACAGCAACGCATACAGATTGCATTTACATACTTGTCCAGGAGGAACATTGCTAATTCTGCTTTGAGATTCATCCCCTTTGCATTTAATTCTCTTCATTTTGGAAAAAAAAAACACTTCTAATGATAATTCTTGTTTTAGCATGTTTGTTGTGATGGTATTTTTTGACAGCACAGCATGTTTTTTTTTTGCCCACAGTACATGTACCTGCTGATGAAGGGCACTCACCTGACCACGCAGACAGTTTTATTAGCCAAGCAGTCAGAAGGGGGGATAGAGTAATGAGGCATTGTGGAGTGTCTCATGAAGTGACTGACAGGAGGTTGATGTAAACACAAACAAGCTTCTGGAAAGCAGTTTTCAAACAGGTTTTCTGACAAGCACCTAATACACATGCGCTGATGCCATTGCTAAAATATTTTTTTATCATGTGCCTTGTATTTCAGAGTGTATTTGAATTAGTAAGAAAATAGGTGAGAATTGACCAATACACCTTTAAAGCTATCAAACATTAAGTAGCAGGAAGCTCGTCACTGAGTAATGTAGCTACTCTCACTTTTGTGCTTCAATTTCTTTTTCATAATACAGCCTTAAAGTCATTGCAACCACCCATTGTTAACACCCCCTACCTCTCACCCACCCCCCATCCCAGTTGCACAAGCAAGCTTATAATCTAAAATTAAATTGTGGAGATAATATGATTACACTCCCTCCTGGAGGTTTTTCCATCGTACCCAGCACCTCGCTGGGATTATTTCAAAGCAGACCTCGCCTAGTTAGGGAGGACCCTAGCTGTACACTGGTGAGTAAGGGAGAAAAGGTTCTCTTATCAACTTTTCAAAAAGGCTCCTTATCACCTCATTGTTTATTCCACTGGCCCTAGGAGCAAATGGGGTCTCTGATAACGATTTTGCCCCTTTACATAAACCATATGAAGAGAACCATAAGAAAATTATATGGAGAATCCCAGCAAATAGAATTTCTTTATCTACTGCTCAGGTAACAATGAAACAAGAGCAGAAAATATTTAATCAATTTTAAAATGTTTGACAGTTTTACCTCAATTAGTCGGGAGTAGACAAAGTGAATTTCAGGGGAACATCCTTGTTTGAAGCTGTACATATTTGTAATACCATCACTTCAGTGAACACTAGATCAGATTAGTGTTTAATCAGTTTAATGATTTACTAAGGCAAAATGAAGTGTACTATGATTGAAAGGTACTTTAATTGCGCATAAATTGATTGTTCAGTGAGCTCATTATAATTACAGAAAAACATAGATCATTATTAAAAATTTCAGTTTGTTTTGAGAAAAACATTGCTCATCATGCGGTGGAAAGTATATGTTAGTTTGTGTTTACTCAATATATATATAACGCATCAAATATTCATGTATTCTTTTCCTAATCTAATCTGAAGTGCATTAACTATAGTGATAGTGATTAGAAACTCACTAGCTTTTCATATTTTGTGAAAAACATGCTAACAATACTTCATCCTGACTTCAGAATATCTACAGTGTTTTGACTGCAGACATCACACAGGTTTTGTATCAATATACAATATAATCTGTTTTTTCACCAGTGAAGACTGCTTGGCAAACTGAATTATAATTAACACAATTCATCACTCTGTGTATGCTAACTGATGTGTCAATGTCAATCTCATCAAGAACATATCTTTTAAGAACAAAAGAAAACAAAATTAAAAACTATTTTGGTCAACATTTTCCTGTCCATTATCTTCTTGGTGAGTCATAGATTGCTAGGGACAGATGAAACAGTTTAATTTTTTATTGGTTTTGAACACAGGACATTATGTCAGTGGAACATACTGAGGGTATTTGTTTTAGTTTCTGTTGCTACTTAGCTTATTCAGCCATCAGCAACATGAAGTGTGTCATTGGTTGTGGAAATTTTCCATCAAGAGCAAAAGTGTTCATTGTGGCTGAGCTTTGTTCCAATTGAGGCTACAAGCAATGATACTCAGAATATGGCTCAAACTGATATGGCACCATGTTCAAAGCAACCCATATTTCTATGTTTGCATAGCATCTTAATGAATACTTGCTCTGTAGGCAAGCAAATGTCTGGGAAGTAGTCCAGATACAGCAGATGCATACAGTCAAAGTTAAAAAAATTAATAAATAATAAATAAATAAATAAATAAATAAATAAATAAATAAATAAAAAACACATTTTCAGTATAGAATGCTTTTTCTGAAAAAAGGTCTTGACAAAATAATTACCAGGAGCATTTATTCCCTGTTCAGCTGAGGCATGCGGGTAAAATATGTGTAATATGTATTTTTTGGAGTTCAGTGAGGATGCGGGGAGGTTTTATTTTAATTAGATTTTTTAAATTAGCTAATTAATGTAAAAATGGTGGCTAGAAATTGTCCAGTAAATTCTTGAAGCGAACCATTGTGAAATAAAGTAAAATAAACTTCCCCTTTAAAACTTTATGGCATGCACCCAAGAATAATAAATAAATAAGTACATTTTTTAAATCATATTAAGTCATTCCAGGTTCCTTCCAGACCATATACTCCACAGAGGGGATGTTTATGCAAACATTTTTACAGTCACTTTTACAACAATTTCCCGTTCTGAAAAATGACAAATGACCCATGTAGGAAGCCTAGTACGGTACTGGAATTACACTCCTCCCCCAACCCTGCCCCTCCAGCCGCGTCAGCCCTGGCTCTGAATGCTTGCCTGAAATAGCGTCTGACACTGATAGAGAGGGCCAGGTGGCACCACCATTGAATGATAAAGTGCCATGTGTGTCACCAGTTTGGATCACCCCTAACCCCCCCCAGGCCCCTGAGCTTGCAGACAGTGCCCGTCATGGGGGTCAGCCAAACTACTGGATGCTAGCATCGCTGCTGCAATAGCCCCCACCCAAGCTTGAAGCCAGCTTGAGTTGGTTACCGTCACGGCCCTGATGACTTGATAAGATGACATTAGCGCCCAGCAGGAGTTTCGCTACAAGTAACGACAGAGGTGACAGTGTGCGTCAAACTGGCTATGCAGCATTAGAGTCACTGGGATGCAGAGGACAGATTGAGCATGTTACTGAGGGCACAATTTGTTTTCCATTTTCAGACCTGTGAATGTTGTGGAGTAACTGTGTGCGACTCATACAGTCCAAACAGTTCAAATACTGCCTAAAATGTCTGAGAGTAGTACAGAAATTATGTACTATTACCAAAGCAACAAGATTGTTTTGGATACCTTTATATTATTTCTGCGAAATGGTACACACACTGAAATGTGACAGTATGTGTGAGTGGTCTTAAAAACCTCCAGCTTTGCAGCACTTGTCCTTAGCCTTCCATGGAGCTATTCCAATCTCTACATTCTTTGTTCACCAACTTGGAACAAGATTATCATGCACTTTGGTCTCAGCAAACTGCATATTTCCACTAGGCAACCCAGCATGCAGTGTCCATCTCTGACACAATTGTCCCTATTACGAAGGCAGAGAAATGTTCTGCAACACATTTTACATACAGTACGGAGGATTAGTGCAGAGTCAACATCTGAAATGTATTCTGATTGGACGGTTCAACCCTAAACGCCTTTGAGGCATGTATCGATCCTGATCTCGTAGGTCATCATTTAAATCAATCAAGGTTGATGGGCTTACTAAAGTCGATGCCAATTTCAAAAGAGTCTATATCCCTTAAAAAAATACATGCAGCATTTGAGAACCTGCTTCAAATTAATAAACTGTTTAAATATTCTACAAAATCTTTACTTGCAGCCTGGGATTCCTATTAGTATATTCCCAGTCCTGCCGAGAAATAATCCTGGATTCCGGCTCCGAATGCTTGGACTTCGTTCTAAAATGTTTAAGTACTGACGGATGTTTCTCTTTTGATGTTTCAAATCTCAAGCACTTTAATGTGTCATTAAATGTTTCTCTTGTTTCATTTTAGACCAGCACTTTGAACGCAAACTCGCATCACAGAAGCGCATAACTGTGACGTGACGAGGCAAACAGGATGCGGGGAAGAGGCACGATCAGACAAATGTTTATTCCACACACACAAGCGATACGTACGACACAGCACACTCGCTATGTACATTTCAAACACCAACAACACATACTACAACACAGGAGACATATATACACGCACAAAATGATTACAAATAATACAGAATAGGTGAACAACAAGAGAGGGCATGGCAACACAGATGAACACACACACGAAGATGTTTGAGGAGGGGGCGGGGCCATAACGTGACAGAGCCCCCCCCCTCAAGGGCACGACTCCCGGCACGCCAGCCTAACGGGCTGCGGACCCGAGACCAATGCCAAATGGCGAGGCCAGAGGACCGGGCAGTCCGCCACGGACCACCACGAGCAGGAGCACGGGGCGGAACACCGGGTCTAACACGATGACAGATACAGGAACACACACTAACCAGGACGGACACAGACACAGAGGGGAACAAAGTGACAGGCACATTTACAGTAACGGGACAGGTACTACACCACACAAATTTAATAGTCCAAGGAAGAGTGGGGGAGCCCCAGCTGTCGGCTGGGTCAGACGCCAACCAGCCTGGGGGGGAGTGTCCCTCGCCAGCTCGGTTGACGGAGGCTGTCCAGACCCTGGCACATGAGCATACGGAGGCACACTGGTTGTGTTGCCTGGTTACGGAGCAGACCCCAGTGCCGCTGCCTTTTTACCTCCCGAGGCTTAGGCGTAGGCGCTCTGGTGCTCCTAGTCCTCGGGGGAGGAGTTTCCTCCTCTGCCGACGACGCGGCCTCTCTACTAGTCACTCGAGGCTGCTTGCTTGCCCAGAGTGGCTTGCCCTGGGTGGAGCCTTAGGTGTTGGGGGTTCGTCAGCCTCGGAGCCCATGACCTCAGTCTGAGAGGAGGGATTCCCCTGAGGTACTTCCTCCACCTCCATCGATGGGTTCTCCTCACGATTGGACACAGGGCCGACTCGAGAGTGACGTCACTGTGCTCCCCTCGCTCTCCATACTCCGCATAGCCCTCTCTAAGGTCCATGCAGGACCCTATGGATTCCACCACCAAGTACCGGTCCTCGTAGTTAGGTTGGTCTCTGTAGTACCCAGCGGGTCCCCCCCGTTGTGATCCCTTCATTGTGAGCAAAGCCAAGATGAGTGATGGTCTCACTGCGGTAAGGAAGAAGTCCGCGGTGTTCAACTCTGAGGACTGGAAATCATTAAACCAGTCATTATGGTCAGACATAGTCCCGTTTGACTCCACTTCCGCACCCGGACCACACTCTCCTATTGCAGGAGTCAGGAGGGTACCCGAGAACACGTAGGGATTGCAGGTACGATTTGGGGAAGTGCGTCTTTTCCCCCTTCTTCTGCTTCTTCTTGCCCTTCCCAGGCATCCTTCTTCAGTTGGTGTTTCTGTGACGTGACGAGGCAAACAGGATGCGGGGAAGAGGACGATCAGACAAACGTTTATTCCACACACACTAGCGATACAGCACACTTGCTATGTACATTTCAAACACCAACAGCATGTACTGCAACACAGGAGACATATATATACACAAAACAATTACACATAATACAGAACAGGTGGACGACAGAAGAGGGCATGGCAACACAGACAAACACACACACGAAGATGTTTGAGGAGGGGGCGGGGTCATAACATGACAATAACAATATTGTAGTGAGAATCAGAGGATGAATCAAAAATAAATAAATAAATAATCAGAAATAAATTGCTGACATTCATTTGGATTTGGCTTTTTAGAAAGACTCCACTCTACACTTGCCAAAGTGCCCACTCTGCCATTTTGTTCCTAAAAGGTGTGAACCATTTGTGATGTTCACTTTTTTGGGGATGCAGGAGTGGGATTTTTGTAAGTATATAAATGTGACATTATTAAAGCCGGAATGTGTCAATTATTGTACAAAAGAGCAGTGAGAATGATGTCACACTGTATTTTTTCAAAACAGCAGAAGTCTAATTCCACATTAAAGAAAGAGCGACGAGTACATCGTGTTCTTGTACACTCCTGTGTGTCAGGTGTGCTTTTCCTGTTATGAAATCATAGCATCTTTTATTCTGTCCTTTAATCGTTAGAAGCACACCAAAATAAAACTTGACACTGTGCATTTTTGCTTCTTTAATCCTAACTGCCTGACTCTGCAGCAAAAATTTTGATTTTACTGTTGGAGCATTTTTAGAGGGCACTGTATATTTACATTATATGAGGCAGGGGAGAAGTAAAATGAACAATGCTGAGTTCTAGCTCACAGTAAGTAGCTTGTTTATTAGATGCCTTTGTAGGCCATGGTTTTTGGCTCTAAGTAATGAAGAGGACAGCAATGACTTTTATACACTTCAGAGATTGTTCAAATGCCACTAACACTGGGCAAGTAGCAGCTCATAGGCATAAGATATTTCATCAAGTGCTTTGCGAGACAGATGGTCTGGCCATTTCTTGTCTTGGTAAACATATTCCCAACTTTCAGATCTTCAACCTAGTAGAGGCTGCACAGCCAAGCTAGCCTTGCAATTTCCTCATCTTAACACTGAATGCATTTTTGATCAAAAAGTGAAGTGGAAATTAATTTTCCACCGAAAGATAGGATAAGACTGCATTCACAAACATCACCGCATGTGCCAGGTTGTCCTGCCGGTCATGTTTTATCTCATTTTCAGAGTGAGGTACAATAATAATTCTCTATGAAACCACAGAGGCACATATTACAATGGTATAAAAGCAGCCAAAATATGTGGATTAGAGGTCCTGCTGGGTCCCTTTTAGCCCAGGAAAGAGGAAAATGGTCAGAAGAAGCATGATGTGTGCATATGATTGCATTATGATTATAGAGATGTTTGTATTCACCATCCAATTTACTGGAAGCAGCTACAATGTTCGGACACCTTGTAGGTGAATATATCTCATGTTTTGTTACGTGCAATTTGTGTTAGTCATCCTCTAGTAGGGGGTCCTATCTCCAGTTCTGGAGGGCTGGTGCACAATACAGTTTGATTTCCTCGCATAAACACACCCAATTCAACTTAACATGTTTAATAACCAGGTTTAGTAGGTCTATTAAAGCAGGGATATTACCTAACTGTGCTGGATATCAATCTGTGCTGGACTACAGCTCTTCAAGACAGTTGGACAGCCATGATCTAAGACTTTGTTACAAGTGATTTTCATGAGAAATTCTGCTGGATAGAAGACAGGACAAAGTAACTCATCCCAGCAGTGACAATAGTGTGTACCAAGACATGTAGCTGTGCCTGGTCAAATTCAGAGCTACACCCACTATCAGTGTCAACGTCACTGCTGTGTTGGAATGGCCCACAAACAATAATATCTGGTGGACATGTCCTATGTTCAGAAACTGCCCACCATCAAAGAGGCATGAGGCTGGCTAATAAACTGTACATGGCAACAGACAGACTAATAGTACATCTACAAAGCACACCTATACAATAGGTGTGCCCAAGAAAAAGACTAGGGCTTCAAATAAAATCAGTGTACAATAGATGGATTAGTCAACGCAACAATAGGCAATCTTATATTCTAACTCTAACCTTGTGTGTTTGTCAAAGATAGGTCTTTTGACAGCATCCTATGAAGCCAGCCATTAGAATTAAAAGGCACTGGCGAGTCCGCCAGCATGACAGCTAATCTGTAGTTCCGCTGCCTTTATAATGCCCTGGAAGATCGGCATGCCAAAGTACAAGGCCATTAGTACGATGTTCAGCTTCCATGGAACCCCTTCAGTTCATGGAACCTCTCCACCTCAAGGTCCACCTCCACAACACGCGCGGCCAGCTCTCATCCCAACAAACACAATAAATATTTATGTTTTTCAATATTCAGCCAGGCATGGAAATGATTGAATGGCGGAACGAATAGGAGGTGTTCATAAACTACTGTTTCATAACATCTCCCAACTTGCATATAGACGAAACAAAGATATTCCCCCTCAATTAATTGCTTGTCAAACACAATGTGTACCAAGCCCAGGCCGGCAGATCTTGGACAACGACGCAGTGTTTCTGCTTTGATTGACATCCACCCCCTGTATGAAGACTTCCCTCACTGTGCTATATAAATAGATTTAGATACATTTCCATGCCAGAATAATTACGTGGCCTTGCATCTTTGACGAGATCATATAAACCAGTGATGATGTTGGCCAGCCTTTGTCTCTAAACTGCTGTGGTCTGTATATATTTGTGGAATATTATTCCCATATGATATAAACAGCCAGGTAATGAAAACATATTAAATAGCTTCCTGTTGAGTATGCTCTTCTCCTGAGAAGAAAGAGAGATCCATAAAGATAACTGTAAAGTGATATTGAGCGCATTAGGATTGCTTTAAGCTCTCCTCTGTGTATTGTAATTACAACAGAATTTGCCTTGTATTGTGCCTCATATTTCATTGCTCTCCAATTAGATCGTTGTGCAACTTGTCATCAACAGCTGTGAGCAGTTATATAACAAGGATACAGGCATATGGCTTTTCCACAAGTGAGGACAAGAACAAATGTGGAGGACATGAGAATATGTATTTATATTTATTTACATCCAAATCCTTAGAATTTATAAATGAGCTGAATAGAGACGCCAGCTTAATATTTATTTATATAGAAATAAAAATCAGATCTGACCAAGGAAAAAACCTGATTATATCCAATAATTTAATTTTAAATACCTACAAGCATTAATATATAATGCCATAAGTAATACACCGCTGATGTATGGCAGTATAGAGATATACCTTTACTTTAATCTCAGTCATTGATCTAACACCCTCATTGCATTTCTAATTAATTAAAACAATCAAATATGTTATATTTAATATAATATAATTTACAACTTTCAAACATCATTAATAACTTTTACTAAGGCATCACAAATCATTAATAAGTTTTATTAAGGAAAATTTAAATTAATTTGGATAGTTGTAGACCTTACTCAAATCTGTTTGGAAACACAAGATGAGTACATAAGATGTCAGTTCTTTCATGTAGACAGCTTCTTCCCCAAACTGGATGATCTTGATGAAGAACAACTTGATCTGCTCTGATGGATATCCTGTTAGCGTCTTCACTGTAATAACTAAATATTTGTGTAGCTTCAAGATACCCTTGATAGCTGCAAGGAGGTGTTTAAGCAGAATTCAAAGGAAACCATTACTTGGTGTCTGAATCCCTTTTTTATGTGCAAATGAAATGTTTAGCTGCATGCCAGTTGCAACCATAGTGCCTAAATGAAAATGCATAGCGTGATAAAGACCCTTTTAAAATGCCTATGATTTTGCTCGAGGCTGATATACAAAGGTCACGCCACTCATTCAAATTCAGCAGTGGTGCATGCCCTGTGTGGATGACCCTTCAAGTGTTTGTCAGATCACAGGGTCTCTGTCATTTGGAAGCAGCACTAAGTCATGAGACTGGCTGCCAGGAAGTGACTGCTGATTGAGTGAAGTGCACTATTCAGGCAAGTCGATCATGTGTGTAGTCATTCATGGTGCTCAACAATCACAACTCATAACTCCAAATAAGAGAATAACATTGGTGCCACGTGTAATGATACCCACTGACATGGGCACCTGTTTGCAAGAATGAATGTATTGTGTGAATATCATGTAGAATGATAAGGTGCTTTTCCTAAAGACCCAAAGGAATTTGGAACTTGAGCAACATACCAATCTTAATCCATAGGGTTTAATATGGTGTCGGCCCACCCTTTGCAGCTATAACAGCCTCAACTCTTCTGGGAAGGCTTTCCACAAGGTTTAGGAGTGTCTTTATGGGAATCTTTGACTATTCTTCCAGAAGTGCATTTGTGACACTGGATGTTGGATGAGAAGGCATGACTTGCAGTCTCCGCTCTAATTCATCCCGAAGGTGTTCTATCGGGGTGAAATCAGGATTCTGTGCAGGCCAGTCAAGTTCTGATCCAAGTTGCTGATCCATGTCTTTATGGACCTTGCTTTGTGCACTGGTGCACAGTCATATTGGAACAGAAAGGGGCTATTGAAGTGATTGGAACACCTGAATTCAATGATTTAGATAAATGAATACTTTTGGCAATATAGTGTATATAAATTTTTTGCAACTTTAACTTGTTTGCAACTATAAAACAGACACAAGCCATACAAAGGCACTGGCATACATTTTCAGTACACCCGTTACGTGGCTAATAACTGAGAAAATACAGCAGGATGGTATTTAAATTATGCACCAGCAAAAAGTCCTGGAGAAGAAGTATTTCAAATCACATAAAGTGCCACAGTCATCTAGTGTAATGCAAATCTCAGATGATCTTGGCCTCTTTGAAGAATCAGTCAACAATATTTGTCCTGATTCTGAAAACTGCATTGGGCACTGAAGCGCCGGTGAGTGGTCTTGGTTTGGAAAAGAAAAGCACTGCATACAGTACTACACCGTTGCTCTCCGTGACGCCTCCTCTCTGTTCAGCTGGTTAATGGGAGAAGGGACCTCTCTCCAAAGCCGGCACCGTGCAACCAACTTATACCTGGCAGCATTTATTTTTCCCCACCACTCTATCAGCCTTTGCCAAAGTATGTTTTGCTTCCACCCTTGCACAACCAATTAACTAAAGAGAGGGAGGAAAACGACATCAATAAATCCCGAGCTCTGACAAGGAAATGTCTGACAAGGTGGCATCCCTCCCTTCAGTCTCTCCATTCCTCTGGCTCATCATTCTCCTTAACGCTATCTTCCTTTATCTTGCTCATATTGCCTCTACCCCCCCCCCCCCCCCACATGCTCTTACACACACACGGACCCACACACACCACACAAACCCTCCCCTACTTGATATACTTTGTTTTCTTCCACATCCCTTTCTGTCAGGAGCGAAGACGGATGCGCCGCCTTTGAAAAAAATAAAGCTGGGGCTGACAGGGAGGACACAATGGGAGAGGTTCTAATTATACGCCAGGGTCACCACATTTCACAGGCCCCGCTTGGCCACGTGACTCCTCAAGAGCCCGCCGAGGCCACTTAGCTTGGGCGTTGTGTGGAGTGAAACCTCTAGAGGTGAGAAAATCCTGACGGTTTTTGTTCAAGGCGCAGTTAACTCCATGTGGAGTCGGAAAAGACGTTCGCTGGAGTCCATTTGACCAGGCACTGGCAGGGGAGGTCAGCTGACTAAGGCGAAGTTGAGCAAGAAAGCTTACGTGAGGAAGTTTTGCTTCACAGATTGCCATAAATACCACGTCCTTACAAAAAGCCCTCCAGTCATTTCCCCCTCCAAAAACTCAGCATCTTTGATTGATGGTCTAATGGTGTTTCTTCTATTAGGTTCTTCTATTATGCTTGGCTTAACACTCTAATATAGATTCCAAACAATACCACTTATTGCTGCCAAAGTGAGACCATTTAATGACTTCTCCTTTGATCGTCTTGAACTGAAATCCCTGTACTGGTGTCCGTTGAAATATTAATTTCCAAGCTGGACTGCATATTTCTCTATGCCATGGCAACGTCAGTCCATAAAACGCTGCAGTGACACGAACAGCATAATTTAATAAAGAGGGAGGATTCCTCACAAAGGAGGGCCTTTGGGGCAGAAGTGAGAGTGGAAGAGAAGGAAAGAAGGACAGGGAGGAAGATGAAGAGAATTCAAACAGAGTTTAGGCCAGAAGCCAGGGAAACAGCCACAGGGGTGGAGGCACAGAGGGAGGAGTTGGAGGGGGGGGGGTTGTGGAAGTGCATCAAGGATGAAAGGGAAGCATCATTTCCCAAATGTGACAATATAATTCAGAGAAGAAATCTCGTCATACCCTCTAGGGACTGTCTGCGCCATGTGAAGGGACCTGCAGAGAGAAACCAAATCCCCAACACCAGCCTCTCACACATGCATGGATTTTACACACAGTGTTTCACAAACCAATCAAACTCTCCACTAAAGGATCTATTCCACACACACACACACACACACACACACACACACACACACACACACACCATTTGTATCGATGTGAATAGCCTCACTGCTGTTGGTGCCTTCCGGTGAAACTCTTTAATTGCTGTCAATAGATCATCAGGACATTTCTTTCTATGCCATAGTTGCAGAGTGCCTGTTTCAACACATCGTGGCTCCTGTCCTCATAATGAAACCTTCATCCCATCCAGCAACAGTGGCTGTGTGCAGAGAGGGGAAGGGAGACCAACTACAGCTTACGTGAGTGAAAAGTCAGTCAGAATAAAATACATGACAGTCTAATACACTCACAGGTAATAAAATGCCTCTACCTCCGCCATTAGCCCACTCTCCTGCCCCTCAACGTTTTATAGAGTTTTGGCAGGACTGTAAGAGTGACTGGGCCATTATTACATTACCTCTCAATCTTCAGGCCCAGACAGTTTTGGTGGTGTTTTCATATAGCAAGCATTAGCCTTACAGGGGGATCTGATAGCTTTGAGCCCATGAAAAAAAAAAAGCTGTTGTTCGCAATAATCATTGCTCTTGAGGGAGATGTCACTCTTGTCTAATTGGACCTTGAAGGCTCCTGGGCAAATTTGTGGGGTTATATATTCATGGCAGAACAAAGACAAGGAAGTCAGGAGACAAATTAGAAATCCTTAAACAAGGTTCTTCAAAGGAAGGTTTCTAGCACTTAGTCGAGTTGATTTTGAATACACTGGAGTGATATTTCTCACAAGGGACTGAAGCAGGAAGGAAACATATTGTGTAGGTTAGCAAGATCCAGCAAACTGCATTCATTGCTTTACAACAAAATACTTTTATGCTATTGGCCATACAAGATATAATTAATATATCACTGTTCTGTTTTAGAAATTAAATCTCTGGTTTATTAGAAACTGAATAATATCCAATTATTTATGTAAAGATGTTTTGAAGTCAAGTACAATTAAATCCCTAGACTCATATTTATTGTTGGATTTGTTCAAAAGGCGACAGAAAGCAGAGTGGACAAAATTATGAATTGCAGTTCAAATGGCTATACGCAGGCAAGTAAAGTGGCACAGCAACTTTGGATCAGTAGTAGCCAGTAATTTTGGTTCATTTATAACCACAAAATAATTACGCAAATGGAATTTTATTTATAAATGAGCAATTGCACATGATCACAAACATAGGGCAAAATGCCAGCATGAGCAGTAGGCTGAGCCATGCAAATTAACAACATCATGGAGGCTCCGTATCTGGAGCTTCCCGGCATTCCGTGCCTTTCCACCCATTCTTGTCCTGTAGTGTAGTGCTTCACTTCTAATCTTTATAGCACAGTGCCTTCCTACTAAGTATGGATTTGCCCAGTAAAATTCTATACATGTAATGACGAAGGTTATTTCTCAGGCAATGGAAATGCCTAGTAAAATTTGTACTGGTATATTCGTACTTCCAGATGTCTACAGTTGCATGTAAAACTTCTTTACAAAAGTTTGATGCATCTCATGCTGGGAACAGGTGCATGCTGCAGCTCTAAAACAGCTTCCTGATCTGCAGCGTCTGTTCCAGGACATTTATAGCTGTACCCTGGAAGCATCCCAGCCACACGTAGGGCTGCCTATCCTGGAATGACCAGAAACACCTCACCCCAAAACAGGCTTGCCCTCAGCAGCCATCCCCCTCCACCCCCCCAACCCCCAACTTCTGTCCCTGTGCCACTGTGGAACGGTACTGTCCTGAAGCTGGCGGGATTCGTTTGGGAGAAAGGAAGGAAGGGAAGACGAAGTCCTGCAGGGTTGGTACAAAGCCTGCCTGAAAAGAAGCCTTCACAAAGCCCACAATCAGATGCCCTAAAAGAGCCACATGCTGCCAGGCCAAACGGATTCCCCGAAGCCCCCCCACCCCATCCCACCAGGCAGAGGACAACACAACGATGTCCCACTGGTATCTGATACAGTGCTCATTGTTTCTGACCAGAGTCATCATTTCGTGTGGGAGCCAGGGAAAGGGGAGGGAGGGTGGTGGCAGGCCTGGCCAACGCAGCCGCGGAATGGGCTGTCTGCTTTTCTTCTGGGCTGTCAGTAAAGGGCTTCCTGTCCGCCAGCCGATGGTGCTTAAATGAATCTGTCGGCGTAATTGTTCTGTGAGTGCGCCGCTCTGAGAGGAGACTACATTCCATTAAGCTGAGAAGGCCCTTGGGGGGAGCGGCCAGAGACAGCTAGATTGTGGGCTAGGTAGTGTGTGTGGGTGTGGTGGAGGGGTCTGATCCGTGTGTGTGTGTGTCTTGAACATTTGTCCATGGGGAAGAAATACTGTGCAGTCCTATATGAGTGAAAGCAGATTCCCAGCTAGGAGGTAAAATATTCCCAGTAAACCATAATTACATACATACAAGAGCTGTTCGCCATAGTTTTGAGAGAAGGCTGGATTACCATTGATATTGGCTACATGTAGTGCTATTTCACCTTATGACATTAAAACATAGAGCATCTGAGAGAACTCCTACAGCTATGCTTGGTGAACTGCTTGGTGAACTCACCACATCACAGCTATTGCACAGGAGATGCAGAACAATGCTACTCATCTCGGCTCGCACCTGTGCAATGGTGAACTCCTGTTCACAATTCCTCTGTCTTTTACACAGGAGAGCAGCTTCAGTGCCAAAGCACTTGAAGGTCAGATCTAGCTTACTTACCTTTGACTGAAAACCATTTAGATGGACAAGCAGAAAGGTTTTTGAATCAAACCCCCTAAAAAACATGTCAGCAAAACCCCATCAAAGAAACACATTAGTCAATTTTGAAGCGATCTTTTATCCAGAACTCAATTTTGTGAGTGTATTTATAGATCTGCCTTGGCATACATTCTCTGTGGTTAAAAAATAAAATTACATCAATCTCTGAGCAGCGAATCTACTTTAATGTGACAGATTTCTGCAGGAGATGAACTCCTACTAGGAGCTGTAGGGGTTCAAGGTAGAGCTGAAACCTGATGTAAGATAGCCAAGTGTGAGGAACAGTAGAACAAATGCATTTGAGAGGAACACAAATGGGTCCAGAAGTAGCAGAAAGTCAAATAAAACACAGATACTTCTCAGTGTTCTGACAAGGTGTTGAAAGTCAGAGGTCAAAAATGGTATTAAATTTAAGAACCACGCTCATAAGATTACTGTCAGAGCTAGTCCTGTGAGAAAATCCTTGCTTTATTAAATAAATAAATAAATACATACATACATACATACATACATACATACATACATACATAAACTCAACAACAAGGATTATGAAAAAAGATGTTTCACTCTTAGCATAAAAAATATAATGTACTTTGCTGTGCCGGACTGCTTAACTGAACTGAAATGTTTGGATATGTGGAGCGGCTCCATATATCATGTGCTCTATTACAGAAAAAAATAACACAACACACTTGATATTGGAAAATAGATAAATGTTCCCATCATCCAAAAACATGCTTTGAGCAAGTTTTAGATGTAATCCATTATTAAGATCCTAGATACACCGAACTAGTCATCCCTGAAAAATAGTTTTGGCAAGGATAAGAATCTAATTTCAAGAGCTCATTAGTCAATGCGGCCAAGCATTCAACAGGTAAATATGACCATCATTCTTATAGTCAATGTGATCCATAATCAATTTGCCTGCATTAACATACCAAAGGATGCTTCTAACACCATTACCTTGTGCATTGCATGCACATAAGCATCTGATTATCTATGTATTTATGATTTGCACATACCATTAGCCTGTTCAACTGCAGTATTATCTGTGAATGCAGTATTATATCATACCTGAAGCTCATGGAAATGAATATAAACTCCAGCCATTGTTCATGTATGTATGGCAGTGGCATTACTTCTAAATCAAGTCACGGCAATGCGAGCCAATGAGTGACTTCTGTAACAAGGTGACCCCTTAGCCATCGTTCCAAGCAAGCCAAGCATGAGTTCTACTCCATCCACTCTGGGGCACCCTTTCCCTTGGCCAAGTGTGTCTGCATGGTGCCGATACGAGGCGTTGTCACGCTCTCAACTCCTTGCTGCCAGTCCCCCGTGACACATTCTGTTACAGCGAGTCACGTCTGCAGATTGCAATCAAATAATGAATGCACCCCCACACCCAGTGCATGCAGCCCCCACCATCATCACTGCCTGCATGCACTTCTATTCAGGAGGCCTCGTCACACAGCTGCTTGCGTCTAATTCATCCACCGACTGTCAAGGTAACACTAAACTTATGGTCGTCCCAGTGGCGCCGACAGGAACACGTTGACAAAGATTTTCATTCTCCTGTGTAGAAACTGCAGGTTGGCTTTTGGAAGATAAAGGAATGAAATAACTAAGGCAAGAAGCAGGTGATGGGATGGGCAGGCAGGTGGGTGTGCTGTGGAGGTGGCAAGGGTCTAGCACAGGCTTTTGCATGCGGTTGAAGATGGGGGGGGGCTCTAATAGTGCCTTGGTGAATGTGACAGAGTTGACAGAGCAGACGGAGCAAATGGAGTTGCTTGCTTTTGAGGGTTTTTGATGAGACTCTGTCAAACGTCATTCTGGCAGACACTGTTCTCAGGAGTCCACGATGGACAGAGCTTAACCACAATGTCTCAATTTGAGGAGGCAGCTGTGGGTGAGGAAGGCTACCAAAAGCTGAACAAGGCAGCCGCATCCTAGCTTGCATAAGAGCCCACAGCTAGGCACCGCAAAGGAACTCTCAGAGTCCTGTTTTAATTGGCTAATCATCTTAGTTCAACTAGCTAGCATTTGTCCTGATTCAAGGTCATAAATTTCAGCTCTATTCTCTTTTCTAGCTCACGGTTTGCGAAAAGAGTGTAAATAAATTACTATTATGCACACACACACACACACACACACACACACACACACACACACACATTTCAGCTATTATATGCACACCTGTAAAGACTGCTAGGATCTTGGGTGTTGGCTCTTGTGTGAGTGAGAGTTAGAATATGATGAATATTTTAAAAAGGTACATAGCTTTGCAGGCAGTTCAGACAGCTCTGGTCGATTCACATATTGCCTAGACACACTTATGACACAATGCAGTGACTGTGACAGGATTTAGCTGATAAAAAGCTGGTCCAATTTTAGTGAGGTGACATTCACAGGAACAAAGTTTATTTACTCTCAGGATATGTGGAAGTGATCAAAGCAAAACTAATGTCCTACATGGATCATCTGAAATATACAGTATGGTGTCTGTTTCAATCAAAAATAACCTCAGTGTCATTATAAAGAACATGATATATAAGTAAATGGATGACTGATGAATGACTTAATGAACGAATGAATGAATGACTGCAGCTTAATTACATATTTAATAGACAATATGTAACTAATTTATCCATGTGCAATACATTTCACACAAGCAATTTCTGCAAGCTAATCAATGATTGGTGCATTTGAGGTCCATAGAGTCCTACCCACACATGCAAACATGAGCCAAACAAGATAACAATAAAATAGTTTGATTTCATGCGTTACTGTTCTCTGCTGAACAAAATAGCAAAGGTGGCTTTTACGCACATTATGTTATTACTGTTGTTGTTGAGGATGATGTTATACATGTGTATTTTGTACAGCAATGTATGTGTCTGAAATATACAATATAAATAAATCTACCTTGCCTATATAATGTTGACATATTAAATATTATATAATATTCATGCAACCAGGTCAGACAGTAAATACTTCAGTCAAGCTCCCACCTGATGCTAGGGAACTGTCACAGTAGTACAAACACATTTAATGTTCCAATACAACTTGTATTGTTTCAAGGTAGCAATGTTTTTTCCCCATTTAGACTGTGTCACCCACCATTATTGAGATGTCATAATTACCCTTTTCTTTCAGTATGAAAACAAATATATAAAATCTAATTAAATTGCCATGGGATCATTTCAAAGTTCACTTCCACAGTGAAAGTCGCATAAAGAAAATACTGAGAAAACTTATGTGAGGATATGTGAGCAGCTTGTTATGCTTGTTTTCTCATATTTAATGCATCATGGTCAGATTATATATTTATTTAACCGTGTTGGATGCTTGCCTCCTGGTTAGCACTCGGAGACTGCTGACTTCATATCCTGTTTTGGTTTTTCCCTGACACTTCAAAAGAATATTGACGAATGGTCTCGTTTTTGCAAATCCATTTAGCCTATTACTTTTTCAGCATGCTTCACATGCAAATTGGAAGCCAGCAATTAAGCAATGACTTGTAGTTGACAATTAGAATGAAAAAATAATCCCCCTGTTTGTTCCCCTTAGGATTTGAAAAGATGTCATTCATGCTTTCCACCCCAACAGGACACAATCATTGCAAATGAATCTCACCAATGTAGTATATGTCTGTTTTAAAGAAAACAGACAGGAGTTTTGTTGTCTTCAACAAATGAGGCAATCTGACATTTTTACAGAATACCTTGTTTGTTAATAACACCACAAAAAGATAAATCTAAGTCAAAATGCCTGGAAGATATGTTACTGGTAATGTCATTCTGCCTAGACATTCTCGAAATGTCACCACACCTATACAGATGTCCTTAATGCTTACGCAGTCTCAAAAATGTCACATCAAACAGTCAAACACAACACTTAACCTCTATCCTCTTCCCAACAAAACAACTCACTCTCTTAGTTACTGGGCAGTTTTGTCGGCGCTTGCCCCCATACAGGTGGCCATCTGTGGCAGGTAAACCGAGCACCTAGTTCCCTTCTTCCCTTTGGAATCACAGGGGCTGGGCAGGCTGCCAGCCGTATTAGACTCTCCAGTGAAATCAACATCTTCTGAACTAACCCCCCCCCCGCCCCCTTTCCCCCATACACACACACCTTCATCCCCAGAGACAATATCATCACCCGGTCTGGTGCAGTCCAAGTCTTGGATACATCTTTAAGGAGCAGTTGCACTTCTCTAGAGTGACCTTTCAACAAATGAGGAGGAAGTGCTCCACTGGTTGCTGAGTGAGGTGTGAGCATAAATGTGAAAGAGAGAATGACTGAAAGGGGGCGAGAGAAAAAAAGAGAGAAGGAAAGAGAAATAAACAGTGAGAGGGACAAGGAACCAGAAAGAATAAGACTGCAAATGCATGCAGCCATTGAAGCGCACCTTTAAAAAAAGGCAGCTTTCATCAGAGTACTGTGGGACCTTGTCAAAGGCAAAGAACCTTTCTGGAAATCCAAGACATAGCAGGTCTTCCTGAAGAAGTGAAGGTCTGAGCACCTCTCCCTTATAGACAGCCTTTATGCTTCATATACTTTCAGCATATGCTGCCGTTTGTGTGCCCAGGCTGGGGGGGGGGGGTGCTTCTAGGCAGAGCCCCAGGTAACTGGCCCTAAATAATCTGCCTTGCTTCCACACTTCATTCCATTCTGCCATGTCAGATATCACCTGCGCCCAGTGCTCCAGCATAATGATTGAAGGTCCGGTGGCTGTAATCTTTGGAGTCACCGTGTGGTTCAGCTCAACAGTGCAGCACAGGATGCGAAGAAGAACAAACTCAATCAACGCAGCTACTAATATTATTTTCACATTCTAGTTGAAGCACCTATTAAATCGACTAAGCAACTCAGCATCACCGTAGCATTTTCATATATATTTGTTTCTGAATATTCTCTTATGTCCCATAACTTAGCTTAAAACTCTTCTCATGTTCATACTGGAGTTACCAATATGTATTATACCAGACAAACACACACACAAAAGAATTAGGAACAGGAATTACATGCACCACAGTTTAAAAAAAACATGTAAACTATACAGAAAGCCCCAGGAAACTATACAGAAAGAGTTCCATCACAAGCACACCCCCGCTCTGGCTTCTCCACCAGAGAACCACGGCATACGTTAAGTGTAAAACTCCTACCTCTTTGTCAGATGCCGACAATTGCAGCCTCAAACAAGTCAGAAAAGCATGGGGCTGGAAAACTGCCAGTGCCTCCTTATCTCTGCCTGACTACTGCCAAGCCTGCAACAGGGGCAGAAGAAGAGGAAGGTCTACCAAAGTGGGGGATCCAGCAGCAGGCTGGGCTCCATGGGTTTCAGGGGAAGGGGAAGCCCGAGGGCCCTCTGGCTGGCTGGAAGTGTCGTTCCAGGGCAGGTAGCTGGCAACGGCGGGCTCAGCACGGTAGTCCTGGCAGCGGGTACGGTAGCAGAGCAGGCAGAAGTGAGCATCCTCCAGTTGGGAGCTGGGGGGGGGTGTGGGGATGTGGGGGTGCAGAAGCAGGGGGTGGTGGTGGTGGTGGTGGGGGTGAGGGAGAGCTGGAGCGGCTGTAATCCTCAAAGCGGACACGCACACGGGAGCTCGGTGAAGGAGAGTCGCCTCAACATCATGCTTCGTCCTCGGGCAGCCACGTCTCTGTTTCCCCCCACGTCCCTCCGGCTGGCTTTATTTATCCCGGACCGAGACGAAGCGAGTGCGAGAGAGAGAGAGAGAGAGAGAGAGAGAGAGAGAGAGAGAGGGAGAGAGACCGAGGGAAGGAGAATGAGCAAATAAATGCAGAGTGAGAGAGTGAGGGAGAAAGGCAGCAAAAGAGGGGGAGAGGAGAGCACGGGAGAGAGAAGTGCTCGCACTGTCAGTGACTACATTAGCAGTACTGAGGAGGTGGAGTTTTCTTTGCAGCAGAGGAGATCATGATTTGAAGAGAAAAGATCCAACAGGAAGAGAGACAGACAGAGAGAGAGAAGCGGAGAGAGAGAGAGAGAGAGAGAAAGGCAGAAAGAGGCATGCAAAGACAGGGTTAAGATGCATGGGTGAGAGTAAACAGAGGTTAAGGGAACGAGAGATGACAAAAAGACAAGACGAGATGCTCGACAAGAAAGAGGAAAAACCTCAGCTGCTCAGGAGCTGGCAAATGATCTGCCCTAATTGTTTAATGAGATAGTGAGCCATCTCATTGCACACATCATCATTCATAATATGATGTATTTCAGGGAAATGGGCTCTTTACGGCAAGGTCATACTTACTGTGTCAGCTTAACCAAAATCCAAACTGAAGATTCATAGTCAAAAGACTACAGTCTGTGTTCGGCCAAGATGAGCATTTACAAAAATAGCTTGTTAGTAAATTTTCCTGAATTGCTAGAATCATAATTATTAATGCAATAACTTCAGGGAATTCTGACTTTGTTTTTTCAGTGCTGAAGTTAAATCAGAATAGAAATAAATCTACAAGGCACATGGATTTGAAATTGCTTTGGTTTTCAGAAACTTTCTTTTGTTCATCACCTTGGATAAAAGGAATTTCAAAGTACTGTCAATTGTCTTTACGTTCCTCATTTCATAGTATAAGTTATGGAATGTAGATTTTCATTTTCAAGTTTTTTTCAATTTTTCAATCATTCTTTTATAGGATTGACATCTATTGATGGGATCAGCCTAGTAAATCACTGCACTTGTATAGATAATCAAGGTTGCTATTCTCTTTGGAAAAACTGATATTTCTCACACTACTGGTTAAAGAGGATTATAGCATTCAGAATGGGGGGTGACCTTTAGTGCTCGCTTCATAACCTGATTTGCCTCACACCCACCTAGCTATATTGTGTGCATTTTGTGTTTTGCAAAAGGTTTTGGTTAGTTATCTATTTTTCCTAAAGTAGACGATAAAAGCATTTTGTAAGTGTGTCTGTTTCGTTCATCAGGATGATCACACCTCCTTTAGTTAGTGTATATTTCCAATCCCGTGCCACATGGGGAGTTTGCTTTAAGAAACAAATTCAAGCACACAGAATTCATCTAGCAGACATGAGGTGCAACATGAGTTACATCAGGTTTGTGTGTAGTAAGGTCTCAATAAGTCAGACTTCACTGGCTACAGATTATAAAGAAAGGGAGCTAAGAACAGTTGGAAGCAATAGATATACCCAGCCTGCGATGAACAACCCCACTGCGCCAAAGGTATCACTGTTGGGTGGCAGCAAAAACTGACCCTACAGAATCAGTATCTTAGTTGTGAAACACTTCTTCTCTCCTATGAAGTCATCTGCCTATCTTTCTCTCCATTTATCTAACTAGCTATCTATCTCTCCATCACTCTCTTGTGCACACAAAAACACAGTCTCAAGCTACTGCAATTGATTTTACAGTTCCCTTTAACTTCTGCTAGACTAAGCCACTGGATAACTCCACACTCCTTGGTGGGTGCCTGGCGAATTTTTACAGAGTTCAAAATCTTTGGTGCAAGTATCAAATAAGCTTTTCCCTAGTATTTTTGTACTCCTTTCTAAGTATGTTTAACAGTCCAGCATTTGATGATATGGAACATAGTCAGGCAGGCATAATGAAATACAGTTACATAATTTGGCAGACACACATATGCAGAGTGACTTGAACCCATGACCTTAAGGTTTTGTGTACCATGCGATCCCGGCACTGTAGCGTAGGTGAGCACATAACATGTGTTTGGTCATATTACATGTTTAAAATGTAATACACAATTAACAGCACAATTATGGGTAATGTGCTCTTTCTGTCATGTACAAACACACTGGCTGAAGCATTCTGAGGAGCTGATAAAATGAACAAGCATGGGTCTTGCATGGGCCTCATGCAGTGAGGGAAAGGGCCAAACTGGGCATGTTTCTTAAAAGAAAAAAAAAAGTGATATTACCAATTACCAGTGAGATGTAAATGTTAATGTTGAGTTAAAAATTATGCCAAGATTCCTAATTTAATATTTTGCTCATAATGCTTAGAAAGCTTATTTCAATTGCTCATTTTTTTCCAGAGCAACCAAATTAGTGATAGCTATCAAGATTTAAGGACAGGTTAGACTGTGTTATGAAACTAAATCACTTACAGAAGCTTTAATTACTACATGTATCCTGAATATGTAGCCTTTGCCTGAGCCTAAACCCAATCCCAACCTTAACCTCTATAAGAGGTTTTCTTACCATTACACTGCCAATTTTCTTCTACAAAGACAGCACTTAGAACATAAGTCCCCCATTTCAGCCATGTTTTTTTCCCATATCCACTCCATGTGTGGGAGTTTGAGTGGACACTGCAGCTACGATGAGGGTCATGTCAGAGGAGCAGAAAGAAACAGGGCATTAGTATTGGTCTTTGAAAGATAGCCCCACTCAACCAAAAGAATTTCCTTCCAACTCTGATCAACTACATCTGTCAGTGACTCCACAGATGTAGTTCACCTTTTATATCATGGACTTCATTATACTCTTTTCTAATGATGACTAATGATGCTGCTGATGATAATTATGAAAGTATTTGTGGCGCTTGCTATTTAGTTTCATAGAACTCTGCTCATGGTTTTAATAGAGTTTAATTATTCTGCAGTTACATCATTCTTTTCACGAACCTTTGTTGTAAACTACAGAATTAACAGCATCAAAAAATGGCAACTTTTTACATTCAATAAACAGAGAAAGCCAAAATAAACTTGGGCATTGCTTCCCTGTGTGGATAAGTATATTCAGGATTACAACCACAGAGGCAATAAGTCAGTCCTATGAAACAAGCCACCCTCATCCCCCCTCCCATCCAGCTCGATTAAATTTTGCCATGATTTCTTGGCTGCTACCTTGAAGGGCTCATAGCTAAAGAACAAACAAATACATCGCTTGAGTCTCAATGCACTTTATAAAGTCTTTGGTGAGGGGTGTGTCACAGAGGGTTCCAGTGTGGAGGGCACAGGGGTTTGAGGTCGCCGAGTAGTTCTGTCCAGATGACTCGATTTGACAGAGTGACAAGAATGACTGGAGCAGGCAAAATGGGTGCGCGGTGTGATGAAACCTGGTGTCAGTTTTGATTGTGCCATGTTGGAGTAGATAAACAGCGAGTCTAATTCGGAATGAGATAAGTTCTCGGCCAGAGACACCGAATATAGCCTGTGCTTTTAGGCTGAATAATAGTCTCATGTGGCTGGCTTTCTCTACACCTACTCAGTAAGCTTGCATAGTCATTATGGTGAAGTGGAGCACAGAGTGAGGTACAGGGGGACTGACACTGCTTACAGCCGAAGTGCTGGGAAAGCATCATGGAATATGGATGATCTCCTATAGGGTCAATACATTTACAATCAAAGCAGTTGAACAACAACATCAATCTCATGGGGTCTGACTCTGCGACAGCAATTTACTCAAAATATATACAACATACCACCACCAAGCTCTGGATGAGACATTATCTTATCAGATGAGAGTCATCTCAGATGAGAAGACTAAATGAGAAAATATGGGTTTTTTTTCTCTCTTGGGAGCACTTTAGGCACGAGGCTTTGTTATCATGATTATCCACCAGGTTACACTGGCCAGCAGTTCTTGCTCAAACAGGGTATGTGGCCAGAGCCAGAAAGCTCAGTCTCAGCACCGAGGAGGCGTAATGGGCACAATGACTGCTGCCAGGACAGAGAACAAGGTCTGCTTCAATTAGGACTGGCTTCAGGTCAGATGGAAGACAGTTTCACCTAACTGTCAGCCACATAACAATATCACATAAGGCCAGCAAGAAGTTTGGACACTGGCTACTCCAGACATCAAAATCTTGACAGTCCTTGGTGCCAATTATCAGGTATTATTAATGTGCTTGCAATGTTACACATTGGAATTGAGTTTGAAGTCTCTGGCTGATGCTGAGATGACATGGGTTGCTGTAATGGTTCCATATATTTGCAAATGGCTGGTATACAAACAAACCATGTTGACAAGTGTCTACTAGGTTTGGAGTCACATGAGAACATATCATTTCTCTCCATGGGAATCGCATTGGCAGCAGACACAAAAGATCCACAAGCTGTAGCCAGAGCTATGATTAAAAAAAGAGGACTGATAACAAATCATGGGATACGTTCACCTCAGACCATGTGTGTCAGAAACCAGACCCACTGAACAATGGTTGATATTTTTTGTTGTTGTTTTTATGTTAGTTTTTAAGGTCACAATTTAAATACTTTATGTCTTCCATGTAAGAAAAAACACAAAAAATATCAAGCCACTGTCACAGGACGTCTACACCAGGGGGTGCTAAAGGGGAGCCGAGGCTGGTTGCCCCTGTCGCTTGTATCACGTGGCACTAAATGTGCCAACCCAGCTCCATTTTCCTCCGAACATGAAGTATGCAGTACCCATGTTAATGAACTATTCCACTGTTCATTGTACTTGTGATCCTTTGATTGGTTACAATCTCAATATGAGAATTAATGCATCAGCACACACCATTCGCCTCCAACAAACAATGATTACAGTCGTTTCTGTAGCCGTGAGTCGCGTCATAATTCATTCCGCAAGACTACTGCCAGAGGATCTGTTTTGTGTGTTTGTGTCAGATTACAATATTTTATTATGCCAATGTATCACTACTCGCGTCATTGTGTTGTAGCAGAAATAACATACACAAGGGTAGTATTATTCCTAAACTGATGACTGTTGCCATTTTCCACTGTGGGGAAGTAGAGCAATATGTTTTCAAACACACTGAAAGAAGGAAACTTATTGGATTTACTCAACTGAATTGTGAACACTGGTTCCACATGAATTGTGTGCTTTAAGAGTTGCTGTACACGTCTGTGTTGTTTCAACAACTCAGCACAATATAATCACATAAAAATGTAATAAATTTAGATTATATTTATTTGGTTTAATACAACAGAGGTACATTCCCAGAAGTTCTTCAGTGCAGTATTTCTACATACACACACTCACACACATATATATATAAGATTTAAAAATGATATTGTTGATCATATATATATATATATATATATATATATATATATATATATATATATATATAGCTTTAATTGCTGATGTTCTTTGTAGTAATCAGAATGGGCTTCAGAGCAGCTGCACTCTTGTAGGCATCATGCAGTGCACTTTAAGGTGAGCTCATCAATACAACAATGCAGCTTCATGCACACAATTCTCTCCACATTATCCAGGGGAGCAAAATCAAAGGCTCTTTGCCTCTCAGCTGTTCCGGCCTCTGAGGTGGACACAGAGACTCCACCTCAGCCACTCAGCTGTTTCGCGCTGGCTGCAGAGTTTTATCAGTTATTGTGAAGTGAAGGCGTTCCACCCGCCGCTTGTAACCACTCACAAGTCACTGGTACTGAGGTGGACATCTACACGTTTGTGTAGCACATGCTGCTGGCCAAACAGAGGCCACCAAGCAGGCACTACCAGTGTTCTGATCAACTGGGAAAGGGAGAATGTGCAGGCTTGAAAACAAGCTATGCCCAAAAGCTAGGGCAGATTAGGCAAACAGAAGAAACTTCTCCCGGACCACCTTCAAATGGAATTGTGTCTGATAGAAAGTGCTGAGATACTTACAGTGCTTCAGAGTTGTTGTTTTTTTTTTTGTTTGTTTTTTTAAGGTCGCGGGACTCACCAGGGAGCACTTGTGAGCAGCACTGCAAAATGAATCTCTGCTGGCTCATGCAAAGCAAAGAAGTGAATTTCTAACATCCTAAGCTAAGGAGAAGACAGTGGCAGAAAGCCACGTTCTCCGGCACTGCAGCAGGAAAAGAGAGACCAGGAAATGACCTCTGCTGGTACCTGTCAAAAAACACCCCCCACGCCCCCAGCGCACCATCGCTGGTTTGTTTGCAGAAGCGGATAATGCGTCTGGATTCCCCCTTTGGATTCTCTGGGCATGCTCTAGAATCATGCGTTTTGCCCCTAGCTTTTCATGGCTGATGCCTGCTTAAACTTGTGCTGACGTATATATACACGCGTGCACACACAGACATGCTCAGCAGCTGGTGTGCATGAGACACGTATGCAGCTCTCGCATCTAGGTGGCTACATGGACTAACTTTAATAGGGAAGCAGGCCCCTTTTGATGGCTTGAGGTGTGAGCTTGCCTTCCCATGGCACTCAGCATTATAATGCTCTTGCATTTCTTGGAATCTCATTGAGAGTGCAGGAAAGATCGAGAGAGAAAGACAGAAGCAGAATGAGCGAAAAGAAGGGGGAGAGGGAGGCACAGAGACACAGAGACCCTGAGGGAGAAAGACACGGAGAGGGGGAAGGTGGGATTTATATAGCCGTCTGTTTGATCTGCACAAATCCAGAAAAGCAGGGGATTACTTATGCCCACTTACAGCTCGTCAGTGGAGCAGGCCTTCCCTCAACACTACTGTAAACATCTAACTCAGTAGAGGAAGGTCGAGCTTAGAACATGCATGAATTCATGGGCTCACAACAACAGCTGTCTCTCCTTTTGCAGCACAGGCACTGACAGAGTAGGTGGAATGCTAAGTGCGGGTAAGGTTACCAGAGTTGGCCAGCTAAATATTGCCTGTTGCTACTCCGAATCAAATGGCTTTTCAGTTCTGTAACATCGGTCAGGGGGCTTTCTATTTTAAAACATACTTTAAAAAACCACACTCACAGGTTAAGAGACAAGGTAATGTGAGTCTAATGTGAGATAAAAACAGATGCTTATGATATCTCCACATACACTGGTTGAAGAACAGGAGAAAAGAAGTGTTACCATCCAACTAATATGTAGAACATCAGTTATTGTGAAATGACAGGCAGAATGGGACACCACACTATCACCAACTCAAAGTACTCAAGCAATATCACAAAACTAGTGACTGATTACATGATCCTGGTTTATTGGCATACGGGGTACACCAGAGCCAAATGCAAGTGGGACTTTACCTTTCAAAGCAGGGCCAATACTTCCTATTACTTTGTTCCATTTTAAAGAGCAGAAGCACATACACACACATACACACAACCTCGCTGTTATGCCAGTTAGCGCATCCCCCTCAAGCATTTGCCAAATCAGTCCCCAAACCAAGTTTCAAGTGACTTTTATCTTTTCCAAAAATTGACCACAAAAGCTTACAAAATGGGCCTTGAGCAGATCGAAGGGGAGAGAGAAGGGGGTAAGAACGCCTTAAGTTTCCTACCGTTTGATGTTCGAGTGTTAAATCCTAGGTCCTGGAGACGTCTACTGAGTCCGGTGTCTGACGGCCTATTTTTAGAGTTTCCTTCCTAAACCGTATATGGTTGTCTCCACCTCCACATGCTAATTTACCCAGCATAACAACGGAGCGAGGCCGAATTCAGCTGTCTGGACTTATCACCATGCTTCAGTGTGCAGCCAGACTCCATGCCTGGGCTACCCAGTTATTTAATGGCTCTTATTATACAACAGGAGAAGTACTTCCTCTCCCACAGGCAGTCCTAATAACACTGCTAGGTGAAACGATGTTGGCATAGTCACTCCAACTGACGTGACAATACTCTTGCAGAATACTTTCTTCTTTCTTGCCTTAACTTTGCTCCAACTCTAAAGCTGGTCTAAGATAATATACATAAAAACTGAACAGTATATATATCAACTAAATCACATGGGAACATAGCTAGAATTTACCAGCAAACAAATGAACTTGTGATTTAGTGCAAGCGACACAGTAACATTGTCTGAAGAGCCCTGAAGGTGTGCTTAAAATTTGTGGTATTGGTGTCGATTATGGGCTTCACACTTTTAATCCCAGCGTAGGGAAGCCGGTCCCATTCTTGGCATTACTGCTGCAAGCCTTTGGGCAGGGGAGTGAAGGCTGGTGGATAATTCAATGAGCCGGACTCTGCTACAAGCACCCCACAGCCCTCGCTAGCAATTAAAAGGAGCAGCACAATGTCTACCAGTAAGACAGACATCAGGAAAATCGATACTGCAGGGGCAAAAGGAAAAAAGAGTCCTGGCAACATACCCATGCAATGTATGGGCATAGATTACATTTTATGGGTTTTTTTCTGTGAAACATTTCACGCATGAACATAATCAGTAGTCATGGATTCATTCAGTGGAGCTGTTTGCCATTGGCAGATGGGATTTGTCCTCCTTGGGAGTAAGGTAATGTTTGTGTACGCCACTATTAGGAAACATCACCAAATCTTTGGTGTGGTAATGTCATGTTAAACAAATATTTACAAATCTGTACCAGGGAAGGGAGTCACCCTGAGGCTCTTACCTTTCACTTATTCTCTGCAGTCATGTGCATATGTTAGGGAAAATGCATTGACAATATGTTCTAGGCGGAAAACCTCTCTCATCTGTCATCTTTTTTTTTCATTGCTACACTGGCCTGCAAGCAGCAATAGCCTGAGCACTGGAGCAGAGCCCGATCCCCTGCTGATTCGCTGATTCCTTTCCTGTCAGCTGTTGTTGCTACTATGAGAACTGAAGGTGATATCAAGTGGGCTTTTGTCAACCAAGTATTACTAATGAGGCCTTGCCCATCAGCTCTCATTCATCCTGTTTGTGGACGGGATTGACGAGGTGTTTGGGTCTTCATGTGTTGTTTTCTTCCTCCCTTTTTGGGTCGCATGACTCCCAAAGGGGACCCTCTCCCCAACCCCCAACCCCCCCCCCCCCCCCCTCAGCTTGGGGGTGTTCAGAAGTGAGAGAGGGGCCAGAAAATGAGATTCTCTCATCACCCTGACAGTGGGCTTGTAATCACACAGCCAGCTGTTGAAACACATCCAAAATGCCCATTCCATTCTCCCCATCTGAAGAAAAACATGATATTAAAAGAGATTATGTTTATTACAGGTGCAGATAATCCGTGCTCAGATTTGCAGGCTGTGACACCAGTGTTGACTTTTTGGGCATCCATGTATTTCATGCCTCATATTACGGCAATCATTTATATGTGATGTTATCTGCTCTCAGGGATATTTGCTGTGAATTAGAATATGAAAAATGGAATGCAGCAGGATGCAGAGGCCAAGGCTCCCATGTTTATTGCTGTGACTCTTGGTGGTACTAAGGGGAGGTAAGAAAAATGAGTCATTGTGCTGACTCGATCCCTGCCAGCTATGTCACTTTTTGGTGTTTTTGGAAAAGATCATAAAAAGCAGAGAGAAAAGACTCTCTCATGTTGACTGAATGATATTTCACTGACAGTAAGGGACATTCATTTCCCACGATTCCAGTGACATCTGATTACTTTTTCTTTTTTTTGATAATGTACATACTTAGTAAATTCTGTTCTATGTGATAGACTGTTCAGTGTGCACTGATCCATTTGCACTCCTAAGCATCCCACTAGTTGGATGACTACTGGAGACTGACCATGCATGTAATTTGCGGAGTGTTATAATATGTTGGCATGTTTATCAATAATTGCTTTCTAACAGTTTAGTGTCACCTCAGTTAATGAGGATGCAAATTGGGTCTAATAAACAGTTCAAAGTGTTCATTAAAGCCTCATCTAACAGCAATACAGCAAGGCTTTTTCCCCCATCAGCTTGCAAAGAACATAGGCTAAAACAATCCACTGTTAAGGGTTTTATTTTTTAGAATAACAAAGATTTTGAGAGGTTGCTTCAGCACAGAATTTCCAAAAACACACTCAGGCAAACAAGTGGGGAGATTTTCAATCTTCTAAACTACATAGATTTCTGAAGTCAAGGACCAGCTGCCTTCATCCAAAAGAACCACATTTAAAAGCCTGATTGTATTTGCACTCTCTGTAAATTATAGAGTTAAAAGTTCTGTTGTTTTGTCTCACATTAAAGTAAAAGCTTTCAAATATGGAATTTGAAAGGCGTAATCAAGTCTCAATAGAAATGGACTGGAAAATAGATGGAAAATAGATCAAATTTTGACTTCGGCATTTCTTAGCTGCTCTACAAACAACATCCGGACTAAACGGAACTGAAACGTTGTGACACGCCTTCACGCTGTGATTGTTAGCATAATGCTGCAAACACTCCACAAAGAGCACTTTGTTCTTTCAGCACCAAGTAGGAAAACTTGCAATATTATGTGCTGGCCCTCCCAAGTCCTCCTGGGTCCAGCAGCTGCCCTCTCCCTGTATCCAGTGGGTCCTGTGGTGCAACGTAATTTGTTTCACACCGAGTAATTAACCATCCTCAGTGACGGCCGTTCAGTGGGCTCTGGCAGGTGCTGAGGAATGTGTCCCTCATTGTATACAGGCCCGGCAAAGCATACACCAAACGGGTGTTAGCCTACCCCATGGAAGAACAAGAATGAAGGGAGACAGAGAGAGAAAGAGAGAGTGAGAGTGTGTCTGTGTGTGTGAGAGAGTAAGAGAAACAGGGCACACGAAGAAGCACTTTCTCCTGTTCTGGTCTGCCGCGTTCCTAACGCGACCTTTTTCAGCTGACACTGATTTTATTGGCCGAGGAAGATGAGACTGCAGTGGACCAGCCACAGTTTCTGGCACGAGACCCAATCAATGTGCTGCTCATGAACAGGACAGCTTTTCCTTCCAACTTCATGAGGTATGATATGAATGTAAAAAAGAAAAAGACACACAAGAAAGGTCATCCCTGGTATAGAAAAGAACTAATATTTTTCCTACTTGGCTAACACTTGACATTATAACTATAAACCCACTGAAGTTACCTTAATAAATGTTAACATTTTAGACATTAATGATTGAAGAGGATTCTAAATACTGGGGTAAAAATGAGAAGGTTTCAGTATAATTAACAGCATGAGCCAATCAGATGGGTTTACTAATATGCCTTTAGATATTTTCCATCAAGTAATATTTCAATCTAGGTGATTCAGGGAGCCTTGTGACATGCACCTCAGGAAAAATAAATGAACTCAATGTTTTTAGTCCATTTTGAACATTAGTCCATTATAGCATTGCCAATAGCATAATATTATTGGGCCAGTAAACATCTTTAGGATGAATATACATACCACTGAGTCAATGCCATCATCAGCAGTAGTTAGTAGTATTAGGGCCAAAGTCATAGCATGGTAATGAACAGGTGGTTTCTTTTTTCCGGTTTGTGCCGAAATTTTTATTGGAGTCATATGCTCTTTAGGTCTTATTCTAACCCAGTTTGACCTTAACTAGAACCTCAGAGGTTCCAGTGTGCTGGCAATCCCACATTCTCATAATATTCTATTTGAATCCAGTGAATAAAATAAAAGAAGAAAGGACGAAAAACATCCCCAGTCCTGAATACCCTTTTGTGCTTAACCTTGGGCTCCATCCCCAGCAGTCTCTCTCCTGTTCACACCACAGCACATCTGAAGAGCAGTGCCTACTGCTTTAATGATGCTGCTCACACTACTCAGTTGCTGCTATGATATTCAGTCAAATATGAGAAATACTATTGCGCACCTGCTCAAGAGCCACACATGGCAACATTATTTCACATTCCATTATCTAGACCACTCTGAATCATCTCAGCCAAACAAATGAGGGATCCCCTCTCATAATGGTTCCCCTCTCCAAAACAGTTAACATGCATTACAGTCAGAAGAGTGTAAGCATCGTAAAAGGCCTCCATCAAACAGCTGAGAGGAGCCTCCCGAAACCAGCCAATGCTCTCACACATGATCTTTAGCCTCCTGCTGATACCCTTCAAAGATAGCAAGGGGAAAAAAGCCCTGTGATTGCAGGGGCCACTCGCGTTTATGCGCTTCATCAAAAGGAGAAAGCAGGTGCCCCATGTAGCTTTTCTCTCAGCACTGACGCTTCCTGAGACATTGCGGATCTGACAGCTCTGTCACGTGAAAGTGATCTAAACATTCTGATGACAGACTAGGACCTACTGCAGCGACGGATGGGGAAAAGTACAGAGCCATCTCTTTAACTTTTTTTTTTTTTTTTGTCTTTGAAAGTAAGCTATTAAAATTAATGTGTGCTTTTTTCTCTTTAATTTGTGGAAGTAAGTGGGGAAGATACTTCTACATGTACCAAACAAATGCAGAAGGAACTTAACACTGTTGATTTTAGCTTATGATTAAAGGGTTAGAGGCTTGACTCAAGGAATAAGAAAGTTTCAATTTCATAAACCAAAACTCGAAGGATATGTTTAAAAATATATTTTTTCTTTGTAAACCTCACATTTGAGGTTGGGGTGTAGCTAGGAATTCTGGGCACTGAAAGAATATTCCTCTGGGTAACCCATCCCTTTAAAAAAATCATCTCTTTACTGTTTATATACCCACTGGGCACTACACCATACTAGAACTGGGTAAGACAGAACAGCATTAATTCTACATGCCATGAATTACACAATATGTTGGAAACATTGATTTAGGATGTTGGTCCATGTTGCCATGATAGCATCATGGAATTGCTGCACATGTTCATGCTGTGAATCTCATGATCTACCACATCTTAGAGGTCCTAAACATCTAGTGACTGGGGAAGCCAGTAGAGTACACTAAACTCAAGGTCAGTCATGGAACCAGTTTTTAGATTCATTTCACTTTGCAGCAAGACATATTTCATCCTGAAAGTAACCATTATGAGATGGGTTGTGGCCATAAAGGAATGCATATGATCAGCAACAATACTAGGCAGTGGTATTCAAACAATTCCCCATTAGTGTTAGCCAACCTCCCACCCCACCCCCCCAAAAAAAATTCCCATCCCCAGCCTGATCTGCTGACACAAGGCAATTCCTTGGAGTTGTGCTGTTCACGCCATACTGACCTTACCATCTGGATGACACAGCAGAAACTGAGGTTCATCACTCCAGGCAACGTTTTTCCAGTCTTCAACTGTTTAGTTTCAGTGAGCATGTGCCCACTGTAGCCTTATATTCCTGTTCTTGGCTGACGGGAGTGAAAAACAAATTGGCCTTCTGCTGTCGTAGACCATCCAGCTCAAAGTTTGATGTGTGGTTTGATTCTGAGATTTTATTCTGTTTATCAAGGTTGAAAAGAGCTGTTTTAACACTCTCCTCTTCATGTGAAGTTAGGCTAGTAGTTAGGCTATGTAGTTTTAAACACACGGTTCAGATTGGAAATGTGCTTCCTCATTTGTTAAAGAAAACATACCTTGAACCCAAAAGACCAGTTCTGACCTGTTTGCTTAATTTATTTGCTTTATTTGATTAATAGTTTCCTGATTTAGCTAGACTACCTAAATAATTAAAAATATCTAATCATAGAGAGATGACAACAACGTCTAGACAGTTCTTCATCAAATTTTCATTGTGAATGCATATTGCAAAAGTCTTCAGAGACATAACTTGGTTAACTAGCTAGCTAATGTTAGCTCCCTACCACTACACAGGTAGCTAGCTATAGTTAGCTAAAAAAAATAATAATAATAATAATTGATTATTGCTTGCACTTGTCAGCTAAAATTTCTGATAAACTCACTTTTCTTAGAAAATAAGTTAGAATCTGTGCCTCTAAAGTGCTCCTCTTAAAACTCTGTTGTCAATCAAACTTCAATCAAATCGAAAATGCAGCAGAGAAACAAAATGGGGCTGTGGTTTGGAAAAGTACTTTCATGAACAATGAAATAATGATTATCGTGTTTGTTATTATTGTTATTGGTGGTGTTGTTGTTGTTTCTGTTGCTATTTTATTTAACTCCAGAGCAATGCATTGTGTTTTACAGTATACATTAAATTCATACATGCTACTAAATTTTTGTGACTGTCCCACCCCCTCCAGATGTGCTAAGCAACCTTTCCTTTGCTGATCTACAAGCATTTTCTCCTTATTAGTGCAAGGCTTGCTTTGAGGCTCAGTACATCTGACAAATAATAATGAAAGGCAAGCTAGTTTTAAAGCAGGTTCTCTCTCTCTCTGTGTGTGTGTGTGTGTGTGTGTGTGTGTGTGTGTGTGTGTGTGTGTGTGTGTGTGTGTGTGTGTGTGTGTGAGTGTGAGTGTGTGTGTTGGTCTGTGTGATCCCAAATGTCCAGCAGTGCCAAACACAGGCTCGTTTTTGTCCAGATTGCATCTTGCTGTTTGCTTAGAGAGTGCTAACTCGCTCTGGTGAGGTGCAGCTGCTGAAAACAGCATGTGGGAAGGGGAGTAAGTGTGTAATTACAGAGAAGCACATGAAGATGTAGAGTTGGCAGATGATAACAAGTCATTTCTGTCCAGTATGTTGCACTGGTGTGTCTCAAAAAAAAAAAAATGGTAATGGAATTCAAATGTCACAATAGCTAACTGATCCTAGGTCTGAGAGGGCTGCTCCACTCAACCTGATCCGGGGTAAAGTAATGTCTCACTTTTGTACTCTACTGGTACTATTGCCAAGTATCAGGAAAACACTGGGCTACTCTGAAACTCATCAGCCTAAGAGGTCTCACTGGGATCATCCTCTTCTGATGCTGTCTACGATCTACTGGTGCACTCTCTCCACCACATGCCACAGCAGGTATGGTCAGGAGAAGCTATTTCAGTCAATTATGAGACAGCCTCCAGTAAAATAAAAATCTCCAGTAATATAACAATAATGCAGGTATGCTAGTAATTTAGTGTAACCTACTGCAATGTTTACTGTGTATGTTTCAACGAGTTGCGTTTTTACACCAAGAATATTTGCATGTGTAATGGTGAGCGGTTAGGAGGCAGACGCATGTATGGAGAAGAGCGAGATTTATTGTGGGCAAATCCAGAGTAGTAATCACTATAACAGTCTAGGGTCAATTTATCAACATGTAGAGTCTGGGAATACATGATTAACTAAATGAAACAAAACACTCGATTACAAAAGGGAAGCTGGATATAACAAAGAGGCTAGGATAAAAGAAGGCTAGAATTAACCCACAGCTAGGAATTACAAACAAGGGCAAGTAGTCTCACACACAGGAACTTGGATTAACAATGACCAGCAACAAGATGGCACAAACACAGGGATTAAATACTTGATCTAATGAGCACTAAACAAGACACAGGTGCAGCTCATGAGGGGAGCAGAAAACGAAACTAATGAACAGAACCACAACAAGGAAGTGAAGCAAAACAAAGACATGAGACATGAAAACCATGGAGAGAGGGACGCTAGGAGGGTGGCCAATCATGACAGCATGAATGCATTGAATGAATAAGGTTCATTAGCACAAATTATTTAACTGTTATTTTATCTGAGTGAAAGCAAGCTTTAATAAACTTTCAGTATCTTATTTTCGTTGTAAATTATTATAATATCATAGTTTTTGTTGTCTTGCCAAGATGTGCATAGATGCTTAAAGTAAAACTTCATAGGTTCTACTTAAAATGTGAATGTGCAGTGTAGGGACCAAAATAGGTAATTACCTCTCCAAAAGCAAGGTGAGAATTACAGTTTCCTCAGCAACACTTAAGAATGCCATTCCAAGATTTCATCCGTGGCACCAGGTCTCACAATCAACGGCTGGTGAGCTACAACTCTCTAAACACATATGTTGGCACGTATTCTCTTTCCTCATGTCTAAATTGACTGTGTCGTAAATATAGTCTCGCCAACGATCATCTCTGCCATACTCCCGTTATAATAAGCATGCAAATCGTTAACAGCGTTGGGGTGGATATTTGAGAAGCATATGGCAATATTATGGAAGGAGGAAAACATGCCCGGTAAGACAATTACATTTGATTTGATTGAGGTGCCTCAATCCATTACACAAAGCAAGTCTGTACAATCGCTTTCTTAAGATTTTGGAATATGCTGAGGAGATTGCAGGAGAGAAATACTGGGGAACAGCTTGCTGCGTGTCAAGAAGCAGGCAATGACAATACTAATCGTTAAATGGATATGATAGCGCCTCTAGTCTGTGCATGAAATTCACCTCCAATAGTTTTCTGGTTCATGTAGCTGGGAGAAAAGCTTAATGTGATATTCCTCAACATTTTTATTTGTTTTGATGCAACTGTGGATGTTCTGCTGGTTAGCAGGCTGGTGCTTGGTCATTAAAATCACCAAGCCTTCACAAACTATTAAGGAAGATGTTATTCCAACTTTTTAAAATAATATTTAATCTAATTTCTGTACACATATGTTTTGTTTGAAAGGATTCACTAACAGTATTAAGATAAATACATGAAAGTGTTTAAATCATTTTTAAATCTATGATTCCTGAAAATAAGGAGAGGAAAGCAGAAATTAATAGACACAAACAAACTGATATAACAACTGATAATTTTACTAGAATGTTTGAAAGTGGCAAAATTAATTTTGCTCCCTATCTTTTTTCTCTCAAATGTTTTTTTTTTTGCCTTAAACCTTAAATTCAGCCTTTTGTTAAACTGCACTGGACTATAATCCTGTTAGATATTAGCATTTTAATTGCACACTGGTGTCTTGGCACTTTCATTTGGAACATGTCCCATGCCATGAAATTGAGAATTAGCTGTCTCCCACTCCACTGTAGACCAGTGACACCGAGGACATCTGAGGATCTCCTTATACCAGAGCTAAACAGTGAAGTGGGTTTTTATTCTTTCCAACAAGGTCTTACCATTTACAAATGTCACAAATGTCATTGTCATTGAGCAGCGTCTTCTTTTCTGTGTTAGGTGAGCACAGGGGTATAAAGGTCATCTGCCATTAGGCATAACACATAAAGAACTCCCCCAAACTCACAGCAGTGTCTTATGTCAGCCCCCATGTAAATGTAGCCCGCGTGCCCTGGCTTATCCTCCACGTCGCAAGATGAATCAGTAGTCACATCATGAGCTAAAGTTTGGCTGAAATTGTGACATGGAAAGAATGTTAAGCAAGAACTGATAAAAAGGCAGGAGTGCAAAGCAATAAGAGTGCCTGAGTTGCAACAATGGATTACCACAGAGAAAAACAGAACCCCCACCTAGAAGAAATAAACAATGAGAGTATATAATCTATATATGCCCTAAAGTATTTTAGTTATTGAGTTCAAGTGTTTCAAGCACACTAATTGTGAAAGTGTATAAAATCAAGTACATATTTGTATAAAATTAAGCACATAACCATATCTTCCTAATCTTCATAGACAAACATTGGCAGTAAAATGGTACATACTGAAGAACTCAGTGACTATAAACATGGCACTGTCGTGGGATGCCACCTTAAACACAAGTCAGTTTGTGAAGTATCTACCCTGCCACACCTGCTCTGGTCAACTGAAAATGCATTATGTAAAATGGAAGCGTGTAGCAACATCAACTGTGCAGCCATGAGGTAGCAGACCACGCTAACTCACGAGCAGCACCATAGAGTGCTGAAGTGAACAGCACATAAAGATCCCCTCTGCTCTGTTGCATCATTGACTACAAAATTCCAAACTGCCTACATCAGCACAAGAACAGTGCATCAAGAGATTCATGAAATGGTATTCCATTGCCAAGCAACTGCACATAATCCAAAGATCAATATGCACAATGCCAATCATTTGCTGGAGCACAACACTGGACTCTCAGTGGAAATGTGTTCTGTGAAGTCATGAATTACATTTCAGGATCTGGTAGTCTGATGGACAAATCAAATCTAGGTATGGTGGATGTCAGAACAACACTACCTACTGAAATGCATAGTGGATTTCATACTGAATACTGTAAAGTTTGTTGCAGGAGTGATAATGATCTGTAGTTGTTTTGGGTTGTTTGGGCTAGGCCCCTTAGTTCCAACAAAAGGTAAACATAATATTATAGTATACAAAGACATTCTAGACAGGTTTATGCATGTAGCTTTGTGGCAGTAGTTTGGGGAAGGCCCTTTCCTGGTCTCTATGCACAAAGTGAGGTCTATAAAGACTTGCTTTGATGACTATGGTGTTGAGAAACTGCAGTGGCTTGCACAAAACCCCACTGAGCACCTTTGGGATGAACTGAAGCATTCACTGCAAGCCAAGCCTTCTCGCCCAGCATCAGTGCATGACTGCATCAATGCACATTTGACTGAAAGGGCACAAGTTTACACACATTCTAGAATCTTGTGGAAAGCCTTCCAAGAAAAATAGAGGCCGTTAGAGTTGCAAAGTAGGGGGCCAGCTCCAACGCCCATGGTTTTGGAATGGGGTGACAAACAAGCTAATTTAGATGTGATGGTCAGGTGTACTCATATTTTTGGTCATTGTGTGTGTGTGTGTGTGTGTGTGTGTGTGTGTGTGTGTGTGTGTTCATATATATTGTTGCTAATATTATATTATATTCAGCAATCATACAAGAATTATAATGCAAAAGTAAACTTAAAAAGAGTTTTCTGTTAACAAACTATATATATATATATATATATATATATGGACAAAAGTATTGGGACACACCATAGAATTCTGCCACACTGTCTGCCTTTGTGAAAGAATTGGTCATTAAGTAGTAGACCACGTAAAGTTACAGAGCAGGGTTGCCAAGTACTGAGATGCATAGAGCATAGAAGTTGCCAGTGCTCTGCTGACTCCAAATGGTGTCTGGCATTAACATCAGCACAAAAACTGTATGCCAGGAGCTTCATGGCCTGGGTTTCCATGGCAGAGCAGCTGCATGCGTGCGCCAAGCACAATGCTAAGTGTCAGATGGAGTGGTGTAAAGCACGCTGCCACTCAGCTCAGGAGCAGTGGAAACGTGTTTTGTGGAGTGAAGAATCATGCTTCTCTATCTGGCAGACTGATGAATGAGTCTGGATTTGTTGAATGCCAGCAGATTGCTACCTGTTTGACTACACTGTGTCAACTGTAAAGTTTTGTGTAGGAAATATAATGGGTTTTTTAAGGGTATGGCTTATGTCCCTTAGTTCCACTGAAGGGAAATTTTAATGCTTCATCAGACCAAGATATTTTGGACAACTGTATGTTTCTTTGTGGGAGCAGTTTGGGAAAGGTCCTTTTCTGTTCCAGCTTGACTGTGTCTGATTGCACAAAGCAAGGTCCATAAAGGCATGGTTGGGTGAGTGTGGAAGAACTTGTGAGTGGCCTGCACAAAGCCCTGACCTCGTCCCCATCCAACACCTTTGGGATAAACTGTAATGGAGATTGTGAGCAAGGCCCTCTCTTCCAATATGAGTGTCTGATCTCACAAATGCTCTTCTGGATGATTAAGCAAAAATTACCACAGACTAAAATCTTGTATAAAATCTTCTCAGAAGAGTGGAAGCTGTTATAGCTGCAAAGTGGGGATCAACTCCATATTAATGTCAATGGATTTAGAATGGGATGTCCTAAAAGCTCCTGAAGGTATAATGTTGTAATGTGTAAGTGTCCCCAAACTTTTGTCCATATAGTGTGTGAGTGTATATATATATATATATACACACATAAAAAGCTAATGATTCCAAGTGAGTAACTGCAGAGTTATAACAATCCCTTTGTGTGCCTTTTAAGCCTAAGTAAGCTAATTCAGCTTGTTGATGGGCATTAGTCAGTAGTAGAGAGTAACACAAGAAAGACGCCTCTGTCTATTGGCCATGTGCTATGTGGATGATAAGGCATGCAGCTTGATCTGTCATTGGTCATAAGGTTGGGGTGGTGAGGCGAGGGGTTCGGTGCTCCACTGTGTCATCTGTCAGGTGCTTGAATCTCCCTTTGGTTAAGATAGTCTAGCCAAAGGTGAAACGATAGCAACTGGCAACACTACATATTCATTACCATATCTAAGTGGTTGGGGGGGGGGGGGTGTCTGCCTCATGACATTCATGAGGAGTTCTTTCTCTCCTTATCTTTCTCTCTCTCTTTCCTCTCTCTCTTTCTCTCCCATAATGCAGTCTAAAATCTCCCAGGGCCATACTAGGCAGATGAAGTCAGAAATCACATTAACCTTTGAATGCTTAAAACCAATGTCCCATTCTTAATTGGTGCTAATTTGTTCCCAATTAGTCCTACATTATTTTTCCTTCCCTTCCTCTGTCAGTCATCTTTTTTCTTCTCATTTCATCTGGTAATTCTGTGTTACATGATGTCTAGAACAGCTCCATTGTTCATACATAACAGGCTTTGTCTGCTGAGACTATATTTCTATCTTTCCTTATTTCAGGCCTGCACTTCTTGACAGATTTCTTATCTTATTTGCTTTTTAACAAGCTCCTACCCTCTAAGGGCTTTTAAGGCTCAGATCTAATTCATTTGTCTAGTAAATATGATCTGACTGCAGATTTTCTGCACTTGCCCCTATAGACCTATAAGAGTTTCAAGTCAAAGTGATTCAAATCAGGCCTTGGCTACATTTTCACATTTAACACCTTTAATTAACAGACAGACAAACATAATCTTCAAAATTTGTGTGAAATTAATCGTAAACATAAGAGATTGCCTTATCTATAATGTATGTGCCTTCTTACAATTCCTAGAAAGGATTTATGATATGTCCATATGCATTAAAAGCATCATTGAATTAGTTTTTCACATCTTTTTATTAATCATATATTTCCCTGGACCTTTTGCACAGAGTCAACTCAATAAAACATTGTTTTGTTTTCAACCTTGTGGGCAACCTCATGCTCTCTTTTTGGCTGTCCATTATAAGTAAATAAGACATTGGCTGTCATATATTCATATGCCGTTGTTCTGGCCCTCTGGGTCCGCTTCATGCAAAATAAGTATATAAGGCTCTTCAATCATGTGCCAGAATCTATGGGAAAGCAACACTTTTTCATGCAACAGGTCCCCCAGCACATTGCACTAAGCATCAATAACTGATGTGAAATCTGAAGTACCACACTTGCACATCAGGGATGTGTCTGCCTCATCGCAGGCAAATGAAAGCTATAGAAACAGGGAGGGAGAGAGAGAGAGAGAGAGAGAGAGAGAAAGAGAGAGAAAGAAAGAACTTCATAAGCAGTCCAGATGCACAATGCATGACATAAAGTCACCATGAAAGGGGTCCCCAGCCCCAATAAAACTACAGGATCCACAAGGCTGCTTTACGACATACAAAGGGGTGTGGAGGGTACTTCAAATCCACTTGTTCTGTCTTTATAGAGCACTTGGGCCTGAAGGATACTGGGGCCAACATAGCTCCCTCTGCACAAGTCTGCCTTTACAGGTGAACAGAGACTTTTAATGTGCATTTCAGAGGAGGTGTAAAAATGTTCTATGATTAAAATCATATCAGGAGAGAGGCCATAACCAAAGGAACTCTGAAATATTAATAAGTTTTGAAATCTGTCCTAGTCTATGCATCCCTGAAGGGTTGTATCAGTTCCAGAAAGGTTACTGTTAATTATACTAAGGAATGAGTTATTGCATTAAATAGTTACAGTACAGTAAGTTACAGTAATTCTTTTGCCATTAGTACATTTGAATAAGTGACCAATATTTGTCACTGCAGCTCTTGATGATTCAAATGACACTCTCTGTCATGGATAGCTCCTCGCTCCACGAGTCACGTGGTATGGCCCACCGGGTGCAGGGGGATTCACATGTGTGTCGTTTGTAACCACAACCTTCGTGATAGCATACATCTGCAGTGGGTTTAGTGTTCTGTGTCCGTCTGTATATAAACCCCTGCTAGTGTGTGCATTGTTGTTGGTCATTGCTTGTTGATGTCTGTTGCTGTTTGTGTAGCCAGTGCTAATGTTTGTGTAACCACTGTTAATATTGCTGTAGCCTGTATTGATGTTCATGCTGTTTGAGCCAGTTAACATGTAGTCATGTCCAGCGTTAATGTTGTGTTTGAGTGCCACCATTATCATATACGTTCAATGTCAATAAATGTCTGTCAAATTCAAGGGAGTCTGTGCGTCCTGTTCTGCACCCGGAACTCTCCCAATGTTCTGCTTCTCCTTGTATGACCATAAAAACAATAAATATACAATATTTATAAATGTGTTTAAAATCTTTTAATTTGTATAAAAGTGTGAAAAATGAAGAAAAGGAATTGCAACTCTTTTCTGTATGCTACGAAACAATATTAATGAATTAGCAATAGTGCATACCATTATTTACATTTACATTTTACATTTACAGCATTTAGCAGACGCTCTTATCCAGAGCGACTTACAAAAGTGCTTTGTCATTTACTCATAGAATATATCCAAGTACAGTATAGTAGGTTAGAATTAAACATACCAATGAACCAGAATACTGTTGAATACAGGGATGAATGCTGATACCTAGAAGTGCAAAATACATAAGGTCTATCTTAAACAATGATAAGTGCTATAAACAATTAGTGCTAGGGTTTGTTAAAAAGCATAAATAAAGCCCTACAATAAGTATTAAATTAGTCAGTCAATAAGGGAGGAGTGTCAGTTGTCCTTTAAATATTCTACAAATAGATGTGTCGTCAGTCTACGTTTGAAGACTGCAAGGGACTCTGCTATCCAGACAGCTAGCGGGAGTTCATTCCACCATCTTGGAGCCAGGACAGAAAATAGCCTCGATGCTTGTCGTCCATGAGACGTGAAGCAAGGTATTTCAAGCCGAGCCGTACTTGAGGTTCGAAGTACTCGAGGTACAGATCAGGCTTTGACAATTGACCTCATGTATGAAGGGGCTGGTCCATTTTTGGATTTGTAGGCAAGCATCAAGCATTTTAAATCTGATGCGTGCAGCTACAGGGAGCCAGTGAAGAGAGCGCAACAGTGAAGTAACATGTGTGAACTTCGGAAGATTGAAGACCAGTCGTGCTGCTGCACTCTGGACAAGTTGTAGAGGTTTGATGGCTCTTAGAGGATGACCAGCAAGTAGCGAGTTGCAGTAGTCTAGCTTTGAGATCACAAGAGACTGCACAAGCACCTGAGTAGCTTCCTGTGAAAGAAAGGGTCGAATCCTTCGTATGTTACAAATGAGGAATCTGCAAGACCGGGTTAGATTAGAAACAAGACTGGAGAATGACAACATTATTAGCACTTTCCTTGATTGTAAACACTTTATGATGTATGTAGACTTTGTCCCAATGTATCAGCAGTCTAAGCTGAGGCTTGACCCTCTCAGCATTCCTCCCCTGACCATAAAGATACCAGTGGGATTTTCCTACAGAGCAATATGGTTGATCAAGCTTTAGCAATGAGAGCTTCCCATGGTGAAGTGTGCCTTAGTGAGCTGTGTCTTATCTAAGCTCAAAAACATTAAAGAAAAAGAAAACTCATTTCAAAAAGCTATAATTAAATGATGTAGCTGACTTGACAGTCTCAGACAAGCCTATATTTTATTAATCTAAATTAATGAGGAAAAGCTCCCTTTATTGCAATGGTTTATTCATTTTAAGTTGGGAACCTTGGAAAAATACAGGCTGTTAAAAGAAGAAACAGAAGATGTGAGTTTCCATGTTGGCTTTAAAAAAAGCTTTTTTCATGGTATAATTTTTAATAATTGTGTTCATGAGAGAAGACAGAGCAAACTTTTTATAAAGGAAGAAACACTCATTCTTTTGAAGAAAAACCTATTTTGATCTGTTTCAACCTGTAAAGATGTGGCTTCCTCTCCGTAACCAGGAGAGTACATTTAGGAGAGTACATTTTAGCAGAGTATATTTAGGTTATCCAACTTGACAAATTTAAATTCAAATGCAGAAGTAAAAGCATGTATTAGATGAAAATGCTTAGATCAAAATAGTGGCAATTTTATCTGAAGAAGATTGCTGGAATAACTGCAGTGTAATGTACTGTAGCTACAGATGAAGAGATGTAGAAAAGATTTCACAAAAAGGCTTCCAATGAAGAAATGAAATATATACAATATATACTCCCTGGATATATATATAGTTCAGAATGTCATTCAGACTGGATAAGTGTGGTCGTATGGTTACAAGGAGAGGGAAGATGGCTAGAACAGAGGGGATCACACTACCAGAAGGTTATATAGCAGATGTTGAGGGCAACTACAAGTACCTTGGAATTCCACAGACAAATGGGAATCATGAATAGGCCACTTGGAAAGCAGCTACAGCCAAATACCCTGCTGGCATCATCCCAAATCCAGCACTCTGAGACTGTACACTAAGCAGAAGGAGGAGGGCCGAGGACTAGTGATCATCAGTGATATTATCCAGGATGAAACAACCAAGATCCAGAAATACGCCAGGATAATGGTCCCAAGTTATGAAGGGCTTAGTGAATACCCGAGACTGCAGAAACCCAAGGAGTATGGAAATGGGAGGAACAAGGACCACCATGGGAGGAAAAACCCCTGCATGTATCACTGGCAGATAGTGGAAGTGGCTGATATGGAGGAATCCTACCAATGGCTGGAAAAGGCAGGACTGAAAGACAGCACAGAGGCACTAATCATGGCAACACAGGAACAAGTGCTGAACATGAGATCAATAGAGGCTGGGCTCTACCACACCAGGCAGGACCCCGGATGTAGGCTGTGCAAAGATGCCCATAACACAATCCAGCTCATAACAATGGGATGCAAAATGCAAGCAGGCATGGCATACATGGAATGTCATAACCAAGTGGCTTCCATAGTGTAGAGAAACATCTGTGTTGAGCACAGGCTTGAAGTTCCAAGGTTTTCATAGGATATACTCCCAAAGGTGATGGAAAATGACTGTGCTATGATCCTGTGGGATTTCCAGACACAGACAGACAAGATGGTAATGGCTAGCCAACCTGACATAGAAGTGGTGGACAAACAGCAGAAGAGGGCCATAGTGATAGACGTGGCAATCCAAAGAGATGGCAACATTGGGATAAAGGAACATGAAAAGCTCAAAAATACCAAGGGTTAAAGGAAGGGCTAGAAATTACTGAAGGGCGAAGGCAACTGTGGTTTCTATGGTAATCAGAGCAGTAGTGGCTGTAACCCCCAAACTGGGAGAATAACTCCAACAGATCCCAGGAACAAGAAGAAGAGTGCAATCCTGGGAAGATACTATACAGGACTCTCGAGCTCCCAGGTCTCTGGTAGAGGACCCGAGCTTGGAGGAAAAAGACCATCCGGAGGGCGAGTGGGGAATTTGTGTGTGTGTGTGTGTGTGTGTGTGTGTGTGTGTGTGTGTGTGTGTGTGTGTGTGTAAAAGTATGTGTAGATAGATAGATAGATAGATAGATAGATAGATAGATAGATAGATAGATAGATAGATAGATAGATAGATAGATAGATAGATAGATAGATAGATAGATAGATAGATAGATAGATAGATAGATAGATAGATAATTTATAACTGTCTGTAATATTCTATCAGTAAAGGCATTTTGTGATTACTTCTGCACTGCAACTGTCATATGAGGAATTAGCCCTTAAAGCTAGCTCACTAAGCTCTCTTAACTATGTTTTCAAACTTTTGGCAGACACATAAAAATGTTGTTTGTCAACAGTGTCCTGATGTAATACCATTAGAGAGCTCTGATATGATATACAGAGACCTGATCAAAGTTAGTGCTGTTAATGTAAAACTATTAAAGTGAAGCCTGTGGCTTTCATTTCTCTGTGAAGGTTACAGCAGAATCCTGGGTTTTAAAACTGTGAGACCTGAACATTTCACCTTGGCGTTGCTAGCCTGCACTTTGCTGGGTGTGTCCTCTGGGTGTGATGCAAATATTTGATCTTGGGTTTATTGCTGGTACCTCATGATTGAGTTACGGTTGAGTTGCTGGCAGACTGGATAGAAAGTGCTTCAATGCAAGACATTTCAGCCCCTTTCCCATTATGAACCACATTGACAGAACGTTCCATTTCATGCAAGACTGAAACGGAATAGTACTATTGTAATGATTTATCAAAAGTGTTGTGATGCACTGTGACTTTCTTTTTATTTATTCTTGAAATAATGACCTCTGCCATAACTAACAGATGCCTGTCAAGGGAAGCCAATTTCAGTTCATCATCTCATTTCAACATTCATTTGCATAAGCTGATCACTCAAGGATCTGGCCCTCACCATAATTATCCTAAGTGAAAGTCATTAGCATTAATGTACCTGAGAACAGAATTTACATAAAGCCAACTACTCAGATGTCATTGCACAACATAGTCAGTTTTCTACCCAGAGTAAATTCTGGAATTTGATGATAGATGTTGCACAACTATAAAGGATAATTATTCCGATGATGATTCAGAGAATTCTGGGAAATGTGAGTTTGTTACCGATATATGTTTGTACCTGAAATCCAGAACAAGACCACATCACAAACTGTAGTTTGTTACATCACTCTTTCTGTTAAACTAATGGACTTCTTCCCACAGTACAAGACATTAAGTAGCCCAAAAAAATCTGGTCCGAAAATAACACATACCTGTGGTTCCCCATTCAGCCATGTCAATAGCCTTTGAGGGGGCAGAAATTAAGAAACAGAACTTGAACGGAAAAGGAGACTCTGCCCTACATTCCCAGGGTAACCACTCCAAACTGCTAAGGTATACATATTTTGTGGATCTCATAACAAGTTGCTCTTTGTCACTGCTGTAAGACTTCACCATGTGGCTGCTATGCAGCTAATGTGCACTGACCATATGTCTTTTAATGAGTATTCGTGGAGGCCAATAATTACTCCTTGCATTGGAAGTTAGAGGATAAACTGTTATAATTGTCACTTATGTGGCAAATAATAGCATCCGATTCTAATTATAGTGCAAAAGCCTTCCAGCCATTTCCATTTTATACACCTTCCGTATCATTACCTTACTACCCAGAGAGCTGACATCCAGTACCTAGAAACTGTGCTCTCTGAGCAGACATTAGAAAAGGAGGGTTGACTTTAAGCTCTTAGTTTGAGGACAAACACCATTTATCCTGAACAATGTTTAGCAAGTTAATCATCTCTAGGCAATACAGGAATAAAACATTCAGAATTAGATCACTGCAAGAATTCAAATAGTCAGTATCTTCCCCTGAAAATTGTTTGAAGAAGGACTAAAAAGCCTCCTATTTTGAAGGAAGATTTGAAACCTTACCCAACCCATTCTCATTCTCTGTTTTTGCTGACGCGTGGGCAGAACTGTTTGGTATCAGTATATACATACCAAAGGTGCCTGTTTGAATCAGGTTCCAACACATAAAGCAGTCCCATAGACTTCAAGCTAAATTCTACTGTGCACAAATTCAGCCCTGATGACAAAACTTAACTCTTTTAATTATAGTTATTTTATTTCAGCAGACTCAAAATTTACATTTTTATAATCCACTCAAACTCTTTATTCTATGTATCCCACACCAGAAACCTCTGATCAAACTGGAACTATATAAAATTTAACACGTACATATTTTATATCCACCCAGTCTCACTCATATTTGTATAGTCACATAAATAGGAGAATTTATTTTATTTTGTTGTATTATTTTTATTTTGTATTTATTTTTTATTTTTATTTTGTTGTATTATGTGACAGTATTGCAATTTTTCATTTATGGGAAATTAACACACAGATGCCATTTTCCCCATGTTAGGTGACAGTAACACAATGACATCTCCTCATTTCATGCCTTAGAACCATGACTGAATGAACATACAGTAGGTAGGTCAGAATGCTGCTGGCTGAAGTAGCATTAGCTGGGGGACACCTAGAATAGTCATAGTAATTAAATACATATGCTTTGCACTGGAATCACAATGTTGGATATGTAAATTATATCACACCTTTCTCTATGGTATGTGAGTGACGCAGAAATATTTCATGCAGCAGTACCATAATACTGTCTGTCTATATGGCCACTTTGGTAGTAGTAGATCTTAACACTTTAAAAACCAAAGAGTCACACAGCTGTCCACAAATATTTGTCCATCACAGTCTCCCAATCAACTCTGTACAATCTGAACCTAGGACTTTTGTATATGGTGTGACCACTTTAGTAATATTAGTGCCTAGCATTTTGGAAAAAAAGATGACCATAATGCCATGGACTTCCAAAACAATTGTGTTCAATCTTTTTTTGCCTATTAAAAGGCGCACAGAAAGCCGACTTATTGACCTTTTCACATTTCAGAGCCTTCAATCTCAATGTATGCTGTCTCCCTGATTCCTAGTTTATGTGTTTATGTCATTCCTAGGTTGCACAGCTGGCCCCTAGAATGTTACATTGGTTTTTCAATTAAAAGGTGAGCATCCTATTTGAGCCAATGGAAAAGATTGCAGAAGGAGACCTAACTCAGTGCACGCGATCTACCTATGGCCTACTTTATGCATGACAAGTTTGGGGCCTCTAGGTTGCATGGCTGCTAAGCAGGCCTGTGGGGTGATGCTTTAACCTTCCAATTCAAATACACTTGGTCACACTGCTTTTGCACATACCCCTATAATGTTACTTTGTGCATTCTAATTCAAATATGCTTGGCCTATTTGGTCAAAATGAAAGGGTTGCAGCAGCCTAGAGTCTATCACCATACAATGTCTCCCTAAGGCCTATGCTTGACATGTTATTATTTTACTTTATTATTAATTTTTTTTTAAATGTAATAATCTTTTTTCTTTGTTTATTAGTTTACTAATTTCTTATCATTAGTGTGTACTCGTCGGAATTTGCTCATCACAGCATAAATCAAGCAAACCCATCTGGATGTGTTGTTTAATATTGGAGTTCCATTGTGCTGCCAGTAACAAATCCAAATTCCAGCTTCGGAAAGGCCTGCCCGTGAAGGTCTGTGACTCTCTGTCCGGGCCAGCTCTGAAGAGTCAATCCCTCGGTCCAAGAATCCTGGTCTTTTCACTGACAGTGGCCTTCTGATGATTTCAAGGAAAAGCGGACTCTCTCTCTAAGTGCCATCCTGGCAGTTTGATGAAAGACTGACTCTCTGATGGCTTGGAGGTAGATGACTGACGGCAGTTCTACATCGTCAAGTGTCAGTGAGTTGTAAGGGCCGGCATTTCCCATTACCAGTTGGTATCAATAGTAACTTTATTGTTTATACATTAAATTAAATCAGCCAACTCTTTCCTCTACCTGTGATACAGCCTCCTCAGTATCATAACCCATGAGTAACTTACCTGGTCGGTCATCCCCATAGGTTGCTTAAAACCCTTTTTGTCTCTTTTCTGTTTATTAGCATAGTTAGCTACTTTTATCCACGATGAATCATGTATGTTAATTTTTGCTTGGTTGCATTGTTATGGTTGTTATTATAGTGATGCTAGTGAACTTGATACTCCTGGTGTAACGCTGCTGGCCCAAGCGCAGGGCAAATAACACGGACAACACAAATGTCAATCACATACAATCACAAAGGTGAACATTATTAACATTTAACACTGACGATAGACACATAAACACGAAATGGAGAAAACAAACATAGACGTTATGGCCCACAGCTATAGTTCACATTAGCGACTCACATAGAGACATTGGCAGCGACAATGACCAACAAAGAGAGCACACACAGACAGGGGTTTAAATAGACACATTAACACTTAACAGCAAACCTTGTACACGTGTGTGCATTCCCGGAGGGCATGGTTACAAAACAGATCAACACCACACTTCCCCCTGCATGCTGTACCATGTGACTTAAGGGGGCGGAGCAGTCCGTGACACCTGGTCATTAGTACAATCTTAGTGATTGTTGTGCATATTTTTCCTCTGTATGCTTATTTAATAAACATCCCTTAGTTATTACGTCTGTGAGCCAAGACTGATATTCTAATGTTTAGTAGATGAGAAATAATCATATATAAAATTGGCGACTTTCATGAGTTGAAACTGAATTATTAATCATTAATAAATTAATTAAAATGAATACATTTTCCCTGTTATGCAGGACGGTACCCCAATTAACATTATCAGCTGTAGCTAACAATTTATTAAAACTGCTACAGTACTCAGTACTCAGTACACTCATCCTTGCGCTGTATGTTCTTAGAATATTTCTAAACTTGTACAAAATATACTTTGTATAAGTTTTTAGCAGGCGTTTACTTTTGTACAATTGACTGCTTGCCAAAAATAATGAGACTAAAGAAAAGTTTTCTAAGTGGGACTTGATTTGACTTGACTTAGACTTGCACCCCAGAGATCTGAGACTTGACTCGTACAAAGTGACTCATGAACATCTCTGATTGACGCCAAAGGATTCTGCACAAGTGTTAACAAATGATAAGTTGTGGATGAGTATGGGTTGCTTTACCATAGCAGCTGGCTCACGTGTAGTGAGACCTACTTGGACTTTACTTGTTTCTCAATGCCAATGGCTCAAGCTGTGACTCAAACTGTGACTCAAACTATTGATTATTGATTCGGATAGTTGGAGTGCTTAGGTCCACTAGTGATCTACTGTGGACTTTGTTAGTGAAGAGGACACAATTGCTGCAGGGCTCTTTGATTGGCCGATTATTCAAATGTATTATGTACAAAATGTTTATTCTGAAGTCCTGGTCAGAACTTTCTTAAAGTCTGAGAGAGATGGGTATCCCTGCATATATTTTTTTCCAAATTCACAGCTGTCTTTGCTAACAAAGAGACTTTTTTAGTGGGGGATAACCTCTGAGATCAATTTGAATAGCATTGTGTGTTCCAGTAGCCTGAGCGAGCAGAGGGAGCAGAGGAGCGATCCAGGCCATTTTCCGCATGGCGTACACTGAACTTGTACTCATTCGCCTTTGATTGTTGTCAACCTTAAAGTCAGACTGTTTGTTCATGCATTTGTTTATTTCACCACTGGGCCACTGGCACTCCCCTCACCACACAGGCGCATACACACACACACACACACACACACACACACACACACACACACACACACACACACACACACACACACACACACACACACACACACACACACACTCATCTTTGCATTACTCTCTTTATGGGGAATTTCCATTGACATATATATTACTGTAGCTAAATAATGCAGTGCCTGAAGGCAACCTTAACATTAATGTTATGTTTTATGTTTTCTATGTGGGGACAAGATAAATGCTCCCATTATCATGAGGACATTTGGTCCCCACAAATTGCTAAAAACATGCCCAGTAACATACATGTAATTATTCATTTACATGTATACATGCACATACACAAACACCCACAGTTTCTGCTAAAAGTCCTTATTGTTGATGCCTCTACTTACTTGCAACTCACCCAAGCATATAAAACAAAACAGGATTTAAGAAGAAAAAGATTTGAAGCGTGGGGGGGTGCTCACTGAATCCCCTGTGGTGATGATATCACTGAGAATGTTTAATTTTTATTATGGCTAACAGGTATCTTAGCAGAGTTGGGAAAACAAACTGTCCTGGTTGGGTGCTTTTATTACATTTTTAACATGATGTGAATTATTAAAGAGCACGAACAGTGCATTTGTTGTCATTCACTTTGTACACAGTGACTTGACATGATAAACACAGGCACAGTGGAGGTGGCCCTATTTTAGGGAGGCCATCCAACATGCGCAAGCAGACGATCATTTAGATGGGTCAGAGTTGTAACCAAGATAAATGCTGGTTGAATGATATCAGTGGCACCATGCTGGCATGGGGAAAGGGCTTCCAGCCTAGCAGTCTGCACTGATGCCTGTCTTGGAAGCTCAGTGACAACACCTAGCTTGTTTTTTTTGTGGGGGGGATATAGGGGGGTGTGACAAATTTCCAGGCCATACACAGAAGCACAGGGTATCGTTTAGCCACCCAATTTACTGCTCACGTACATAAAATTTGTCTAAGAGTAGCAGGAATAATCATGCAAAATTTTGCCTGTTACGTGACAGTGAGCTGCAAGTGAAATTCAAAACAGATTGTGGCCATGCACAAAGAAGGGAATGTGTAGGAGGGTTAGATAGACAGTGAGCTTTTTCCTCCTAGAGGGAGGTTTAAAAAAATGGCAAATGATGAATATTAGGGGCTGAACAAAGACCAGTACCATAGTTACACACTCTTCTTGTCTCTTTAAGTGAGTAGTATCCAACGCATTCACGTCTCTTTTGAAATTAGTCAACATACTTTTTTACATTGCAAGTTTATGTGCTAGTTTTCGAAGAAGGCAGTTGTAAACAAAAGTATATTCTACTGGCATTGTGTGTGGGGTTTTTTGGTGGGGTGATTGGGGGTTTCATCCTTTGGCAGCAAATAAATTCATGTTCCTGGCTGCTTGTCTCCTGCTCAGGCAAAATTCATCGATCAGTCAAGGCCACACACAGCCTATACTCCTATATGCTCCACCACCTCACCGCATTGTGTGCACCATACGCTCTACTGCTGGGACTAATATGCTCTTTCAGAATATTCTAGTGAACATCCCACAGATCTTGGCTCTGTCTTTCATACTGAAATCTTGGTAGGCGGTATTAAGGAAGCCCCAGTGAGCTTGTGGATATGTGCAAGGGCGTGTTTCCCACAGGTTGAGAATTTACTTGTGTGTAGCTAGCTAATGTTAGTAACATATAAAGCTATAGTTCATTGGTGAATTTGTGTGCATGTGTTTGGTTCAGTAAATCACATTATCATTCACATGAAATCAGCCAATGAATTAAGGAGAAAGCAAATTTGAAATTCCTCTATGCTGTGTAGCATTTTTAGTATGCCACCCCAAGCTTTTTACTGGCACTGTCTGCTACAGTCCCTCCCCACCCTGATTAATGTATTTCTGCAGGCAGCACTGGATATGTGCTTGGCCTAGAGGAGTTGGGAACTTGAGGACTCTTGAGAACCATCAATTTTAGCTTTTCTTTTAAGGTTTTGGTTAAAATAGTGCAGCCATTTAATCTCAATCTATATAGTTTGTATTATAAAATGACACCTTTTATCTGTAAACAATATAAGATCCACCTGTCACATGGCATCACAACCCATCAACTATTCACTTAGCTATGGTGAATTTACATTCAAATCCATTTGAAAAGATTAACATTTGCTAATAGAAATAAACATGATTGCATTTTCCACAGTAAACATCAAAAGATACAGACTACAAAGATACAGGTACAAATAAAGAGGGATAAATTAATTTTCTTCTAGAGAGGTCAAAGTTTACATAGCCAGAATAGTATATTTTTCATTTTCACATGCTAAATAAACTGCTTTCAATTCAACAAATGACTAAATATGAACTTGACAGTCTATCTCTTACAAGGTGAAGGTTAGGGTGTCTTTTACATGTGCAAACTTGTGTTGTATTTTAACTTTTGAGCTCCTCACTAAACTTTATTACTGTTAGGGTGAAAATCCAATAAACAAGGTACACTACAAGGCTGCTTGTATCTATTCAGGAAAGATGATTGTGGATTGTCCAGAAAAGTACTTCAGCTGACTGAAGCATTCATCTGGAGTTATACCTGAGGACTTTCATCAGCCGTTCAGGCGGTGTGACCCAGCCTGGCCGTCTGTTGTGTATGGAGCAATATAAAAGGTGTTGCTCTGAGGTGCACTTCATCTTCTCCTGTAAATCTGGTCCGTGTTCTGATTCACAGTGCCCTGTTGTTACTTGGCTTGACACGCCGCTTTGTCAAACCAGGTCTGCCACTAGACAAGCCCCGCCGAAATGAATGGCTCACAGTCAGAAAGCAGGAGACGGGAGGATGATTGGATGAAAGAGCATCCAAGATAAACCAGGGCCTGTTTCCTGTTTAGACTGTTTGCCTCTCTGAAATCAAGTGGATGGCTTTTCCACTTGTGGTTTTCCTACAGCCTTTGCTTAAGGTAGAATACATACGGTCAAACTCTTTGAACATCTCTGACTGTAAGGCCCTGGTACCTCTTACTGCAGAAACTACTCAGCCATTGTGAGTGATTTGAAAGGACCACCCCACATTGATGTTTCTTTTTCATTTAGCTTTAATCTGACTAAACCCCCCATAAGACTTAAAGCTGTTCTTTACATTTAAAACTAGCGAGATTACATTCCATACCTCTTAATGACATTCTGGAGATGGCTCCTCAGGACCACCATACAAATGAGGTTAATATAATTCTGAGCACAAGTGAAGATAAAAGTATTTTCAGGCACAGCAGAAAAGAGACTTTTTTTTTTTTAAGGGAGAGAGACGTTCAAGGTCGAGCCTGTTTCTGTTCAGAGGGAATCCTACTCCTCTTCTGCACTTCTGGAGCTGTAATTAGGAGCATCTGATAAAGGTGGTGCCCACATGAATGTAAGAGGATGTAATGTACTGTTTGCAACAGTCAGTGGGTGATGGCGCTGCTTGCAGCATCCCGCGATAAGGCTAGCAAACAGATGCCTCAAAGAATGCACTCGCAAAGGTGGCACGCCATGCACCAGCACTATCTTACTTACATAGAAGATAGAAGACACTGAAGGCGTTATCACCTAATGACCTCCATTTGTACTCTCATATTCAGCCCATATGAGAAATTGTTTGGGAAACTTTCATTTAGCCTTTTCTTGTATCTCTCGGGCACATCAGCAGAGCTGGGTTGGCACACGCTTCATTTTAAAAAGCATCAACAATAACTGTTGATTTACTTCACCCCAAAAATCTGCACAGGCATGAAATTTGTCATTGGCATAAGTTCAGTCACCACTGAAGCACACAGTAGCTCAGAGCATCCCCAAATCCCCCCCCCCCCCCGTCTCCCCGCAATTTTTTATGTATTTATTTATTTAGTGACACATTTTGAATTTTAACACAGTGTGTTCTGAAATCCATGAAACAGGATTTTACTTATTTATTTATCTTCGGGGGGGGGTTCATCATTAATTCATAGAGATGGTGTCAAAGAAAACGCCAGGGAGCACCATTCAACAGTTCAGCATCCTCAAAGCAATCTAGGTTCACCTCGCCACTGCTCCATCTACATTTGTCTATTGCTCCCCCTTCATCACACTCTAAATTCGCTCCACTGCTTGATCCAGGGACCTTGAAGTACAAAGAGTAGAGGGTGGACTGGATCCCCGTGGCATGTGCCCCATGCCAACGATGCCAGTGAGTGAACGGAGAAGCTGTACTACCTGTCCTTTCATATTCATACAGGGCAAAGGAAAGCGCTCTTTGATATAAGCGGGAAAGGTTGACCTGCTTAAAAACGCTATCGGCGCAGATTCAGAAGTGTTCAGATAGCGCTGGCAGTCCCAGTCATTCCAGCGCTGGTTAATGGGCCTCGGCCTGGGGTCTGTGTTGTGTCCAAGTGAGTTAGCTTTGGGTTTTAGCACTTTAAAAACATCAAAGATCCCCTTCCATTTTTTCATGTCAAGTAGTTAGAACAGACGTGGGACCCCACAGATGTTAATTCTACAGTGTATAGGCTATACCTACACATCTAATTGTGGATAATAGGAGAGGGGAAAATTATGTCTATTCATACACGTGAAAAATTACCCAGTAAAAAGACCATTAAGCTGCGGTGTGATTTTTTTTTTTATTGACATAATTTTTGCATGTGTAATACATTATAAACACTTCTTATCTGATTCACTGCCTTTAAATGCAACAAGGATTCAGAAGAACTTTGTCACTGTCTTGAGTTTGAGTTCATTGCTCATCAACAACAGCAATGTAAACAAAACAATTAGTGAATCTTTACACACACTGTGAGTTTCCTTAATTGGCAATATAATAATAATTAATTTGATAATTGAAATGAATTAACCATAATTCATAATACAGACCAGGAATACACAAGCTCATATTTATCAAGCTTCTCATAGCAATGATGCAGAACACCAGTCACTTCCCAGTTGTCTGTGCGATGATCATATTCATAAAAATCCGAAAGGGAAAAAGCAGATGGGCCTTTACTCTCTAGGATCAATATGACCCATACGCTCTAGTCTGTACAGCAATTTAAACTTCAACGTCATTTGTCAACCTTGCGCGACAAGCTATGAATGTGTGGACAGGGGCAGTTAGTTTTCACATTAGTCAGTCACATTTCCAATTACGGTTCACTGCTAAAAAGGGAAACAGGTCTCCTGCCCTCTTTGCCTTAGGGGGTGTGAGTGCTAAACATTTCCACGCTATGCTACATTGATTTTGCTTCAGAGTCCACGGTGCAGTAGCAGCAGTTTACTCGTCACTGAAAATATCAAGCAATCACTGCTTCAAAGGTCAATGTTTTATGGAATGTTTAACATGTCAGAGAGATTTGAGTGGCATTTCCTCAGCAATGGGATAAACGGCCCTCAAAAATGACTTTTGGTATGCAAGTCATGTGGGAATTCAAAGTGTGAACGCTGCTGTTCACAGTGCTAATTCTAACCTCTTACATCATAAGACATGTGAGCTGCCTAACTGCAGGAGCCCTGTACAACTGCGTCAGGGTTCATTCCAACTGACTATATGCTATTTTCTTCCCAGTGCTAATGTATACAAATGTTTTGCAGTATACAGGTGTGTTCTTTAAGCGATAGCTAAAATATCAGCTGTATACATGTCATCCAGGTATTAAAGTTATACTACAGCTGCATGTTGCAGCGTGATCACAATACTTGTGCTAAAAATATGCAGAGATATGTGCATGGAGATACAACTACTGGCATGACAGATTATTCACTAGTAATATCCAAACCAACTGTAAGTGATAATGATCTGTGAAGTATAAGGTTGAAGAGGATCATTGGGTTAATGGACTTATTAGTGAGTTTAATGGACTTATTAGTGGCTTTTTTGAGAAGTGTCTTGATTTAACATATAATGAGAATGATAAATAAATTAGCCTACTTGTGCAGAACTGTTATATGATAGCAAGGCTTTGCAGTTATGACATTCAAGGCAAATATAAAAAGTGTATTTAATATTTAAAAATCTAGTAAGATATTTGAAAAATAGACAATATATCAGCATGTCTGAAACTATATAACAATCCTGGTTTGTTGTAGTTTAATTGTATATTGCTAGGCCCAAGCTGAGTTAACCATGAAAAAAAATGTGTTCCTCTAAGATATTATTAAAAAACAGCCATATCGCTAAATCGTGCATCTTATAGAGATGATCATAGGGATTATGTATCACTTTCAAATTAATTGGAATTCACAATGTCTTTGTTCAAATGAAAAAGAATCTACTCAAGGATTGAAAATGAACTGGTAGTCATAATTAAACTCTGTATGAGTTCAACGGGGCAATATCTACCACATCACTGACTTGTTATGTAGTGATTTGAAGGACTCTTGAACTGTGAAGTTTATGAAGATTAATTTTTATAGCAAATACCATACAACAGATGTTAAAGTTAATTACACTTTTTAATTTTTTTGTTAACTTGATACTAAAAAGTTTATGCATACTACTTGGGTTTAAATTTGTCTATTGTTCTCAAATTCCAGTCCAAACAAAACATAATTAAAACAGCTAAAACAAATGTTAATGTTGTTTCTAGGGGAGCTTGTCTTATTCATGTCAGTGACATCAGAAATATTTGCATAGAAATACTTATCAATATATCAAAGAATGACAATGTTATGTGCACAGTAATAAGGTTTCTTCCTCTTTGGTCTGCATTCAGTGTATTGCTCATTGTCCTGGAAGGTCATGCATGCAGGGAGCTCTGTTGGAAATGTTTCTCTGGAAACCATGTGTACTTCACTGCAATTTGGAATATTTGTACAGCTTTAATGATAGATAGATAGATAGATAGATAGATAGATAGATAGATAGATAGATAGATAGATAGATAGATAGATAGATAGATAGATAGATAGATAGATAGATAGATAGATAGATAGATAGATAGATAGATAGATCTAATAGGCTTGTTACACATAGACTACACAGTTTGATGTGTTGTGTGGAAGTAGCAAAACATTGGCTAATCAGGCTAAAGTAATGAATAAGTTAGACCTCTGACTTGGCCTATTCAGAGCCACAGATGGTAACCTCCTTCCAACACAGAAAAAGAAAGGCTAATAGCTAAACACTCATTAATAAGAAGCTTTGAAGCTGTGAAACCAACAGACTCCTCTTTATTGTTTATGTAGAAGAATTTTTCATGTTCACAGAAGGCAGCCATTTTGTTTTGGCCAGGCTGCTTAGTATATGAAGAACCATATGATGGAGGAACACAAATCAAAAGTGTCATTCCCCCCACCACCACCACCACCACCATCACCCCTGACCAGCATTGGTTTTTCTATGACAGCGTGCAAAGAAGGAGCTGTGGCAGAGCAGTCAGGCAGGTAATTGCTGAGAAACTAATTAGCTAACTACTCAAGGACAGCTTGGGATACAGAAGGGGAGGTGCCATGTCGCCAAAAATTAATAGGCTAGAGAATGCCTAGGAATGTGCTGCATAAATGAGAGTGGAGGGGTGGAGAAGCCTTGAAGAAGGACCTAGCAAGGTTGAAGGTTAAATAAATGAAGGAGTGGGAAGGGGAGGGGGGAGGGATCCGCTACATCCGTTGCTTGTGACTCTTTTTATTAGACACAACTTAGGGCAATCCTAGTTATTTTCCCATGACTGCCATCCAGGAAGGCATCTCTCTCAAGCCTGGAGCTGATGGTGTATTTATGGCAGCCTTTGGGACAAAGAAACAAGATCTGCTTTGTGGTTTGAGCACCAGGAACATCTTCACTGGATTTATTGTAGAGCTTAAAAGAAAAAAGAGCCGTCTTTCCAGTTCTGTCTTGATGAATTCAGACAGCTAGCCACTTGGTACTTTTTCCCCTGAGACCTGATTTTACCTCAAGCAATGTATTATCACTGATCCTTGCTTACAGTCCACAACAGTACATAAAAGGGAATTGTGTTGTATTGTGAAACACCTCAGTTTTTGCAAAGATTTTTAGACCACATTGCTTCACTCGCTAGAGCACATATCAACACAGCTAGCCTGCATTTCCATCAGCTAATGTAGCTAAGTCCAAGGATCAAAGTGGAATTGCCTGCCTTTCCTCCAAACATCTCCTCTTCAGAACGTTCTCGCTCCTTATCTCTACAGGCAGAGACTCAATCCTTCCTCAAGAACCTGCAGGCATGAGACAGGCTCCAGTCAGCACTTTCTTGCTATTCTCACTCTTCGTTTTGACAATTTGCCCATTGTCTGCATGGGGCTCTGATCCACAGCCTGGCATCACGTTGGTTTACGGAGACCCCCACATGAGCCGTTCCGCCACATACATGCCGCCACTATGCCTCTCACAACCTGTCACTTTCATGTCAACATCTATTTCATAGGAGGTTATCCATAGTGTTCTACTGATAAATCTCAGCAGGACTCCTCTTATGGTCAGCACAGGGCTGGAGGCACTATGCAAAGAAAAAAACAGTTACTCAGAATTATGAGTCATAGATTAAGTCACACATAACAGAGAAGGGAGGTTTCATATTTCAAAATTATAACGCATTTTGGTTTATGACTCAGATCATTAAGAGGGGCAATGCTTGCCAGTCCTGAAATCCCTAGAGTGGAGAAGTGGAGAGTCAGCCTTTAGTTCCTCAAGACCTTGAAATCTGTTGCTGAGCACCTGACAAACTTTTGAAGAGGATCTCAAACCTCATGTGTTTAATATTGCTTCTAATTAGTTTGAGATTTTCATATATATATATATATATATATATATATATATATATATATATATATATATATATATATATATGTTGAAGAAAGGAATTTATTTATGAAAGGTAGAGTGAGAAAAGAGAAGTGACGCAGCCCATTAATTTCAGCAAACAGCATGCCTTATCCTAGAGAATTGTGATTGCCACAGTACCTAAGCTGTTACATACTTCCATTATGGCCCTTGCCACTAAAATGGGCCTGAATGCGGGACCTTCCTGCAGTCCTCAGGATTCACTCCAGGTGCAGCATGGTGCCAGCAGTGGACCCATTAGCCCTGGGTGGCAACCAGTCTTAAGAGAAGGACACACTATTCAAAAACCATGGGTGACCTCAGTAGCCATGACAAGCAGCCAGTCTAGGAGAAAGAAACCATGATCAAAAATCAGGAAACAGTCAAGCTCATTAGCTGTAGAAAACCATCAGTGTAGGAGAAAAATATTCTAGGAAAAAAAAAATTTCAAAAACTCAAGAATTTTGGTCTTCCTGGCATGGGTCTGATATTTATCTGAGGAGCATGGGTCTGATTACTTTGAATGGAAAACATCCTAGTTACAAAAAGGTCAGCAAAAAAGTGCAAAATGAATGTTTTTAGCAGTCGACCTATGTCCCAAACAGAGTAAGGATTTAAGAGAGGCTGTGTTCAAAATGTCCCAACTGCTTCTCAGTTGAAATAAAGAGAATGGCTTGTCACTTCATATTCATTCTGAAGACTGATCAAAACAAAGAGCTTAATTATTTATCTTAACATCTAGCTGTCTATAATGTTGTAAATGAAAACGCTGAGACAAAACAGAGACAGCATTAGCCTGGTGAACAGATATACTCTCTGTAATTACATGTCAAAATTAATGGGCTCATCATTTTCCTTCCTTCTGGAAGTGTTTTGTTTTTTTTTTCATCAGTTAAAATATTTACATTCTTACCTTATGTATTATGAGTGTCATGTTATCTTACATTAATGTTCTGGTTAAAAAGTTAAATATTTTAAATATAAACCTAAAAGATTAAACTATTTTCCCAGGGATCATAATAAAAGTCAATCAGTTCTTCATACTTTATGTTCCACTATTAATTTCTTGGCAGTGCTGAATCATGGCACACTGAAATGTAATCAGAGTAATATGCCCCCCGATACCTCATACCAAAATGTTGCAACTGGAAAATTGAAAATTATTCACAAAATATTTGTCAGCTAAACATGGAACCAGAACATCAGAAGCATAATGAGAACGTGGGTGTCTGAGAAACTGTAAACACAATTTTAGACAGAATTTACCCCTCCGCACACTTTATAAATATTTTTGCTTCTTAATGAGTCTCTAATGCATAAAACATTTTTAACTGCTCATGATCTGCATATGCACGTAGTTTCTCACAATGACTTGATATGTTGTCAAATCTGTTATAATTCCACCTTCCAATACATTATAGTTCAATAACATTATAGTAAAAGCTTAAATGAGCACCTGACATAAGGATGCTATGTGTCTAACAATAAATGGAGGTTTGTGAAGGTCCGTTATCTTCACATTTGTATAATGGTAGTTTGTGCCTACTCACATTTATTTATTAGTAACAGTTGCCTTTTTTGTTCTCATCAAAGTTTATTCATAATCACACTTTTACCACACAAGCAGAGGGGACTCTGAAGTGGAAGTGATGGCCTCTTTGGGGCTTTTAAATAGTTGTCTTGGCAGGAAACCACAGTCCAAGTGGAGCCCAAGATTCAAACATCAGTCAAATATTCCAGTCTCATAACACATGAACATCAAAGTCATTAAAGTTCCCGTCCTCTGGCTCACCTTCCGCACACATCACCCACCTTGGCCAGAATGCATAGGTATGTTACAGTGCACTGAACTGTGCAAAGAACCTGCTTGGAAAACGCATCCAATATTACACACACTTGGCGCTCTTAGATATTTATTGCTCATGACTAATACTGTAAATGATTATAGTTATTACCATGAGTGTGTAAAAAGATTCCATATAATTAAATGGTAACTGGTAGCAGAACAGCAAATGAAATGTGGTATATTCACAGCTGTCAATGCAGTCAAAGAATACTTTACCAGAACTGTTCTGTAAATTCACAGGACTGGAATTCAGTCTAAACCTAAACACCTTGTATCACCTTGTAAAAGCAGGCATGCTGTCAGTAGTTTGTCCAGGAGAAAGTTTAAATCTCATGGCTCCCCGTGCATGAATCAAACTATTGACCCTTGTTCTTTTATGAAGCCTTAGCCACTAACCACAGCCACATATGATAACAAATTATGCTTTCCCCAAACCACTTCTACTCCCACAGTCCTCACAAGCACTTAAATATAAAGTAGAGAGCTGTTTACCTCTGGGAAGATGCTGACAGCCAGAATATACTGTTTATCCAACATTCTATTAAAATGTAAGAAGGCACCATGGACTGTGAATATTATACTCTAACAGTGCAGGAGCTATTAAGAGGAAACAGTCTTGTTTATAATGGTCAGAACCTTACTACAATACATTTTTCACATTTACCATTTACCAGAAAGTAAGGTCAGTGTCTGGTTACTGTAACGTAAAGGAAATGCAACCCATTCCTTTTGCAAGTGTCTGTCTCAGGGCAGCATTTCGTGGGCTCGTCGTTTCCCTGCCATGGCCTGGCACATCCTGTGCTCTCACCTGTGCCATCCATAGTGTAGTTCCACCGAAGCACCACACTCAGACCACTCCAGACAGATGAAACCAGGCCCGGTCTCTTGAACTGCTTTTAACTTTTAAAAAATGGCTATACCATTCAGAGCTGTTAGCTGAACAGCCACCTTAGTATGTGATGGCAAATCACAAGTCCACTGCAGAAGACGATTGCCTGAAGTCTGTGACCCCTGAACATCACTATTATCTTTCACAGGTAATGTTCTGCTAGGTCTATAATAAAGGCATTTTCATTTCCTATTGGGATTGAGGGCTTTTTGCCTTCAGTCTTGTCTTCAGAAAGTGAAAAGCATGCTAATGGAAATTTTGACTGGATGATTGACTTGGCCTGTCAAGAACATTCCTCTTTTTTGGTCCTGGAAAGCTCCAGTGTTGAGGCATTTGGTTGGTTTTGCATACGTATTCCTCTGCTTCTGGTAGTCTTTGACAAATCTATTTACATCCTGGGGAGAGTGGTAGGTTTGATCATTAAAAGAACACAGCAAAAACATTTGTTTTGTCATATATTCTGCTGTTATTCAAGATCCCAGGCTGCTAGGCCATTTGCAACTGCAAAGCTTCTTAGAAATAAACCAAATAGTTGATTTTGACAAAGTGTTTTATGTTTCTGATTTATTGCACTTTCTCAGCCTATGTTTTGGCTTGCAATAATACTTCTTCATGTTCACTGACTACATCACCAGACTGTAGATGCAAATGGCACGTCCAGAATGAACTTTAGACTTTCTGTTAGTTCTCATGAACTAGCATTTCATGAACTAGCATTGTTAGTTCTCATGAACTAGCATTACAGCTTCTCAAAAAACAGAGCAGTCAATTGTCCAATTAGTTTTGTTTCCTTAAAATGAGACCACCATGTATAAAAAAACGGTTGTGATTCGTAGAGGCTATGGTTCTCAGATGGAAACATACATTTCCTTAAATTAAAGGTGACAGTCTCCACTTCAAATTCATTGTTTCATTTCAAATCCAATGTTCTGGAGTACAAAGCCAAAGCTAAATGGAAAAAATGTGCCACTGTTTAAATACTTACAGGTTGCACCATAGGAGCGTGTTGCAGAGCTGTGTGTTTCTTTACCAGACTGTAGCTAATAATTTAGTATGGAGGGTAAGAGAATTCCACAAAGCTTGTCACACAGCAAGCGCCCAGCTGGAAAACACATCTCAGTATCGTCGATCATGACCTGAAGTAAATCATACCATTTCACTGCTTTAATGTAGCTTGTGGTTGCCTACACAGGACAATGTAAACAAACCATATCTCTTGTGCATAAAATATTGATTACATTGTGACAATCTGCGGGTTATGGTTGCATGCTGTGGGGAATATTGATAACAGGATTCCTATATTTGTCCAGATGTTGGGGAAAGTAACATTTGATTTAAAGACAATGGTGCTGTCGACCAGTCCCGCCCTCATCAGCGCTGCATATTTACAGCACAGAGAACTTGTGAACGCTGCGTGCTGTCGAATAGTGATGAGCGAGAGCTGAGTTTTACTCTAGCTCAGTTTTTTTGACTCTCTTTACTCTTTATCTCTTTGGATTGAAACCCCAAGTTTAAGAATCCACAACATTTGAGTGTTTTGTTCTACTATATTGTAGAGTTACAATAATACTTTGCAATCATTAAGTATTGCACTGAGATAACAGTATAGCAGTACCACTGAGAGGAAAAGAGTTCAGAATTTAAGCTCTTAAACTGTGTATCTACTTTGAATTACTCAGGAACTATAGTGACACTAATATGAAAGGTAGTTACAAGAGAACTGAGGGTCTGCGCCTAGTGCTGGGTTCTTGGCGTGTATGTGGCTACAATATCTGGTTATAACAACATGTGGCTATAACATTTATTTTTAATCTTTTTACTGTATTATTATTATTGTTGTTGTTGTTGTTGTTGTTGTTGACTCAAAACAACATCGATACCTTAAATATGATTCAATCAAAAAATAAATAAAACCATTTAATGAACACAATTGAAAATAGGCCTACAATGTATTTTTAAGTCTCTTGCCCAAAATCTGCTAACCTTTTATGCAGGTTGTGCATTTTGTGGATCAGCAGTAAATGGAAAAGGCTAACTAAAACATAAAACCTGAAACAATCTTCTGATTTTTCAGTGAGCATGATGTGTTGTAACACATAAGCAGCTAAAGGTTCTCCAGTGAATGCAGGGCTCAGTGGCCTCCAAAGGTGTGGGACTGTCACCACACTGCCTTCAACTGTCATGTGTGCCCAAGCATTAAGCTGCATTTTCATCACAAAGATGGCGGCCTTACACGCCGTCACCCATACTGCTTCAGCAAGCGTTCTCCCGCATTAGTCAGGAAGATGAGTGGCCTGCTGTGAGGAGGTGAAGGAGGAGATGGAGGAGGAGGAGAACTGGTGCTTTGGTGGTGGCGGGGATGTCATTATGCCTGCCTCCGCCTGGATGAGGAGGAGAGGCCCATCCGTAATCCTCCAGGACGTTAATGAGCGCCACTGGGCTGGTGACGGATGCCCAGGTGAAGCCGGAAGAGTGGACAGAGGTGACCCGTGCCTCCCCTTGAAATGGATGGAGGGACCCTTTTCTTATCCCCCACCCGCGAGGTCACATACCTGCCGCCACGTTGGTTCCTTCAAGTCCATGCCCATGGAGCGTAGGCCTGTTGTGAGGAGCACAGGCTCCCTGCCCTCTGGACATCCTTGCAGGCTGGCTGTTGAACTGGGTGTCACACTAAAAGGAAAGGGACATATTTTTTGCTGGATTGAGTGGTTTGGGGGCCATGGGAGTCAGATGCTGCATGGTGCCAAAGTACTCCAGCTTCTTCCTCTGTCCACTGGTCTTTTTATATTTACTCAGACAATGATTTCTGAATCAGAGAGGCAAACTGACCATTGTGGAAAATGCACTGCATGCATTAACACCTACAGTGTACATTTGAGAATGGTGCACAAACGTACACTACAGACATTGATTTTGCCATGATAGAATATTGATAGATGGACATGCAGAACAGGATAATTAACCTGTGCATGTTATAATAAACTTCCATAGAGTTACTGTGTCATTTGTCAAAATTTGATTGGATTAAAAATGATTTATGCCAGTACTTTGTGATGTGCCTGTTAAGATCTTCAGATTGCTGTAGCAGCTTGAAGGGCTCATAAGCTTATAATTCCCAAGAGACGGTAGAATCAATGCTTCCAGTGGACAGGCACACCCCTAGGACCCATACTCTATCTCATTCAGGACCTACACTGCATTAAAGGCTTGTGATGGCTGATAAGAGCTTCAAATGATTGTACCTACCATCAAGCTAATGTGTTCATGAGTCTTTGAGTGACTCATTTTGGAAAAATGTCCAATTCTAGCTGTGTCATGGGTCGTCATGTTGCTAGGATGTTCTCATGAAGGCAGATAGCTATATGGTTACTGGGAGGAAAGGAACCCAAGGTTCCTCTTCTCCCATTACTAAGCAAGTGCTAAATTATGGGACATAATCAAGCCAAAGATGGAAGGTTAAAAAATTACACCTACACTAGTAGAGCAGAGTGGTAACTTTAGTATCAACGAGTCATGTTATATTGAGAACTGGCAGGTGCTAGAATGGCAGCAAATCTTTGATGTGTCGTATTGGCATCATGATTTTCAATTTATTAAAAGTACAAATGTTCTTAGTTTTGCATGGCTCTCCTGTTGCACTGTAAAGATCTTAATTTGGCATATTTTTGTAATCGCAATGTACATATAGTCTCAACAATGACACCTCTTTCAGCAGCAGTGAGCCACAAACCCCTGAAAGCAACATTGTGTCCCACTCTTCCTACACTGATTTTCACCTCTTGGGGTCGACCAGCACAAACACCCCAGCAACTCTCCCCGCCACTCCTGATTCATGTCATTTCCACAGGACCCCCGTGGGGAGGAGATGCCTGACAGAAACCCGTATGCACACCATCGTTTATATGTGGCGGGACAGCCGAGGACTGCCACAGTCTGTGACAGAACCCAGAGGCCCCCGCCTGGGAGAACCAGGCCGTTTGCCTCTGTGTGACTTCTCTGCCACAACCCACACATCTGCGGGGATGCCGGAGGCGAGCCTGTGCTAATCCATGCGGAAAACCTCCAGCACCCCAAGGCCCAAACATTCAGCCCTCATGTGGTCCCCACTCCTCCTTCCCCACCTTCATCTCTTCTTCCAAAAGCCCCTCCTTTCCGTTTATTCATGGACCAGCGGCGGGCCAACGTTTACCCGGGAAGAGCTGACAGAGACCATCTGCGCCTGCCACCGCCTCTCCAGCAAAACGTAATAGAGAGGCATAATATCATGCCACTGCAGCACTGAACCAAATGGAGCCTGATCAAAAGGGGTCCTACCCACGGGGGTCTTGCAAGGGAGTCATAATGGCAGCAAGGATTAGTCGAGTCCTCCGGGAGCAGTAAAAACATGCTGAGTGAACGCCTTCGCTCGGTTCATCGCCGGCACTCGGCCAGCTCTGGCATTGTAACGTGACACTTTCTGGAGCCCTCTCCCTCATGTTTTAAGGACGAGACGATCTGACTGCGTTGAACAAAATGAACAGAGCATGTTTTCCAATGGCAAAAATATAACAGAACACTACATACCTGCTTTTTACTTTCACAGGCATCCCCATCCATTATGGGAGGCTTTCTTTGGCAATGGTTAATTACTGCGATTCATCATAATTGCTGGCAAGCTGCATTAAAAGGCCACCATTGGAGATAGGCCGCCCACATAAGCCTGCAAAAATAATGTCTCCAGGATGTCAGGTGTAAATTCCAACTCACAGACACAACAGTTCAAGGACTAATTGCGTTTTCACTTCATTAGGTTAAATCAGTTACATCCTGATAATGTCAGGCAACAAAAGAAAGGATTAGGTAGTAAAAAAAAAAGATTAGGTAGTAAAAAGAAATATCTTTGTTCAAAAGAGAAATAGGGCAATAGTAATCAAAAATGGCCACCATTATTCTACTTCACACTGCTGGCCATATTTCAGGACTGACATTCTTATGGAATTTCTTCTTCACTTTATTCATTGGATTGTCATTCTCCCTGCAAAGGGTCCTCATCTTATTTTGGATAAGGTGCTACTAATTCTTTTTCTCCATTTCCTATTCATCACAGATGCCAACTGACAGGGTACAAATTCTTATATGGGAAGATTTTGCACTCATGAATCCTCCAAAAAAATTAGCTCTACAATTTTCAGGCAAGTACTGTCATTTCTGAGTGAGATGAGCTTCAGCCTCACTTTCCCGATAAAGAAAACCTAATCAAGCAGCCCAAACACAGCTGACAAAACTACTTCCACCAGTGACATCTTGGTGTAATGCCTCTGACACCTCCATCCGAGTACAACTTACCTATTTCTTTTCTTTTGCTCAACAAAGTCTGCCTTCGTGAGGAGACGAAAGTGCTGCCCCTACAGATTCTGCAGCAATTCCTCATGTGGCGCTGTGATTTCGATGCCAGCCAGCTGTTCCCATTCTAGCCTCATACCAGCGAGGGTGCAGAGGGCAACAGAGGTAAGGAGCCACGAAGGCTGCAGAGAGACAGAGCAGCAATAATGAGAACTCAGGAGAGGCAGGGGCTTGCCAGCTCTGGGCCATGCCTGCTCTTCTCCCAGACCTTTTGCTGTCAGCCTGTTTGTTTACAGGCTGCTCCACGAAAGACGTATGGGCATTACATAAACAGCAGTGTACATGAACACAGACAGTTAAATATATCGTTTTTGTCTTGCTGGTGACTAGGGGAAGGCATCAAATAGAAGGCCCTGAATTTTGAGCTTCATTTTTTATTTGTTCCTTTGCATTCATTGGCTGATTAAAGAAAGAAATCTAGCCCTCCCAATTTTTTTACCTCTCCAATTCAAACAAAACTGGACCATGATCCTCAACTCATTACAAACCCGTCCTATTCCATACTTCTGTGGGTTTAACCAGTTTCTTGCTTGTTTTTCCCATAACCAGTGGCCTAATTTAATTACTTTTTGATAGAAAGCAGTCAATTTCACTGTCAAGCGCAAAGCAGAGCATAAAATTGTGGTCCCTTAGGTTTGATATATGAGGCAATAACCTATAATGTAATGAAGTCACCTTCAGAGCAGGACCTTTGTCGCTGAAAAAATAATGAATTATAACAAGTATAATAGTATTTGGGTTTGGCATAGCAGGCACGGGGGAAAGCAGAATAAAAAAGTGTGAGTTACACTTTGTGGGAGACGAAAGTTCACTGTCAAATCCATCAGGCTGGCACTTTCATTGTGGGGCCATGCAGGAAGACATATGCAAAGGTAATGGATCATCTCTGAGGCCCTGAGAATGTGGCTGCACGGAAAGGGAGTGCTAGAGAAGTTTGAGAGTAATTAGCAGCCCGGGGCTCTGGGGAAGTTTTACAGAAAGTTTTTATTTTTTTGTCCAAATCGCCTGAAGGGAGTAGGTTTATTACTATTGATTTGGAGATTAGCTCCTCTCTCAGCTATTTGTTCAAGCCCTGGAGAGCTGAGCTAAATCTAACTTCCTTTTGGCCTTTTTTCCCCAGCGATAAGCAGCAAACGATGCAAGACTCTTACAAGAGGTAACGGAAATGCCTGTGCATGTGAGGGGAATGTTAAGGAGTTGGGTCAAGGCTGAGCTGATCTTCCATTCATGAAATCACACCTAAACCTGACCTTTTGTACGACCAATCTTTCCTGCTTTCTTTCCCTATCCTTCTTTCCCTCTCTCTCTCTCACCCTCCCTCTACCTCCAGCAGAGTCATTTGGCAGAGGGTTGAGACAGCAGTGAACAGGTGCTTCGTGAACACAGGGTCTATATGCTTGTACTGATCAGGAGGTCACATAGCTGCTATGTTCTGTGCATCCTAGCTAACACAAAAACATGGATAAACAATGGAATGTTCAAAGGTCAATTTCAGCAGTGGCCTGGACATTTCTCAGTTCAGATTCACCAAATACAAAAATGTCCTTGTTCAAGACCAAAGGTTATGAAACCTTACAAAACAAACTAGTCATGCTTTGAAACATAAATTAGGCTTCACCATATCCCTCTTTTTCTCTGTCTTTCTCGCTCCCTATTGCCATCTTTCCTCTCATTCTCCATTCTTTATTTTCTAAATTATACTGCTTGTAAAGCTGTCAAAAAATCCACTACTCTTAATATAAGGTCAGCTGATTCCCCTTTCATGTGGCCATTTCCTGTTCTCTCTCGTGCGATAACTCACATGGTCTCACATGTCCACCCAAGCTCTGAGGGTTCAGAGGCTCTGGCAGCTCATCCATTAAACCCTATGGCTTTATGAATGGCGTGTCCACCCCTACCTCGCCGAGGCACTTCAGCATGCCCTGCCGAACCTGCAGTGACAGATGAGGCCTTGTCCAAGCCCAACATTCGTCTTGCCACTGATCTGCTCTTGGTCCTGCCATTCTGAGTGGCTGTGTTTGTGCATGCAGCTGGATGCAACACTGAGAGTTCTACAGCTGCCTTATATTGTGACAAAGGAGCAAATCCCCTGCCTGTGCACAGGTGCATCACAATCACAATGCAATGCAATCATGGCATATTTGGACAAGCCTATTGCACCCACTCATATTTACAGTTTTCCAATATAATATCTATTTTGGATCAAAAAGAATCAGTCTAAGATTTTTTTAGCAGTTGAAATAAATAAGAGACAACTTGTATAAAGAAATAAAAGACATCTCCCAGGCAGTCCAAAGCAGTGCACAGGGTAAAAAAAAGCATCAACTAGCCATCTTAATGAGCTTTTTTCACCATTCTCTAGCCTTTTATCAGATAAGTGTAATTACTATTCAGAAAATATTTGAGGCAGCTAATGTATCCCTGCTTTCTACTGATAAATAATGCAGAGTATTTACATGCTTAGAAGGCAATTAGCCTGCCTTTCCAATGGTTTCCACAGCCCAAACACTATACTATAAAAATAACACATTATTCATTATTCTTTCTAAATTGCATTTGTATATTAGACAGGTAAATGCGATGTGTTCCTTCTGAAAGGAGTGGATTAACAAGATGGCTCTGAGACAGAACAAAAGTTTACAGAGTGGTAGGAGTATAGGAGAGATGGACCTGTTGACGGCTGGATAATGAGAGCTCTGGTTATTGGCGGGGGCCTGAATCAGAGAGCACTCGCTTCTCTCACATCTTTGTTGTCACGTCGCTCTTGCTGAGAGGTGATGGCAGGTCCAGAGACAGCACGCAACACACCACCAGCAGAGGCTGAGCTGTAGGAGACGTGGGTGCTGACCACACATGGATTATTTTAAGTTCAGGACTACTGCGAACACTGTAGTGAGGGAGCCAACCATGAGCACCAATTCACATCAGTTTCTGTAAACTCATTTCTTAAACAGAGTTTGCTTCATTGTTTATATGGTTTTTTACAGATGAAATGCATTAACATATTTACCAGAGTGTAAAGATTGTTGTTGTTAACAAACCTTCGACTAGAGGTATGAAGTACCAAGGTCTTGAAACTTCACCTTAAAGACTTGTTTCGTACTTGTTTCACTCTACAAATGCTCTTGTGGGTGTTATGGGTTCTCGATGAAAAAAGTCACCTCCTGACTGTTTACCCACTGACTTGTTAATGAAACCAGGTCTATAAAAATAACAAATATGCAGTGTTCTGGATCCTATGACCTGTCATTGGTGCAGCTTTTTCCACACATCCATTGAAATCTGAAATCCTTGCAAAAAGCTTAATATCTTACATCTCCATGCCCTCTCCTGTGTCATTAAAATACTGTGTCCCATATGTGAGAATAACACAAAGAAAAAATACCAGATAAAACATTTCTTTCATGGTTCTTTACAGAACCTCTGTGAAATGTTTATCCCCAACTCCAGAAAGGTTTCCCTAGAGCACTAGTGGAAGAACTCCAAAATGGTGCTACCTGGAGTGTAAATTTAGACCACTGGTGTAACAGTTATGGACACAAGTAGACATTCATTTCTAATCACTGACCCTGATTATTCTCCTGTAGATTCTAAAATTCCCTTTACTATCTGTCATTGAGCCAAAAACAAACTGCCTAGGGCCAATACATTATTCTTTAATGTGTGTGTGTGTGTGTGTGTGTGTGTGTGTGTGTGTGTGTGTGTGTGTGTGTGTATTTGTGTGTGTGTGTGTGTGTGTGTGTGTGTGTGTGTGTGTGTGTGTGTGTGTGTGTGTGTGTGTGTGTGTGTGTGTGTGTGTGTGGGCGGGGGGTTCTGGTATGAATTGTGTCCATGCTCATACATAGGCTTATGTGTTTGTTCTAAGAGTAACCTGGATTCTCAATGTCCCTTGTGGCAAAATACAAAGCAAATCAATGTGGGATACATCCCGGCCCATATCTCCCTTCAGCTTGCCAGAACATCATCATTAAACTCTCGGGACCTGCTATATCGCATGCCTCCTAGGCTCCTGTGGGTCTAAACCAATTAACGTGCCCTCTTTATCTGAAATGACCAATACATCAATCTGCCTGTGGACTGTGAATTAGCCACACATCCAAACACATAAAGCATGAGAGAAGTACAGAGAAGCCTATGATTAATGTCAATCGAGGCACCCCGATAATAAAGCTAGATGTATGAATATGAAACGAAAACATATATCCAATCCATATCCATCACAACTTCATAAATCACCCAGGATTCCATGGAAACTGTGGTCCAGTAGCAGCATGGGCCTCTTTTGATATGGAAGGAAGTGAGACAATAACACTGCGAATTAACACAGTTTTGTTTCAAAGGCTGGATACACTCCAAGTTCAAATTCTTTGTATCAGCATCAAAGCCTACTGTTGGCAGCACAACAATAAGGTTTGAGTAGCACACAAACTTCAAGGAATGTTAATTAAACCTCCCGTGTACTTCAGTTTACAATGTAGTAAAATTAATCTAGAATTACAGCAGCACACGCATGATTAACTTTTTTTTTTATCTGGGCAACACTATAAAATGCTTTGTTAGGGAGCAAATTAAAATGACAGGCATTTGCCCTGAGTAATTTCTGCAGATAATCTCTATCATGCACAATCAGTCAGGGTGCAAACAGCAGCCTCATTTTACCTCATAATGCAGATATAAATAAACTGAGAAGACAAAAGGAAGCTTTCTCAAAGGCATGTACAGCAACAGCAAAGAGACAAGAAATTCACATGGATTTAGCAGAGGACTCAAAGTATACTGGGAATGCTCTAAGGTTTGTGGTGAGAATCTAAAATAATACAATTCTAATTTAAGATGCTGCTACCGGAGGTTTTTTTCTAATAGAAAATTCATATAAAAGTCTCTCATGAATTAAAAATAGAGCATTAGCTAGTGTAAGAAGTTGATAATTATCTGAAAGTGAAACCCAAGTCTTTATTAAGATATATGTGAGCATGAAGCTCTGCACACACCCTTCACCCTTGCACTCAGACCGAGCTCTTAAGTGAATCGATCCAAGAAATCTGATCAGTCTGCAAATTGACCAAAACATGTTGTCTGTTAAGCAGTTTAAAACGAAACCTCAGTATGTCTTAACGAGAACTTCATTTAATTTTACACAACTGGATTCGTTCGACTTTTAAGATTTGCAACTAATTAACACCACATTCAATATTAGAGTCTCCCCAAGAACATTTTACTTAATTGTCTTACGCAATTACCCGTGACTTCATGGAGAGAGGAATACTATTCTTTAATTGTCTTGTTTTCTCTGGAGAAACATGTTGAGAATGATGTCCTATACAATTACCAGAGTCCGGCCAGAAAATATCTCGTGAAATGTTAATGTACTCTTTTAGGAGCGCTTATCACGATGTTAATTAATAACCATTAAATATTTTACTTTCTTATGCTTACAGGAAGAATCTCTTTGGAATAACCATATATTTCCACGGCAGACGTTCCGGTGCTGAAACACTGATACAAGCAGAAGTATAGACTGTGTACAGAAGTAGCGTTTATTCCCTCGAGCCATCCTACGGATGGGGAAGTGGGGAAGTGGGTGCGAACACGGGAAGAGAGAGAAAGGCTCTTCGCTCTCAGCCTGTAGGGTAGGTAGGCTTCCTCTCCGAGACCGCGTTCAAAGGCTTAACCCAATGCGAATCCTCGCTATTTTCCACGGAAAATACTCGACCAGTACATTATCATTCAGAGCCCGTTTCGCGCCTGCGATCGCTCCTCGCCAAATATTCCGGATATGCCGACTTAAAAAGAAGACGAAATGCTTAAATATCACTTTTGTCAACTGGCAGACTTTCAAGGAATGTTCGGGGGGAACCCCATACGAAAAGGCGTCACGCAGCATACTTCACGTCAAGGTTGTTTAGAGGTTTCGCGTAAGTGCTACCTGCCATTGTAGCCGTGAATAAAGTGACACTGATCTCGGCAGATCTCGAAGCTCCAGCATTAATGAAAGTCACTGCTTGGCTCCAACTCCTGACAACAGTCAATACAAACAGCTCGAGGATGAAGGCTGCAGCCACGCTCAAAGACACTTCTCTCCGTTTGTCACATTAACAGCAGTGCAACGACTAGCAAAGAGAAAAATGCTGGACGATATTTGTGGCGCTGCACGAGAGGTACACTGTTTAACATCGTTTTAAATGGCCCCAGTATTAGAAATAACTTCTTTTAGAATTTTGAGAATACTAATTGATCTCCTGTGATTTGTACTGTTAATAATCATATTATAGTGAACAGCACATAAAACATCATAACTCTCAAATTGGACAGTAAAATTTTATGGGCAAACATGAAAATATGACAGATATATTCAAACTAAAGATGAGTAGTATTTTCATTAAAAGAAAGGAAATATTAACCCTCCAGACCAAATTCTTTGATGTAATATAAACTTCTAATTCTAACTTCTAATTTGTAGGCTGTCACTTAGGACGCAGGGAGGCACGAGGGAGCATGTCCACGGTTAAAGAATGCGTGTGAGGGGATATTGTGGCGCACACTGTGATCCCCTGGTGAGGGGCATGGGTGTGATTCTGGATGAAGGGTGCATGTGTGAGGGACATATGGAATGTGTTAAGCACAGGGATGTGCTCACCAAAGGAGATGATAATGGAGACCATCACCTCCCTGAAGAAGAAGATAGAGTACAGGTTGGCAGAGCACATAAAGTGTTCAGAGCACGATTGTCACTGCCTTTGCTACAATAAAGTATTATATATTCAATAATAATTATCATAGTATTGCATCATGCTTTTTCACGAACGCAATGTGTTCCTCAGAGGGTTTAGTGCAAAAAATATTTTGGTATCTAACAAGGAGGAGGAACCTACCAGGCTGTGAGATGGGAAGATAGCTTTAGCTCTAAAAAGAGATGGGATTCTGAAAGTTATTTTATTCTAATGCTGTGTCTGAGACTAGCCACCCACTTTAAAGTAGTGAAGAGTCATTTACAAACAAAACCTTAAAATGTTATTCACTCTACTATTAAATTGCATGTTAAGCTATGACCTGTTACACCCACAAGTGTAACATACCTCTTGATCAAGCATAAAATCCAGATGTACGATCAGATTCTCTCCAAAGCACTTACATGCTTCTCCAGTGGCATCCCTCACTGGGTGCCTTGTCTCATTTGCTTGAGGCTGCTGCCAGTGTAGCTCTGATTATAAAGTGACAATGTCACAGGTCCCGCCAGCCACCCTTCACCAACACACACACACACACACACACACACACACACACACACACACACACACACACACACACACACACACACACACACACACACTTCACCTTTCTCTTGCCACCAAAACAGCCACTAAAATTAATCAGCTTGCTACACCACCCTCCCTGGCAAGTCCATCACCTTTGGTGGGTGAGGGGTTGCTGATTCCACAGTGCTGTTCCAGACGCACCCAGCCATGCTCATCATCAGTCCCAGCAGCCCCAGCTGTGGCCGAGAGAGCCGGCTGCCAATTAGAGGCACCTGTCCAAGGTTCGCCGCCAGTCTACTGCCATTCACTCAGCTCAGAGCGCTGGAACAGGTACGCCTACGCTGACGGGGCATGGAGCTGTTTCAGGGGAAAAAAAGAAACCTTCCCACCATCGACACTGCCTGTCAAATGGCGTGTGGATGTGGGTCAGTGATGAAGAATGCTGTGATGAAGTTTGAAAGAGATGTTGGACTCAGGCTGTAGGTGTGTGATATATGGAAAGGGAAATGTTAAAAGAAATAGCTGACTTTTGATACCTTTTTAAGTGTTTCAGAAGATGCCTTCAAATAAACAAAACACTCCTGAATCCCGTGATCTTAGAGCTGCTAGATCTGTAACCTCTTCATAACAACCTCCATCAGGCAACATCGAATTCCCAAATAATTAAGCCCTAATTCTTCAATCTCTAGGGCTGATCTGCTGGATTTTACCTCCAGCTCTTGATAATCATATTGGCACAAACATGTCTGCCAGGTTCAAACTCAAGGCAAACTCAGCCCTCATTTTCAGGTCTTATGACTAAACGAGAGGCAGGAGTGCTGTGACAGTGCATGACTCTGTGAGCACCGGACAGTATTTACGCCCAGGCACTCTCTCAGCCCAAGGTTGTCATCTGTCGTGTCTCCGTTTATCTTCCCCAGCCATTGCTGCAAAGCTGCTGTTAGTGTGCGATTAAGTTGGTCTTTTGGGTTCCCTAGCCCTTGCCCGATCTCTGTGCATTCATGCAGAGATGTGCAGAGGTCACCGGCCCAGTGAGAAATCAACTTTACAGTCTCTTCGGCGCTGGGGCTGTCATTACAGCTTTAAGTGAGCCTGCTATATTGGGACACATTTATGGGCATCTGAGTGGGGGCTGTTAAAACGCTGCGGTGTGACCGTGACCTGTCTAGCCATGACCAGGACGCAGCACTGAAAACAGAAACACAGTGCATACAGCTGCCCATAAGCTTTAATGAGACACCTTCAATTTTGTAAATATATAGAACATGGAGTATAAACTTGATTGCCACATCTTGAACTCATAGTGCTAAGAAACTAGCATCTGCTCAATTGTAACAGAACACCAATTAAACAACATCATTTAAGTTTTCTATTTTTTATTTCTGCTTCTGAAAGCTTCCCTAATGTAGCACCACTTCTCTCTCCTCTAGTCAGCAGAGCTTCTTCTCAGTGGAATAGCATCTACATGGTTATGACACTCAGAGCCATCTCTGAGAGACCCTTTGGTTTCCATGTTCAAACAGATCACAGGCTCAAATCGGCGTAATTGCTCTTGCCTGCATGCACAGCTTCTGATGAATGCTCTCTGAGGAATGTTATCTGATCAATGTTCTCTGTGGCATATGAAACCGTGGGGCACCCTGAGCACAGCAGCAGGGCCAGTAGTCATTTAGCTGATGCTTTTATCTGAAGCAACGTACAATTATGACTGAGTACAACTTGAGCAATTGGGGGTTAAGGGCCTTGCTCAGGGGCCCAACAGTGGCAACTTGGCAGTGGTGGGGCTGGAACCAGCAACCTTGAAATGCAGAGATCATAAGGACTGTTTTAATTTAAGTGATATGTGGGGAATGCATCCATCTTCACCTTTGGCAACAGTGGCATGACCCAACACTGATTAGTCTTTGCTACAGGCAAAAGACTGTAAAATCTCCTGAAATATCAGATTGCTCCTCATCGCATGTGAAAGCTTAAGGGGTGGGTTTTAACACACCTTTTTTTGTACCCCCTCATTGCCAGAGGTCATGCTTAAATCTCTCTTGGAAAAGCACAGGGTGATTATACAGTGTCATCAACCTCCTGCAGCTCAAGATCATCGATTTTCTGATGATCTGCTCTTGGAGTGATAAATTCCCACTTTGTACCTCATGGAGCGAACAGCAGAGCTCTCTGAGCAGCCCACCCCCACTCCCCCAAAATGGCACCATCATGGTTGTGACTGACCAGCTGGTTCCTGGAGACGTGAGGTCCAGCAGGTTCTGTGGATTAAAGCAGCCTGAGGCAAAAGAGCTGTCACTGGTGCTCCATTTCATCATTTAAAATTTATGAAGGTATTTGAATACATGGTGTCTGTTTACTTATATGTATATGAAAGTATCTGATACTGCCAAAACATTGCTCCTAATACAATCACTAACTTGCCCTTAAATTAGTGACACATTAAATTGTTGTTAGGGATTTTTTTCTCCTCAAAGGTTCCAGTTCATGTTCAGTTTTTGACATTGTCAGGTTTTTAAGAAATGCTGTGAATATAGGAATAGCTCGCTCACTGGTCTGGATCCACTAAGAAATAAATTAAAGCTTAAACACTCCATAACAAAAGAGGAGCATCCTGTTCCTTCCCTAACTTTGTAAAGCTGGGTTCTACCTCCTTCTCACTTGCCACCATTTAGGAGAGCTAGTTTCTCCACCCCTACCACCACAATTTCCTTACCCATGCACTTTTAAGCTTGAATACAGTAACACATCCTCCAGTGCTTTGATGTTCTTGTGTTCCTTCACTTGTTAGCTATGTATCTGAACCCATGTGTCAGCTCAGTGGAACATGTGAAAAGCCTCACCTACTACATATGCAGATCCCAAGATGAAGAGAAGGTCCCACACCTTGAGAATGCCTCGCCGTTGTCATCAGTCTCCCACTGCCAAGAGCCATAATTGCATTTCCAACCAGGAAACCTGAGGAGCACAGCCTTTCATGTTCCCATCCCTGATGAAAAAGAGCAGAGGGACTGGGGAGAGTGATAATCTACACCCAGGGCCAGTCTGATGTTCTTCCTCCCCATCTGTGCAGAGAATGTGTCATTTCGGTGAATCACCGGGGAATTTTGAAAGGGAGACTGATGAGAAAGTGGACGACAGGAAATGACTAACTGCAATGGCACCAAGAAGCAGGAATTTAACAGCAGAAGACATGGAAGGGAAGAAAATGGCAGCATCAATGATGACCAAAGTGTGAAAGTCAGTATCTCAGTATTTGGTGGCCTATCCAGTATAAGCCTGAAAAGTGCTTGTTCCTTGTTTGATCTTAATCAGTTTAACACTGGCCATTTTAGTCTTCTTGAAAAATACACTTATTCAGTGTATTGTCCAGTGCTACATGTTATATGCACCCTTTGCCATAGTCCTACATTTACCTCTTTGTTATATTCTTGTCAAATGACCTAATGCCAAAGTAGAGGGTAAGATGCAGCAGTTTGCTAACCCTGATCCAAAAGTCCAGTGTTAGTCAACTTGTAGCTCTCCAACACATTCCAGACAGGCTGTCTAAAATACATCACTGCCAAGGAGCGGAGAGACATGAGATGAAATTACCGTGTGCCTGCACACATTGAAATTATATTTTCAGCATCACACTATCTGAGAAACAGGTAATGTAAACCCTGAGTCATGCTCACAATAGCAAGCAAGAGACATTGTTACAGGGAACAAGATTTGGTCTTGCAAGTATGAAGTTGTATTTTAGGTATTCTTTAGAGTACCTTCCAGAGGGGAAAAAAAGCAGTAATGTTAGTCTGTTTCTTGGTTTGTTTGTTTGTTTCCTAATGCCAGAGTGTGATTGCATTCACATGGTCTTACTCTGCACATGGTTTGTTACCTAGGCCATTTCCCTTTGCTGCCAAAACAATAGCTGCCGCATGTCGATTGTCTGAGATAATACATTTAGTGCTCATAATGCCATCTTAAGTGCCCCTAGAGGTGTGCAGTAAATGAATAGTCTCCATAGCTTGATCTTAGACAATTACATCATCCACTGATTTATGAAACCACAGTAGCAAATAGCAAAGCAAACTTGAGTCTACAAAATGCAAATGTGAAATGTTTTTTGAAGTTTTTCTGCAGATGGATCTAATGTTTAGGGCAACATAGGTTCAGCTGGAGAAAACAGCTTGGACATTCTAAGCCAATTGGTCATTTGTTTTTACTTGTAACCCTTCACAAACACAAAGAAAAGGCCTAATCTTTCTTAAGAACAATAACAATGAAAAAATCAGTTCTAATGTAATAGTAAGTCATTTATATAGGGTAATCACTTCAAAAATTAAGGTTTACCTTAGAATTGTTTGAATAATTGTAGTGGAAAAGAAAAAAAGCTCTGACATTCATGGCTGTCATCCAGAGAAAGTGCTGAAATCAATTTACATTCCATTTGTGGCTTAGTGAAGAAACCAAGCTGGGTGTATGTTTGCTGAGATTACATTTATCCCATGTTTATATCAAATATATACAGTAGGGTACAAGTAAACAGCCATTAAACTGTGACTATGATATTCAGGTCTTTCTTGCTATAACACACCTAACTCGTGTGTGTAGTTCAATTAGAACAAACATAACAAAGTACAAAGTCCAGTACAAAGATGGCTTTCCAGACATCTTCAGATATGTCTGAGGGACAAAACATTTTCCAAAACTTTGTTAACAGTGATTCATTATAATTCCATAGTTAAACTCACAGCTGGTTGAGTACAACCATAGCCACATATAACAAATAAGCATATTAAGATGTCTGGAAGTAAACTCTCGTAGTCCTGCTGTATTAATACTACCTTGTGCTCCTGAACAATCGCGGTCTGGTTTTTTTTTTGTTTTGTTTTTTTTAATTAGCCCGATATTTGTTTGATTTTTCATCCGTAGAACAAAGGAGACCTGATAGTATTGTGAAGCCATTTTCATAGTCAATATTTAATGTGTTGGGACTCGCCATGATCGGCTTCTTGCCTTTATTACTCAGGGGACGCCGAGACGAAGGGACAACAAATGCTTTTGACGGACGTGTTGGATGATTGGCTGCTCTGTAGCTGGAAGACACCACGAGCTGGTGAGACCCCAAAGCAGATTAAAGCTGGGCTGTTTTTTCGTGTCTTAAATAGTTTGTGACAGCTTCCTATCTCGCGGCCGAACCGATAGAGACTCTGGCTGCCACGCAAAATCATCCCAGAAGCCAGAGCCACTGTTTGCTATACGTGTGGCTTCGCATCTTTTCATCGCAAGTTTAAGGAATCTGACAAGGAGACCACGGTGCTTTTACCGCAAACGTTATCTTTAGCCTTTTGTGTGCTCTTGGTGCGTGGCCACCCGATAGGCCGGCGAATGCTGAACTGACTGCCGCCGCGGCATTTCCATTACGAAAGGTAACGAGGAGAGGATTGAGGTGAGCGTCCTCATCCGCCAGCAGTAATTCCCCCAAGCGCACCGCGCTCCACTGGGGAGTTCACAGCTGACGGCTCCTGCTCCCCGCTTGTCTTTTGCAGCTGTTGTGTGTGTGTGTGTGTGTGTGAGAGAGAGAGAGAGAGAGAGAGAGAGAGAGAGAGAGAGAGAGAGAGAGAGAGAGAGAGAGAGAGAGAAAAAGAAAGAAAGAAGACCTGCAAGGACTCATCAGGACACACACACACAGACTGCATATTAATGACTTGCCTCGATAAAGTGGCGAAGTACTTTCACCTGCTCCAAGAAAATGACTCATTCAGTCTTGGATTTTTTGCACCTATTAGCTAGTCGCTCTGGTAATAAGATTCCTGTTTGAGTGGCAAAACACGTCTATTTCAACTTGCAATAGGCACTGGGCCAGTAAATGAGGGCAGAATCGACCTGACGATGTTAAAACTGAACCAATAAGTATTAGACACAGAATGAACGGCATGAAGTCATCTATAAGCAATAAAGTAAAGGTTTATTTTTGCGCACATGGCAGACATTTTGTGTACTGAGCTTTCGGGATAAATTTCCACAATTTAACAAGAGCTTGCTACACACACGCACGCACGCACTCCTTCTGTGTGGAAGCCATTTGCTCCCATTTAGAAACAATGCCAATTTTTGCTCTAAGCAAATGTCAGATACATCTGTGCAAGCTTTTTTCTTGACAAGAACCATTGAAATAACTCAGGCATAGCTTGTCTGGGCAAACAAAAGCTACCTTATTTAGATATGATATATATAGCCTTTTGAGTCTTGCATTCCTTAGGGTTTTACCTTATTAAACAGGCATGAAGGACAGGTACAGTAGTAATATGGAGAGCTGGTACAGATTCACCTCAAATTATGCTGTAATCAGCAGAAAATGTAATGATTCAATGGCTCAACAATACAGCAATGCTGTTAGTAGAATTTACACACTTTTTGCCCTGTACATCAAGCCCTGTGTTCAAAATATACCACATATCCAGTTAGTCTTTGTTATGTATCCTTTGTGTAGATAAGCTGATAATAAATGTATTTGAACAAACCTGTACATATTAAATGTGGATAGTAGTTCTGAGGAATCTGGTAGTTTAAATTTTAAAAAGGGCAGAGGACAAGTGTAGCTGCATAACCGGCTGTCTACTCATAAACATACCTAGACACAAAGCAGTTAATATCTGCAAATGTCCAGTGACGGATGCTGACAAAGAAGGGCAAAGACAATTGGCAAATGATTCTTTTTTCATAGCCTGGAGCCCCACAGCATATGTGCAAGAGCAAACCCAGGGCTTGAGCAGACAGACCAGGCGGGACATGACAAATGACCATTAACACATACACACGGGTCAAGTGTAGGGGATCACTGATTAATTATTATTGACAGGCTAAAAGGGAACACAGATGTCTAGACTAAGGCCCATAGAGGAAAATAAGAGGCCTGAAGTGATGGCTGCCTAGATTTCTGTTCCTCACTGCTGTAGTGTGATCCTGACCTACTCATGATTGGTCTGTAGCCCTTCAGGTCAGTCTATTCTAAGAGTCCCATTGGCCTGCCGCTCAGCTTTCATTTAGAAAATAGCAATGAAACCTCCCAAGGCTCACTAGGCAGATTCCATCAGAGATATGAAATTAGATGAAATCACTTTAAATGGGGTGAAACTGAGGAATCTAAAGCAGGCATGTATACTACACTTTTGAAGGCAAATTAAATGGTAGCCTGTGTGTATTGTATATTTGAGAAAGTTGAGGCAAGATCTAAAAGATGTGATTTAATTCTGCAGAATGACCAATGACCAGTGCAACACAATAATCCTGCATGTGCTATTGAAAGAGGCAGTTCAACCTGTCAGAGTGATGAAAAACGATAAAAAGCTTGCATTGCCTTTTGGCAGCTCGCATTCTCATTGTTTGGGTTGCTTGAAAAGATTTAGATGCCGTTCTTCCAAAAAAAAAAAAAACCCCAGCAAGTTTAAACATCTACATACTGAACTGAAGCCTGATGTTGACCATGTTTTTCAAGACTTTGTTCCACACACAGTTATCAAGAGGGAGAGGGGGTGTCAGCAACGAACCAACCTCCAACATTTCACTTTGGTCTTCCTCTAACCTTGAGCACAGTAATAGATTGCCTTAATAGCCTTTTAGGGGTCACCACTTTGTGTCTGCCCATCTTCCCTAATGCTTTATATGCCTGCATTCATGCCTTTCGTTCTGTTCCATGCACATAAAATGTCCTCTTTATATGTTATAGAGTGTACCAAAAAAACTATCATACTTGACAGTGGTAATCCATTAATGAAGACCCAGGATACAAGAATCACATCTGCACACTGCATTAGTGTTGAAATCAGATTAAATATTGGGATGGCTATTCTTCAGCACATTATTATGGTCTTTCTGGAGAGATTTCTTTGCAGTAAAAACAGAATGAATCTTGGATTACCGCACTTAATGTTACTGCACATCGTGTTTTAATAATGAACGTCACATTGAACTATGCTAGAACTATGGATGTTAGAAGTAAAAAGACAGTATATTTAGCAGCATCTTCAGCTTAAAAGTATATCTTTACAGTATACCTCCAATGAAACTGCTCATGTTGTGCTGTCAACCAGAGAAGGATAGGTCCCCCTCTGGGTCCTGGTTCTCTGAAGGTTTCTTCCTCATGTTCAGAGAGAGCTTTTCCTTGCTACTTTCACCTTTGGCTTGTTCACTGGCTCACTGACCATTGTAAAAAGCGTTATATAAATAAATTGGAGTTGACTAACTCAAGAGTTCTATTTAAATACAAAATCTTTTACGTTTAGTCAACATTGCCTAAATGTTTAATACAACTGCTGCAGTTAAGGCCAAGGAAATTTCTAAGCCTGTCTGAGAAATTGCATCCACTTTTCATCTCTGGCCTTAGCATGACTCACCGTGGCTGTGTTTCTGAAGATTACCCCACCTCCATCCAAAGTTGGGTAACATTTCTAAATCAATTAGAATTTTAATTAATGAAAGCCAACACCTGTAGTCCCAAGCAATTGCCAAGGGATGGTGAAAAATGTCAGTGGGAAAATTAATTAAATGAAAGGGTTCCTGTCATTTATTCAGAAACAATCTGAAGTGAATCAGTTTACTTAAGTTTTGATGGCTATTAAAGGTGTACATAAACACTAAGGATTGTTTCATGCTGTAACGAGTGCTGAAGGGTGTGGAGCAGGATGCGCAGATTCCCTCAATAATGTGATACATTTATTAACACAACATACGAATAACAGTGGCACTCACACACATTACTGACAGACATCATGTAAGCATAGAACTAAACACAGACTACAATAACGTTTAACGAAGACTACATACGTGTTTTGACATACAGTAGCAGACTAACAATAACCAGCACAATACACACACTAACCGAGGTTTAAATAGACAAAGAAACAAGACGTTAAACCCCGTACAGGTGCATGCAATCATGAAGGGCAGGGTTACACATGGGGTGAAACCCCCTGCACGAGCATCCCGTGACACATGCTAGGATTCTCAGCTTTGCTTTGTGCACCTCAGATGGTGTGCTCCATATAGTAACCCGTTTTTCATTAGTTGTCTTTCATAAGGCACTGCTGTAAGTAAAGAAAAGCAACATTATTGCTTGTTACAGGTCTTTTCAGACAGTTATATCATAGAACACCATGAACCCAGACCTGAACACGATTCAGAGCCATGCCGACTAGAACACTACTAGTCTGATTTAAACAAACTAAACATAGGGTGTACTACTATTTATTAATATTAATAATAATAATAATAATAATGTGTCTTATTGTTATAATACATTTTATAAAGTAAATGATGAAGCACTTTGCTCGCTGATGATGGCCCTGTGTCTGACACGTTCGGTTCCTCTGGAACCTTGTATACTACGCTGCACTGTTTACTACCCCTACATCTTTAATCTTGAACTACAACACACTGCCTCTTGGAATCTTCATATAAATTCTGTTTTGAGGGACATTATCAATATCTAGTTTGTACAAAACTGAGAAATAAATTGTGATTTTTAAAGATTTTTAAAACCTCTATAGCTTACAATATTCTTCCAAATAAATATTTTATTAACTGCATTATGACATATCATTCTAATATAAATACCACTTTGCAGTGGAGATTGGCTTGGTGTCTTAGTCCACTGAATTATAAACAAACACAAAGATAAGCACGGCCGACTGCATTGAAAAGAGTCAACGAGGTGTGTAGTGTGACTTCTGAAGGAGAGAAGAACTTGTAATTGGTGCTCTGAACTTCCCATCTCATACTCTGAGTCCAATGAATGACAACATGGCAATACCAGTAAATCAAATGGAACCGCGGCATAGGGACTTTAGGAAGTGCCAAAACTTCAGAAGCCCAATTCGTTCATATCATAAATGGATGTTAAGACAAATATAGTACTAACTTGAAATTCACAAACTATAAAACACCTGCCCAATAGAAGGTCATATCCAAACAATGCCACACAAATTGGTGTGTTGGACGAGAGCCTGTTTTGCCAAGTGCCAACAGTGACACCTACAGATATAAGATGAGTCTACCAATCTACTAGGCTAAGTGGTGTGATTCAGTCCATGTTTATGAATTAGTACCCCTACAATTATCAGCTGATGTAAGGTGAATGTGAATTTTGCTGGCCCTAAATTCTCATCTTGTTAATTAATTTAATGAACTGCTTTGATTTGATCATCTAGGTGATAAATATTGTCATTCATTGTATCATCATAAATTCTGGTGTATATGGCAAGAATAAACTATCATCACTTTCTGGTTATATTCTTTTTTTCAATAATCAATAAAAAAGAAAGTGAAAACATAGACAGTAGCCTAATTGGATTACTTCAGTCCCCCTTCTTGTTCTGTCACATTTCATTAAATGACCCCCATTTCCTGCAGCCCTGGTTGTATGTGTGGGCTATGTGGATCAGGAGGAATTGAAGATGATGTCTTGCTGTAGCTTAGACAGCAAAGTTAAAACTTAGGATGACACTGGCTGATAAGACGGAAAAAAGCCCAAAATTCTCATATTGCGATGTTTTTGTGTGTGTGTGTGTGTGTGTGTGTGTGTGTGTGTGTGTGTGTGTGTGTGTGTGTGTGTGTGTGTGTGTGTGTGTGTGTGTGTTGTTTTGTGATAAATATTACTCTGAGGCAGGACTAAACCATAGCTCAAGTTTAAAAAAACACAAACCAAAACAAACACACACTCACACACATACACAATGAAAGCGTTTGTTTTTTCCATCTCTCTCTCAAGGGCAAAGTATATAGTGCTCTTGCGGAATGGACCAAAGGGATGTCAGCAATGGATTTTGTAAGGAAGCTAACATCATTTGTTACCATCCCACTGCCGTCTGAAAAATAACCACCTCCAGGCAATCTGGATAGCAGTGCAGGGTCCAAAATAAGCATCTTTCTTAGAGGCCCAGTTGGAGAAAAAGGAAGAAAATAAAGTCTTGCATTTCAGCTTATCCTTTGGTAAACTTCAATTTACATTAGCTCTGACAATATTATTATACTATGAGAGAAGTTACAGTTCAATAACTAAATGCTGGAGCAAAACTCTGAACACCAACTAGGCTTCTATATGCTTGAATTAACACTAAATAATATACCGCTCACTCACGACATTTTATGTTAACACCAGGCTCCCTCAGGAAAACACACATATATTCTTCTGATTTTTGGCGTGTGACTGAAGGAATGTATTATTACGTTAATCTTTTTAATCCAGAAGCCTCAACAACAAAGAACCAAGAAAAAACAGCCAATCTAACCTCAATACACAAGTCCAAATACCAGCTCCAGTATTATGTTGTCTTGACATCTTCTCACCTTTCAAAAATCAAAGGGACAATTGCCCAGCAATTCTTCAAAGCTGGATTGTGCTTTGTAGTGTCTTATCACCTCTTTTTGATATCTGAGATGCTATAGAAGGTCACTGGCAGAAAAGGTGCAGAAGAATCTGTGATGTGGTTGAATAAATTATGACCAAATGATCAGTTCTCCATGACATTTTTCGATTCTAAAAAATCCTGTGTGTATAGACCTTCAAAACCACTGGTTCACAAAACTGGAGGGTTGGAATATATTGTGTATATCACATTCATCTTTTTTCATGGTAATAATTGTACAAATGTAGCCTCTGGAGGCACATTAGGCAATGATTTATGTAATTACTGGAGGAATACAGCTGAGCTGGAATACACTTCCATGAGGACAACCCTCTGCCTCTCAAAGCTAATCCAAATGACCTATAAAAGTCTAAATAATACCTTTAGGAACTCTAGGATGAAGATGGAAATGCATAATGAAATATATAGTCTGATTAAAAATGCATGATGAAATATATAGCCTCATTAAATATCAGTTATGCATGTGATATACCAATGGGATGGCAAATTATATAAGAAAATGTTTTACGTTCTCAGCTCCAGTTCGGAAAAAAAACCCACTTCCATGCTGAGGTTTTCCCACCACTAACACATCTTGTTTAACTCAGGAATAGCTGATGAGAACTCTGCAGGCCAGTGGATCCCCAAAACCTGAGTCAATAACACCTGCTTCTGAACATATTTGAATAGGCCCAGATGAAGGAATGGAAAGAATAACGAGGTGTATATGGAGAGATACTGGCTTTGTGTTGAAGCAGTACTACGCACAGAATTATCTACGGATATACTGAACTAGATATCTTTATATATATTGAGAAAAAAAAGGGGGTCTTCCAAACAAATATAATGATGAATATAAGCCTACTGGTATAGCTGATTTACATGAAGATTCTTGCTCTTTTTTTTTTTTTTTTTTTGCTTATGAAGGGTTTAGCTAATGATCTGCCGTGAATCATCTGCCGTGATATCATCTGCCAAGACAATCACTTGCTGAACAGAACATGAGCTGTAAACTGTAACTATCTGTTGCATCAGTCTGAAGCTGTTTCATTTTCATTGTACAGTAACAAAGCAGAGAATTGTGCTTTGGCATGCCAGCACTGTGGCAGTAGCCACAGCTTTGTGAAGGGAGAACCACAGTTCAATATACTGATCTTAAAACAGCATAGGCCAAAACCAAGGCTCGAACCTGAAACTGAGGGCACTTGTCTGCTTAAATTGAGAAAAGAGATGGCATTTTATTTAAGAGCACCATGTAGGCAATGAGGTGAAGCTCCCTCTCGCCTCAGGAGTCAGCCAGTGTTACACTAAGAACACAGAACTGTGGGGGAATTAGAACATGGTGACAGAGTCCAAGTTCTGAGGTAGGCTGGCTATCAAGGACCAGTTTCAGTCATCCATAAAACGTTGAACACTGGGAATTGGCTGTTTGAGACTGCTTTTATGCCAGCATAAAAAGTTAACATTTATAAGGGACACCTAGCACCAGACACACAATGAAGTATTTTAGCTTTATGGTAAGAATGGAAGGATGACTGGAGATTGAAACTTTGGTTTCATGTATAATTCTTTTATACATACTGTTCAATACAAAGCCAGGTAAAAATGTCTCTCACTCACAGAATATGATAAGTTATGGATGTGTTTAATTTTCAAGTGCTTTCCATTCAGTACTGCCCTCTTCTAAACATTAAGATAATAATGTCATGTATAACACCTTTTTCAATTTGTGAAAATGAAAATTTTATTTACAATATCAATAAGCTTGTACTGTTAATAAGAGGATAGAGGATCTATATGTGTGCACACAAAAATGTAAAGTTTGTGAAAGAATTGTTTTGGATTGGCAAAGTAAATTACAAAGACATAGAAAGTAGTCTCATTTTAAAAAATTCAAGACTTGTATATGGATTTTTATGTAATAGAGGAAGGATGTCAGCGGGGGTAGAAGTGTTAGTGTACCGTTGGCTGTAACATGAAAATTCAGTGCGCATGGTGTGATGTGCTTTGTTACATCAGCTCAGCTTTTGTACCAAGTTTGATGGCTCTAGCTTGAAATTTCAAAGAGTTTTTAAATGGATGGGTTTCTTTGATAAAAAACAGTAGCAAGGTTAGACAGATGAGCTATATTTCTTATTGGTATGAACTATAGTCATGTATTAGATCAACTGCTGAATCTTTATACAAGTTTAATTACTTTAGTATGAGTATTAAAATCGATGGGTTTCTATTATACAATATGAAAATGAAAAAAGAAAGAATAAATAGAGAATTGGACAAAAACAAAAACAAATGAATGTGTACTTCAGGTAGGGTAGCATTCACATGTATGCTAACTTCAGTGACTCTAGATTAGAAACTGTAGGAGCCAAAGGCAGTGAAATATGAACTGAAATCTAACGGAGGAAAAAGAAGTTACATAGGAAGAGTAGAAATGTGAGCGGGAGATAATGGATGAATAAAGAGAGGAAAATGGATGGTGTGAGTGAGATATCTCTGTAAGATGCACTAGCAACTCAAGTAGACAGGATAAAGGTTTTAGGAACACTGGTAACTGTTGTTTTAAAACTGTACAAAAATGGTTAAGCAGAAGAAATACTACTACTACTACTACTAATATTATTATTATTATTATTATTATAAATCCTGCAAAGTGTGAACTTGATATTGATAAGAAGCCCAGCATAATTTTAATATGGATGCTTGGACTCTTCTGAGGAACAGGTCCCCGGGTGTTAAAGTAGACTGAAAATAGAGGGCAGTAATAGTTGTTCTCATGATGAAGCATTAGATGAAGCATTAGATGAAGAACTCACAGCTTCACAGACAGATACCATCCTAATTTAAAAAGAGAAACTATGAAACTGCACAAAGTTGGGCTGAGGAGTCTGTCTGCCATTATCGGACACAGCCAGGGGAGCTGGAACACTTCAAGGGGATTTGGCTCCTCAGAACCAAAGTTGACTGAAATCCAGGTTTATTTTATGAATAATATATTTAGAGTGCCCATCCTGATTAAGAGGTCTTTTTAGACTTCTGGTATAGTCATCAAAAAAAAAACTCTTACACAAAAATCAATCAAACACACTCTGCCAAATATCGATCATGCAGTTTGTCTCTAATCATGACTGTAAAAATGATTCAAAACACAACTTCAAATTGTCAAACTCAGGTTCCCATAATAATTTCACTGTCAATTTACATAGAGCAGATGTTCCCAACAATACTAATGTCCCCAGATATAAAGTAAATGTACCAACAATTAACTCAGGCTTGCAAAAATATGCAATACACAATGTACTCCTTTCAAAAGATGGAAAACTGTGCAACATATTATTAGTGACCAGTTGCTCTGCCGTCCACATTTGACAGCTGAAAAAGATTGAAAAAGAATGGTGATAATTAAGATAAAAGAGCACATGACAGCATGAAAAGGGAAAGTGCCATTAAAAGATTAGAGGAAAGGACAAACTGACTGTGATCAACCTTGTGTCCATAACATTCTACTTCCATTATAAATTCAGACATTAATTAATAATAAAAATAATAATAAAAATTAAAAAGCATTATGCTGCTTTCTTTTATTTGTATTTAATATTTATTTTTGCTTGGCAATTATTTCAAATTTCTTTTAATGCCCTTTCAGTAACAGAACTTCACAACAGATAAAATAATGTAAGTTTGGATGACACAGAAGTACTGAAGTTAAGTACAATTTCCGCTAGAAATAAGGTTGTTGGTTCTTCTGTTCAACCAAACTTTGCAGCTGATGTTCAAGACCTTGGTGTAACCCTCTTGTCTTGGCCTTTATTTCTATCCTAAGTTACTTGTCTAAAACCAAATCTTTTCTTTTAAAAAACATATTAAAAAAATGCTTGCCAACTCCACAACTCCAAAGACAAAAGTCCATGGATTTAATACTTCTAGATTAGAAGACAATGTACTACTATTAGCCTTGCTGGCTTCTTAAGAAAGTTTCAGATAGCTCAAAATGCAACCACATTCTTACCAGGAAAATACATTAAGAATGAATATAGTCTTATTCAATTTACATTAGTATCCAATTAGTCTTGCTTTTGACATTTAAAGCTCCTAATATTATAACTCCAGGACATCTTTTCAATCTCTTTTGAAACATTATAGTCCATTCCAACCACTTCATGAAGGCTTATTGCTAATCTGTAAGGTCACCTACAAGTAGACTAATGGAGGCCACTTTTTATATATATTTTCTGACCTCTGGAACAATGTTCCAGAATTAAGATTACTTTTAATCTGGATTTAAAGGTTACTCATTAAGGCTATTTTATGCTTTTGTCATTTTATCTTGTCATCCTACCTCATGTATGTGCCATTACAAATTCAATTTAATGTTATTGCCATGACGTGTGACATACTAATAGTTTATTAGTACAGATTAATCATGAACACTGTGAATGAAAATATGATATAAGAACAATGATCAAGATGAAAGGCTGTTGTGGTGCACGCTTGTTTGAATCTGAACGTGTTGTTTCCAAGAACTCAATACTGAACAAAGCACCAGATTTTTTTTTTTAAACAGTGGACACCAGTTGTTTATTCCAATACTATTTACATAAACACAACATCTTGGCGGGTAGAGGCTTAAACTAAAGGGAGTAGATGATCGTCCGTTTCTTAAGCTGTTCGACGTACTCCTTGGCCTGGTCAAATGCAGTCGATTGCTCCACTGTGGGTGGCATGCCCTCGACCAGCTTCACAAAGTAATGGCAGTAAACTTTGTCCATGATACCGAACATGCCTCGGCCGTGGTACCGAATGCGTTTGAGGTATTTGCCTTTGGACGAGAAGGACTCAGCTGGTCAGGGGAACACAAAGGGAAGGCTAAGGATTCCTTGAACAACAGCAAGCCAGATTTCCAGCCAAATCAAGCACATAATGGCTTTTTTTATGCTCATAATCATCTCAGAGTTAGAAGATTATGCAAGACCAGCATCTTGTTTGTACTGGACCAAGTATACAGCGCAAACAAATTCCAAGGCAGCACTTTGTCTCTCAGACACTTAATAAATAGAAACTTGTTCAGTAGTGAAGGTATGCCACATGTAATACTTACCAACATGCAAATTTGATTTATATTCAACATTGTGGTTCTTCACAGCCATGTCTTGGGCTTCCAAAAGAACCTGTTGTCACAATAATAATTTCATTTAAGATCAACACTTTAAATGACTTTAAATCCCATTGAGGCCACAAAGACTAATGGTAGTCTGGTATAATGACACAAATCCAGTTTGTTTGTTTTTTTAAATGCAGAGGTACCTCTTTTATCACTTTGGCTCCCTTCTTGTCATTGAACTCAAGCTGAGCAAGAGCCTGATCAATGGTCATTCCTCTAATCTGTCATAAGGAAAACATCATTTCAAGGGTTAATCTATGACAATGTACATGAAAACATTCTATCATCAAAATTCTACAAGACAAAGTAATGTAGATATACGAAACACTTCTACTTCTATGGATAACATGATTATCACTGTCCTTCAAAATTAAAATGGAAACTATATATATATATATATATATATATATATATATATATATATATATATAAAATAACCTACTGTATTTGTTTTGGAAGAAGGAAAACAGGGTACTTTCAATAAAAATTATTAGAGGCAACAGGCATTTCTCAAAATAGCCATTAAATACTAAGTCATGCAAGACTTCAGGCAATAATTCTCTAACTGCTTGGCTATCATGTAAATTGTCAGCCACCAAACATTAATCCATAGGACTATGATGACAGTTCCAATACTGTTCCATTGACTACTGACAACACAGTAAGAAAACAACTTCTAAAAACTCACTTTGCAAAATGCTGAAAAAGTGACTGTGTAGATGTGAAATGACTACTGTTACCATGGAACTCCTACTACCATTTATACTATAGGCAATGTTAAACTACAGTTACTAATTCAGTCAATCTATCAAGCCACCCACTGTACTGAGTAACATAACAAATGTTCATCTGGTTGTTTATTGTGACTTACCAGCTTAGCTAGGTACCACATCTTGTCTTTGCTGTACTTAATTTGACGTCTGCTGTGGTATATCTCCTGTAAAATGTAAGCACTCTTGTAAATGTGCAATTATTTCCTAAACCACTAAACGAGATAACTCTTCCAAATTAAAAAAAAAATGGTTACAAATGCCACTAACGGCAGGTCTGGGAGGCTCATCCTTCTGTTGAGGCGGATATAAAATGCGATTTTTTCTTTCCCAGTTTTTGGTATGTAATACTGCACTGGTGTGAAGGCAGGCAACCTGTGTGCGGGGGTCGACAAACCTGGAGAATAGACTCAATGAAAACATAAGAGAACACCAAGAAAAGACATTCCATTTTCACGCTTCAGGATTAATTGGCGTAATGTGCCACACTTTAACACTATGAATTCAATTTATATTACACATCGCACAAAATAAGTTTGTCCTTGACGATTCCAGTTTGCAGGACTGTCTAGCTAAGAGGACTAGCAAATTGGCTAGTTAGCCAGCTAGATGTCCAATGTAATTACATACCTTGAATGAATGTGTCCAATCAAACGACTCAGAAATGTACCGCCTATGGACCAAAATACATTGGGTATTAAATGCCAAATTTAATACATAAACTAAATGAACATTAAGCGCTCAAAACATGTACAGTAGTTAGCCTCACCATTTGCTGTCACAGTGAAGGCTGCCATTTTGAATACGCAACAGAATGCTTTCCTGCAGTCGCAAAGTGGTGTAAATAGAATGTTAATATTAAAGTAATGCGGTTAAAATATTTTAATATATTTAATATATTATTTTACTTTATCTAACATAGCTAATAATTGAAGAAAAAATAATGTATATCTGGAAAGGTTCAATTTGATGGTCTGTAGAATCTTTTGCGACACCTTGAATCGATGGATGACTGGTAATGATGAAGAAGCAGCATGGGTGAATGAAAGGTGTAGAAGCTGCTAGCGTAGGAAGTCTATGTTGCCTTGAACTTGATAATTGACCTTAGTTATAAAATAAAATAATCAAAATGCACGAGAGGCTTCTTCCAGCTTCCCCTAACTGGTATTGCTCGCGCTGCAGCGACGTAAATAGTGACGGTATACTAGGTTTTGGAGCTAAAAACACAATCTACTTGTTAAAAGTAACAGCAACATCACCAACAGTTTTGGGTAAGTTGGCTAGTAATTTAGTTGGTATAGCTAACGTAGGTAGCTATAACGTCGATCCTTGCTTGGGTATTTGAAACTATTTTTGCACTCTTTTGTCCTCATCTCCCCCCCCCCCCCCCCCCCCCCCCCCCCAGGCGAACTGAATGGTCACACCGAGAGAGTTTCTGGATTCGCCTTTTGCCGGCACGATGGCCAAGAAAACATTTGCGCGAGCACTTCAGATGATAAGACAGTTAAAATATGGGACATTGATCAGAAAGCCTTATTGACAGAGCATTCTGTTCATCAAGTAAGCCAAAAATACCCTTACACGAGGCAAGAGGTTTTAAGCAGACTTGGTGTAATCACAGATCAGTGTTAATATTGAAAGATGCGCAGTGAAATGCATTTGTGTTTATTCAGAGCATCATTTCCGCCATCCATTGGTCTCCAGTGGAGAAGGGTCTCGTGGTCTCAGGAGATGAGAAGGGAATTGTAGTGTGCTATTGGCATGGCAGAAATGACACCCACAGTTTCTTCCCTGAGCCCAGAACAATCTTTTGCTTGACATGTTCGCCACATAACGAGAACTATGTTGCAGTTGGGTATGTATTCAAATTAGTTGTTTTCAATTGCATGCATCTGTTACTCTGTATAAATCTCTCTGATATGAAATCTATAAGTAATATGTGGGGCTAATTAACTTTTCCTCTAAGGTACAAGGATGGAATGATTGCATTGATAGATATTAGCAAGAAGGGAGAGGTGGTTCATCGACTGCGCGGTCACGAAGAGGAGATACATGCTCTGACCTGGTGCCCTGAAGCCAAAGAGGAAGCTCTGTATAGTCTTCAAGAGGACAACACTGGTATATCTTCAAGCTACAGGCCTTAGCAAATATTTGGCAGATAGAACATTTTAGACATTTTGGTCAAATTTTATTAATGTTAGACTAAAGGCGAAAGTATTTCCAGCTCGTTTCAGCTGTGCTTGTCATCCTCTCGCCAAAGATTCGTCCAACGGGCTAAAAGATGCTGAGGTGGGAGGCTACCTGGCTTCAGGTAGTCGGGATCAGACTGTTCGAATCTGGAGCACAGCCAGAGGCAAAGGTGCGGGGAACTGCTGATTCCCCTAGTCCTTAATCATCATAGATCATGACAGATTCATCAGCGCTGTAGCTTCCCCTTTTGGATTGGCCATGATTGGGACCTTTGCGGTTCTTTCACTAGGCGTGATGACCCTGAAGCTGCCTTTTTTGAAGAGGCGTGGGGCAGGAGTGGACCCTGGGGTGAAAGAGAGGCTCTGGCTAACTGTGCACTGGCCTAATGGAAGACCTTCACAAATCATATCCAGTTGCTTTGGGTATGGACCTTCTGATTATGAATGTTTTATAGTGTATTTTTCTCACTCCCTCATCCTTCTCTTAATCAAATTTCCCTCACTGTATTTGTGTGTATGTGTGTGTGTTTGCATGTGCATGCAGTGGTGAGCTGGTGGCGTGGGACCTCATAAAGTCTGGCAAGCAGAAGTGGACCTTGCTGGGCGGCTCATCCGATAGTCAGAACCACAGCCGCATCGTCTTCAACGTGAACTCGCTGTGCTTGGAGGACAGGGAGCTACTAATCAGTACCTCTATGGACAGAGAGGTGAAATCTAATGAGATCACATGTTCAAACATGTCCACAACCCTCCCATATGGGGAAAAATGGGCTTATAATGCATAAAAATTTATTGTAATAGAACATCGATGCAGTACATTGTGTGAGATGCTCATAAGAGTGGTGTCTTCTCCACTGTGTCCAGATTAAGTGCTGGGACCTGGCCTTGCTGGAGTGCTGCTGGACTCTGCCCACACTTGGAGGTTTCGTCTATGCTATAGGCTTTTCTCCTGTGGCAACAGGCTGCCTTGCACTCGGGGTCGGAGACAACATGATCCGCGTGTGGAACACTCTGTCCGTCCAGAATCCATATGACACCAAGACCTACTGGCAGGGCATCAAGTCCAAAGTAACAGCGGTAAGCAACAGGAAGTAGAGGTTCTTAAAAGAGAGCATGCCAAAAGGCCCATGTGCTTGTACTATTTGCTAGTGGTGGATTCTGTCTTAAAGGAAAGGTATGATGCTCGGGATGAAGCCATAATGGAAGTTAATGTGTCCAGCTGCTTTTTACCTGAGGAAAGCACAGGACCTTTCCTAATCTAGTTTGAGCTAACTCTTGAAACAAAGGACTATTTCATGTTCGCATAATCCAATATGAAGTAGTATTTGTCAGCAAGGGATTGTTTGTACTAAGGCCACAACATTTGCATTTTACTTAGGTTTTTATATAATAATAATAAATAAATATATATATATATATATATATATATATATGTATGTATGTATGTATGTATTTATTTATTTATTTATTATTATTTCTCTTTTTATTTGACAGTTGGCATGGCATTCAGTGAAGGAAGGTTCCTTAGCCTTTGGCACAGATGATGGCAAAGTGGGCATCTATGACGCTTACTCCAACAAGTAATGGCACATGCAGTCATGACTTTTTGTATTCATGTATCATTTGTATTCTTAGCATGCTAGTAATTAACTTTTTTTAACTACTAGTTTCCCCAACAGGGGATTGGATCTATTACCTGAACCATAAAAAAGGGTGTGTGTGTGTGTGTGTGTGTGTGTGTGTGTGTGTGTGCGCGTGTGTGTGTTTGTTCTCTGACACAGGCCTCCACAGATCTCCAGCACGTTCCACCGCAGGACAGTCTACTGCCTTGGCTGGGGACCTCCCATTCCACCTCTGTCATTTGGTGAGCCACATTTCAACATTCAAGCAACTTATTCTGTAACACCCGCCACGCTGCTGGGAGTCTGAGGCACTGAATCCTAATTCATACGGCGCCTCTGCCGGCGTGATGCTCTCCGGTGGAGGCATGACAGGGGCCGGCGAAGGTGATTGCATTTGTTTTGAGAGGGCCGCTGACAGGGAGGTGGAAACAGGGTGATGATTTGGTTTAAAATATTTATGCTCTTCGGGCACTTGTGCTGCTAAGGGATGATGAGAGCATCTGTATGTAGTTTTGGTATTATTTGTGTTTGTGTTCTGGACTCAGGAGGGTCAGGAGACAGACCCTCCTATAGCCTTTACAGTTGTGCTGGAGAAGGCATCATCTTGCAGCATGACCCCTGGAACCTGTCAGGAGAGGCCACCAACATTGACAAGCTCATTCGTGACACGAACAATATTAAAGTAAGCCACTTGCTTCTGCAGATCCACTGTCGACTGTTTCCTCCTTCAGACACGGAGGTTAACTTTCATCCCACAACCTCACGAGTCTAGCACTGCACCTTCTAAAAAGTGCCATGTACTCTGCAGCACAAGCTCTCCCCACACACCGACCTGAGCTGGAAACCTGATGGGAAAGTTTTAGCCATTGGGAATGAGGATGGGTGAGTAGCTCTTTATTATGATGTAAAGGGGACTACATTGAAACCTCTGCCTTTCTCTCTGTCTGCTTAGTGTTCTATGAGTATCACAGTCAGATCATTAATTAGTAAATTCATAATTATATGTGAAAGTAGTTAATATGAAGTGAAACATTCTCGAAAGTAATATTGAAGGTATTTACGCCATTGCTGAAGATATAATGCAAGACCTCTACCCTACACTCCACTGACCTGATGCGCGTTTTTCTCTCCACAAACGGCCTGACTGCCCGTTACTGCTGGCGCCGCGGCTGCTCTGGGCGGGTTGCAGCTCCATCGAGGTGTATGCTGCTCCCAACCTAAAGTTGCTCTGCTCCGTGCAGCAGCATCACAAGATCATCAATGCACTGCGCTGGCACCACCCGCACTCGGGCCGGCCCGAGCTCCGATGCCTGCTCGCCTCAGGCTCCAGCAATGCCCTAGTCTATGTCCATGACCTCTGCAGCGCCATCGGTGGGGACGAGAAATCTTTCAAGTAGAGATTAGAACTAATTTGCCTTAGTTTTACTGAGTGTGTAAGCAATGGCATGAATTGTACTATTGCCAATAGCAGTTGTTTCAAATCATATCCCCTTGACTGTTATTTTGGACCCTGCAGATGCCAGTTAGCAAAAACTAAAGCACAATTGTATCTTTTAGTTTTCTTTTTGGTACCTTTCGTTGTGAATAATTGCTTGTTTTCCTGTTCTGTTCACACAGAGAACCCGTCCGAGAGCCCAGTGCTGGTGACTGAGGCCTTCCGCAGTCTGTCTGGCCACACAAACAAGATCACCAACCTGGCATGGAGCCCACACCACGACGGCCGCCTGGTGACCGTCAGCTACGACGGTACAGCCCAGGCAAGTTGCACTCGTCAGGCATTTGTGCTTCCACATCACTTAGTTCCTTATTTAACGCATTACTCTTCTGAACTTGCACAGTTTTTATCTGATTTTATGAAAACCCCCAGGTCTGGCTGGATTTGATATATTTTCAACTCAGGTTACTGGGGCACTGAGAAGACTGGTATGTTGAGAAACCAGGGTGGCAGGGGTAGAGGGGATGGTGTTTGGGGTGGGGGTACGGGTGGAGGCTGATTCCATGGCTGAACTCAATCAGGCGGTGCTGTCATCTGGAGATCAAGCCGAGGAATTTTGACTTGCATCAATACACCCCGGTCCTGCTCGGTCTGCTTGGTATCTTTTCTGTAGTCTTCACTTCTGATGACCTTACCCTGCATTACTGCACGGGGTGTTCTTATGTTGTCTGATGCAGGTGTGGGATGTGTTGAAGGAGGAACCCATTTGTAACTACAGGGGTCATAGCGGGCGCCTGCTTTGCGTGCAGTGGTCCCCTGTCGACCCCAACCTGGTGTGGACAGGCGGCGACGACTTTACTGTCCAGGAGTGGGCTGTATCCAAGCAGGAGCATGTCAGACCTCCCAAGAGTACGTATTGTTGCTGATCCTGGATCAGCGTGCTTTTGCTGCTTAAAACGGTCAAGACCTTGGACTGCAGAGAAGAGCGGCCCTAAGTCAGGTTTTGCAAATAAGGTGTTGCAAGGTCATCTAGCAAAAAGCACTGTGAGGTTCGGTGAATGACTGAGTAAATTATCCTGCAATGTTTTAAGGAGTTCACGTTCTAGTAGGCAGGAGGCGTGTGGAGTTGGAGAAAAAGAAGGTGCCACAGAAGAAAACCAAGAAGAAGAAGAAGGCAATTGGGAAGGGTGGGGCAAAGGTGGAGGAGAACGAAGCCCCCATTGGAGAGGAGGAGAAAGGAGCAGCGGGCAGCGGACTGGATGAAGGCCAGTCTTACGACGAAGACGAGGAGGGAGGGTGTGTGAGCATCTCCACTGCCCTTGGTAATATTCTCCTCATCTTCTCATGATGATCTTTTTTCTTGGTAGGCTGAGGGAAAGTGACATTTAGGCCTTTTGAAATGTCTTGGCTTTTCTTTCTGGATTAAGGTTTGTCTAAGGAGACCAATAAGGACGTGTGTGGAGCAGAGAAAACACACAACGGGGGGAAATCTTTCCTAGCAGTGAAGAAAGATGTAAAGGATGAAAAGAAAAAGGAAAAAATAGGTAACTTTTCCCCCTTTTTAGTGAGTATGAGACAAAGCTTTGTCATTGTCAAAAGTCTGGATTTCTTTTTGATACAGCGACTGGCCCTCATTTTGTATCTAGCCAGTTAGGTGTTGAAAAAGTAAACAACAAAAAAAATGCTCTTTTTAAGGGGGAGAAAATTGCACAGCTCATGAAAGAAGTTGACCTGTAGAAAATGTGCAGTCACTACAACATACTAGGTTGTATTAACGCCCATTATGCAAATACAGCTCTCGCTCCTGTAGACACAAGCCCCGTAGTACTATAGGCTGAGAGGAAGGCATTGTTGCTTAAATGTCAGCCTGCACTCTGTCCCTGCTGTAGACTTAAATGTGTAGGTTAGCATGCAACTACGTTTGAGTGCTCGTGACCTTTTCGCACAGAAAAGTGGATTTTTTTGCGAATTGTAATCTGTTTGGCCTACATTTCTCAGAGCTGCCCCTGAAGAAGAGGAAACCACGCTCCATCCTGCCCCTCAGCACCTCCATGGATCATCGGCCCAAAGAGGAGCTGCAGCAGGACTGCCTGGATCTGGCATCTGTCACGCACGCAAAGGGTCCGCGCCGCTTCCCGCATCTCCTACAACGCTGCTGTGCTGGCTATGCTCTTGCGTTGTTGCACGAGTTCTTTCAGTCGTGCTGTCTTTGTAGGGCTGTTAGTTTCAAGATCCAGTCTGTACATCGTGATTTTCATCCTGCCTTCTGTCACAGGTGAGGTTGCAGGCTGTGTACCAGGCACAGGGGAACACATCCAGCTTGGCCTGTTCACAGACAGGGAGGCCCTCTTCCAGATGTTTAAGGAAGAAGGTAAATACATCAAAAGGCGATACCTTTGGAGGTCACTGGCCCCAGAATAATGTTAATGTCTTTAACACTCACGGTGATTGAATTTGCCATAGGGAGTGCTTATTTGGTTTCAGTGTTAACTCTTTCACCCTGATTTTTAATTTTTTTTTCTGTAGAGGAGAGTCATGTGGAGGCAGGTCACTATGATTCTATGATGTATCTGAGGCTGTGGAAAGGCGATCTGATTGGAGCGCTGAATCTGGCTACTGAGAAAGGAGAGCTGACGGACCACTTGGTGAGCTTGGCACCTATGGGTAAGGTTTCATTTATTCAGTTCTTTCTTAAGAGTAATGTCAGGAATAAGGTGTCAAACTCAATGTGGAATAGGTACCACTCAAATGTTGTGCCACATATCCAACGCAAAGCTGGTTTAAGTCTGTTAAGTTACATAGATATTGATGCTTAAATATTGAATCAGTTTTGTACCAAACTCTGTCGTGTACCCTGTAAAACCGATTAATAGGAAACCACACAAATAAATACTGCTTGTTATAACAGCCTTTCTTCCTACTGGAATCTCCTAGCTGGCTATCAGGTCTGGGCCAAGACGGTGGAGTCCTATGTGAAGCAGTTGTGTATGCAGGAGCAGTTCCTCAAAGCCGCCTCCCACCTGGTGTCCGTCCACAAGCTATACGAAGCCATCGGCCTACTCAAAGCTCACCAGCTGTACAGGTATGAGACGCCGGCTGGTGAACGACACGCTTATTGTCTTCACGTGGGTTTAGGAAGGGTTCTGAAAGCTAATCGTTGTACCTGCGGTCAATCCACAGGGAAGCCATAGCGCTGGCAAAAGCCCGGCTGCGGGCAGAGGACCCCGTGCTGAAGGATCTTTACATGACCTGGGCTGCTGTGCTGGAGAGGGATGGCCATTATACTACTGCTGCTAAATGGTACACTAAACCTATCAGAGTTAATGAAGACGATAGATAAAGATCATATTACATTTCTGTTCGGCCTGATGGGATTTATGGTTTAATGTTTTCTTCTTTGATAAAGACTTGTAACAACTTGTAACAAAAGTTTTAAAATAGGGGCCCAGCTTTCCAGTTAGAGTTTATATGCAAGGCAGTTCCCTGGAGTATGTTTAACACCTAATATTAAAAAGTGTCTAATTTTTATTAACTGCACTGAGTCAAAAGCATTCTGGTTGTTATTGAAGTCACAACTGGTATTTGGATGAATTTCTACCTATTCTCCACAGCTATCTTGCTGCAGATGCCAGTTTTGATGCAGCCAAGGTCATCGCTAAGAAAGGGGATGTCATGTCGCTGAAGACGGCTGCCAACCTGGCAAAGATCGCCGGGGAGAGCAACCTGTCCCAGTCTCTGTCCCTGAGATGTGCCAAGGACCTGATGCTCTCGCAAGACTGGCTGGCGGCGCAGGATATCTTGAGCAAACAAGACACCTTACTGGTAAGTTGCCCGAATTTCCTTTTGTGCTCACTAGATTCAGTGAGTTGGCCAAATCCACTGCAGTGTAAATGTCAGCCTTACCTCTAGGTGGGTAGAACTCTCAAAATGAAATATGTTGTTCCCAAGGTTTGATGCTTAGCCAGGTTTTGCCTTTGGGAGAAATGCCTGAGATCAATATTTTGCTGCTTTTTGCTGAATGTGTTTGTGCCTCAAATCTCTTTACTTCATGCAAGATGTATTTGTGTGGCAACAGCATAGAAAGTGCACCAGTGTGAATGCCTTTAATTAATGCTCCTCCTTGAAGACATTGATGAATTTCAAGTGCTTCTCTCTGCTCTCTCACACTGTCTCTCTCATTCACAGGGTCACAGGCTTCAGTTCTGCGTGAGCGAGATGCTCACTCGTTGTCTGGCACACACCGGCGTGGTGACCTGGAGCCTCACCTCCATGCATGCCTGGTCTGAACCCGCTGACGAGGGCTTCCTAGCTGCTGTGTGCAGGGTGTGGAAGAATGTGTTTGGTCTCGTCCCCACTGACCTGGACGAGATGAGAGCACTTCATCATCAGCTGAGAGCCATAGAAAACCCACCTGCCACAGCCAGTGTGCCCATGAAGCAGGTAGGTCCACACGTTGGCACCAGTCCACTTGAGCACCAAGAAGAATCCACCAGTGTTCTCAGAATCCTTAACATGCTCCTATTAAATCATTTAAACTTGTGTCTGCACATTTAGATTATCGATGTGGATTGCATTATTTTTGCTTTTTACCTGATTACATCTGCTGAATGTAAAATTATTATCCTATCCATGCTGAGACCTGCACCGTATTTCATAATGCATGATGTGCTTCCGTTCTCCAGCTCCTGTTTCATGTGGCTTTGGACGTAGCTCTTTCTGTGCTCAGTCAGCTGCTGGGTGACTGGGCTTCCGTAGTGGAGGAGCTTCTACGAGCTGTCACTCGGGGGTTTGAGGCAGGCCATTTCACTCTAATGACTGAGATGTGCGAGCTTCTCCTGCCCCAAGGTGAGAGACACTCATTGCATTCATCTTGAGTTGAAGATATTCCCGCAATCTCTTTTGTTGTCCCAAATCAATTGGAGATTTAATATGCTTGTCACTTTCGCAGGTATGGATTCTGTAGAGGTGTATAAGCGAAGACTAATGAAAGATGATGAAGAAAGCTTGGATGTTTACCAAAGTCTGGAGGCTTTTGTCTGTTACCAGTTCATGTACAGAGACTGGTGGAGGCACAGCTGCTGTAGCAACACAAACTCCCATAGCACTGAAGACATGAATGGTCAAACACCAGTGGAGAATGGAGACCCAAACCACGAAACAAGAACCACAATACAGTCAAAGGACCAAGATGTTGAAGCCACTGTGAGGTCTAAGGGCTCAGTTGGGGAAGGCTTCTGGAAGATTCTTCTTTCTGAGCCCCATGCCAACCTTCAAGCCACTCAGAGAGCCATAGAAGACATTCAGAGCAGAGTGAGCCTCCTGGTCCAACATCACCATCCCCAGGAACCCCAGCCAAACCTGTGCGCACTGCCACAGACTGGCTTCTGTGATATCACTCAGGAGCCAAGTAGCTTGGAGGGACCTGTAGGCTTGGAGAGCAAGCAAAGGTGCTGGAGAGGTCCTAAACATGTTCATCAATCACTGGATCACTTGGGTTTCCCCACCCTGCTTCATATAAACGAAAAATGTAACATGTACAAGACCAGTTGCGTGATAAATTGAGTGATGTCTTTTTAATTCGATTCTGTTTCTGTCAGATCTTCTGTTGCAGAGAGCGAGTCCTTTCCTGCCCTGGTTGTACAGGTTACTGAGCATCAGAAAAGGATTGCTGCTATCCCCGATCATCTGAAAGTGAGTAGTGCAAGAGATTCTACAAAGGCTTATACACCAAACTGTTGACTGCTGAATAAATATTCAATTCTTCAAATTTAATGCAAAGGTGTTTTTTTTTTTTTTTCCTTTCAGAAATACCCATTCCCTGATGTCCTTGAATGTTGTATTGTCCTCTTGTACATGAATAAGCACTTTGGAGTAATTCCCCGTCATGTGTGTGTGGAGGCAAGCAGTTTGTTGGTTAGATATGGATCTACAAGTTCTCTCCATAAAGCTTGGCAGAAACTCACTTTATAATAATTTTACTGTCTAAAGAGCACTTACACATTTCTCACTGATAGGTATATATTTGTATTTTTGTTTAGGCACACTTACCTGACAAATGGTCAGTTATATTGCTGTCAAAACATGAATCAACATGTTTTTTCCTAATTGTTTTAAACTGTCAATATTAAAGGTACAAGGGTAAGAATGTATGTGTAGGGTGTATTCAATTCTTGATGAGACCATTGCTGAAATAATAAATACTTAGTTTTCCTTCTAAATCATAGCCAGACATTGTATATATTTTCATTGTAGGTCACAAAAAAATGTCTGTGCTAATCCATAAAGCCACTGGTTGCTATTACATGGTGTTATTTCTCTGACTTTAGACTGCCTTGCTTTGTAATGAGGGTAAGATGGATGCAGTGACCTAGGTCTTTGGTAAAATGTTAACTAGAACATTTGCAATATTTAAAAAAAAAAAAGTTTTCAAAGCTGATCCATTAAGCAGAAAGCCTTTTCCTACTATGAACACACTGATGCTCCATCACTATGGAATTTTCCAAAACATATATAACAAGAGTACAGTGACTTCAAAATGAAAGTTTTTCCCACTGCACATTTATATTCTAGATTTTAGTTGGTGCCATTATGTACACCAACTTTGCTTGCTTCTCTGTTTACCATATTCAGTCATATGGGTATCACAACTATACGTATATGAAGGTGACCACACATTAGCAGATGAGACTGTTGTGCAATTTCTTGATTTACTCTATAAGTCAAACATAAAAATCGAACTTACTGTCAGCCTACTGAAAGTCAAAGGGTCTACAGGAATCTTTGGCTGTAACCAGCATGCTTAACCAGCCAAAAACAGAAACTTAAAACTATTGAGGCTTTGACCTGCTACCAACTACCTATATTCAGTCCATTAATGGATACATTTTAACTACAGGACTCCTGTTGATTCTAAAATGACATGAATGCATTGGAGCATTGCTGGTGTGTTTACACGCAACAGCATCACTGAGTTGAGTCTAGGCTACCACTCAAAAAATTGGGATGATGGTTTACACAGACTGGAACAGAGATATATACGAACCTGGAAGATATTTCTAATAGACTAGGTTCTGATCATAAATATAATGCTTACAGAAAACAAGAACAATGTTTTAGACAGAAGAGCAAGAACCAAACTGTTTTACCACAGTGAGACACGCCATGTTCACTGCAAACTAAAGCCTGCTGTTGAGCAGAAGAACCCTCTCTCAACCACAGTGCACTGTGGAACAACGACTGGAAAAGTTTGATGCCACAAAGAACAAAAAGGTAGATGAGAACACTTCCAGCAGCATGGAGCTAAGAGCTGAAGCACTCCCTAAAGTGAATAATAATTTGAAACATGAGTCCAACTTCCTATCATATTAATAAATCATGTAAAGAGAATAATACACACAACATATCACTGCTTGGCATAAGTATGTTACTATTTAAGCCCCATATTTTGTGATTTACAGTAAAGAGATTTTACCAGATTTTAAAAAGTTTGTCCTTGGAACTTGGATTTAAAATTCTGCATTTCCTCAGCATGGAAAGTCTTCCAAACAGACATGATGAAGAAAATTACTGTTGATAGAAAACATTTTAATAAACAATGGTTTCAAACAACGGATGGAATAAAAACAATATGTACCACAAACATGTTTTCCATGGAGGACAAAGTAAAAGAACTTGTACAGAACCAGTGTATCCCTGCAATCCAGTCTCAAAAGTATCACAAATCCAGATCTAAAACTTTCATTCCTTTCAGGAAAAAAGCTAAGATATTGGCTCCTTTGAAAATTTACATTTTAATACACACACTTTTAGTCATAATTAAAAATTTTACAATCCCTACAGGCATGTGTGTGTTTCCAACATTGAACAGATGTGTCTACTACACCTTTACGACACTGGATATTTTCAAGCCTTTTTAGAAAATATGGAGAGAAAAAAAATACAACACTCCTAAACAGGATTCTGCCAAACTGCTGGTGAGCATATTAAAATGCCTTGAATCTTGTTAGCAGTGAGATACACAAGTGCTGGTCCCGTGCTTAAAAAATATTTTCTGTTGTTTAATGCTGTAAAACAAATGATAAAATGTCCTGAAGCATTGGGTGCTTGGATAACACCACTACAGAGGATATTTGAAATACTTTTAGGTATAGGAATAGGATTAGCTGTTACAGTAGAACTGGGTTTGGTAGACCTCTCCAATATCCCTTTACAACAAAACCATTGAATTTTGTTTCTTGCTGAGGAAAGGGGAGGGGGAAAGAACAATGTCTGCTGGATGGGATAAAAACAAGGGCATCATCCACTCAGGTGTGGCCTCAGCTGTCAGTGCTTGTTGTTGGTTTCCTCTTGCGAGGAGCTGGAGATTCCATTCTGACTCTGGGAAGAACCAGATCCCAGGCCATACAGTCGCCCACAATATTTAGCATCATCTATGTTGTCTTCAAAGAACAGCTGCAAAGAAAGCATAAAATAGGAGCAGATGTAACTGACTTGAGAACTAGCTGTACATGCTTAAAGTAGGAAAATCAACTTTAACAAGCCAATGGAAAGATTGTCAAAATGCAATAGTAGTAGTAGTAATATTTTAACACCACCACAACATTAAAATGGTTTCTGCTGTAAGGTTTTAAAAAGCTGTTTTACAAATAAAAGGGAGTTTAACCTACCTCCTTCATCCTAAAGAAAGCCATTCCAGTCAGCAGTGAGTCTGACCCAGCCTGATGCTGTCTGCCAATCCTTTTTAGTTCCAGCTGGTCTGCAACCTCTTGAAGTCCCCCCTAATACAAATCAATTATTACCACTGAATAGAACAGCGTGTGATATGACAAATAAGGAAATTAAAGGTCTTCTCAACTAAGTAATTAAAGTTACCAAAAGGAGTGCACAAGTCTTTTATTTTTGGGCAGATCTTTGCTATCCAAGTTTACATAAACATAAATGTACCAGATTGAAACTTTTTCCCCCAGTATGCTTTAACACTTATCCCTTGACCTCATCCCTCCATCCTTCTTGTTCCCATTGGTAGCTCACAATTTCAGACATCAGTAAAGTATTTACTTAACAGGCTACAAATGTAGATTAATCAGTGATCACATATTACAGATCAATTAAGTGGATACATATCCTGTAATTTTGAACAACACAGATGAGTACAATTTAGTTGATTAAATTTCATCAGTCTGAAAATAAATACAATCTTATGCAAATGAAAGTAAAGACACTAAACCAGCTGTTAGTTAACAGATATACTTAGGGAAGAAAAGGTATAACTTGCAAGTTTTGTCAGTGAATTTAAATCACAATTATGAATGCAGGCTGTACATTGAGCCAAATAAATGGGTCAGGAAGTCTGAGAGATTCTAAACCTTGGATTTACATGCGTTTTTGGTGATTGGTTCACATTCGGACTTCACAAAAAGTGGGGAATGAATACACCCAAGACGCACTGTGACTGGATCACTCAAACCACATTCGGAGGTGGTCAGAGACAGACCGCATTTAATACAAGCGTAAACAATGTGTCTTCTGTATCTGCATACAATTATGCAAGCGGAAACATGGGACAAAATTTAGCAAAAAGTGCACACAGAATCTGCGCGAAGTAAGATATAAACAGGCTTTAAAGAATGCTGTTCAATAATGCTCATAGGTTGGAAAAAAAACAAATAAAAGTTCCAGTTACTAGATATAGGCATTTCAGGCAACCTAAAATTGTTGTTTTCTTGGTTTTATTAAAAAAAAAAAACTATTCGATGAAGCTTTACACTGCCCTCTGGTGGACTGTAGAGTTCAGACGTGACATGGTCCTTAAAATTAGGCCAACTATTTCAGTTCAATTAGACAGGACTTCAGTAAAGTGCAACTACATGCTTCACAGCAGTTATCCAGATAACTCAGTCAACATGAAATAATCCCAATATCATATACTGAACATATTACACTCTACCATGTCAAACAATACAAAGAGTTCATATGTTTTGATTTCCATTTTAAAACATTTGTAAGTTTGGAATATTTGTTATCATGATTGGTAAAATTTTGCAGCAAGCTTACCTTTAAATTTTTGCAGCTCTTCATGAGATATTTGACATCATAGATGGCAGGGAAGAAGAGGTTCAGGATCTGAAAGAACTCATGTTCCTCTTCTGGCAGGCGAGCATCTGTTAACAGCTTTACCAAGTAGCCAAAATCATACCCACTACACAAAATAGATCAGAAAGGTATAGATGGTCAATGAAAAGGTCAATACACTAGACAAGACCTCCACTGTATCTGGAACCAACAGTGCTAGCAAACATAGGTTGGACAGAAAGAATTCCTATTTATTACCTATGAAAGGAGAGCCACTTGACATTTTCACATAGCACCAAGCCTGAAGTCATGAGGAGCTCAGCAAAGTACAGTGTATCTATTCCCTCTTCTTCATGCTTCTTAAACTGAAGACCTGAGTTCTGAAGAAGGTCTATTGAGTCCTGGGAGTACATGTCTTCCCTAGGAGAAGAGAAGGGACAAGAAAAAACAACAACTTTTACTACTTAGACACAGCAGCCTCAGGGGAGAATGGATTTATGTATATCTGACTCACAAAAGTGACATTCCAGTCATCTAAACATAATTAAAAGAAACACCTACGTTAAGTTGAATTTGAAGTTGAACTGCCATGTTGTAGTTCCGGGTGGATAATCACCGTCTTCATTCATGAAGGTTAGACCCAGCTGAATGATTTTTAGTAAATCCACGTTGCACCGCAGAAGCTGATATTGGTAGTCGACAGTGCTGCGGAATTCTCCAATGGGTCGAACCACCACTCCAGGGAACTCTGTGTCCTAAAGAAGAACAAAAATCAGAAGATAGGTTTTTAGTTTCATGACTGACATTTATGCACCTGATGTCAGACCCTGTAAAACCACATTTTAGCTCTGCAAGAAGCTTTATGGTCTAATGTTTTACACAAAATCCTTTCCTACCCAAGTATGATCTACTATTGCAATTCAGCAGTAGAGCAAACCTCAAGTACTAGTACACCTAGCCTATACGGGTTACACACTGGATCAGTCAAAACAACGAGGAAAGAATATGACCTACCATGGCAATGTAGTTATAATTCTGAATAATCTGTCTTATTTTCCTCATCTCCTCTTCCACATTGCTGGCCCAGACCTCGCAGATAATTTGACTTGTATCTGCAAGTGCGGCTGGCATTGTTGCAGGTTAAGGGAACAACCAATCACACCGGCAGTTTTCAAGCGGGCAGGTCGCAATGAACTGGAACTCTGAAATGAAGTGCACTCGGAGTTAGCATTAAATCTGAAACTGTACGTTTTAGTTAGCTAGCTAGGTAAAGTTATGATAGCCAAGTTACAAGAACAAAGTGCGATATTAGCTGCTGACTAATTTAGCTAAATATGAAAACCTTGTCTTTGCCACTATGGTGCACAAACTTTATAAGGAGTCCAGTAGTGAAAAGGGTTTCAGAAACCAAAACAACCACAAGGGGCTGGGTGTCTGGCTAGCTAGCAAATATAGCTAGGTAGCTTGCTTACTAACGCTAGCTAACGTACAAACGTCTTAAATAATATAACAATGCGTCAAGAAAAAAAACGTAAGAGTGCACATTTAGCTGGGGAACAAACAAATTAATGAAATCTCTAATATACGAGAACAGTATACGTAACGTTCATCACAAAACAAGCTATCTTCGATAACCTAGCTAGCTTGGTTACCTCAGAGATAGTGTATGTCTTCGGCCTTCACGGAAAAATCTCTATGGTTAACTTACCCTGACAAGCTAGCAACCTATCTTAACGTATGCTAAAGCTAGCTAGCGACACACATATCCAGACATTTAAATTTTATTACTTACTAGCTAGAGATGCAATATACAAAGCACACAGTGAAACAAACTGCGATCTTAAAAAATACTAGCTAGCTAGGTAATCTGGGTTTCTTACCTAGCAGAAGTCCTGCTGTGCAAACGCCTGCCTGAAGTTGCTACCTAGCAGCGTCGCTTCATTAACGCTCACGAGCTAGTTACTTTTCCGGTTCGAAGGAATTCTGGGAAATCGCGATCACCGTAATCAGTTAAACGTCTTACGTTTCATGTAATTACAATTTTTCTTAAAACTCTGTAATGAAGTAAAAATCAAGGGGACGCACTAACGTGTTCCAGGCATCACTTCTGATACAGTAGCACAGTAGGTTTGCAGGCATGGAGTTCATTTATTCTGTATATTCATCAGATACCGAATAGTAACGCAGCAAAGACACATTTTTTAAAAAGCACCAAGTGAAGTTCAAAACACGAATACAAGATGGGATTGTATATAAGGTATATAATATGGTATATAAGATAGATTTAACATTGATGCTGTACATAAATCAAGATAGTACCAAGTCTATGTCTGATAAGTAACTCTCATACTCAGAAAATATGACTATTCTGAGGGTTAGAAGAAAAGAACTTTTTTATTTGTTTGTGAAACTACAAAACATTCTTGTGCTGGTGACATATTTACAATTTTGTTGACAGTACAGTGTCAATGATAAAATTCACAGCTTTCATAAGTCTCACAAGAAAAGAAAAACAGCACACCCAAATCACAAAAGTGCAATAAATACATGCTGTATTTCTTGAATTGCCTCTGTGGAAAGACCTAGTACTTTTTCCATCACTGAAACAGATTTAAAAATTATCAAAATACACTGCTTTGAAAACAAGAAACCTACTGTAAATCTACATAAACAAATCATTCATGACTACCAGCATCAGTAACTGTTGATTTTTCTGTCTCTTTTATGGTTACTTGAAGCAAGTCCTACATATTTTTACACATGATTACAATGACTGCACAGTCAACAGGGAAAAAAAAAAATACAGAATGTTAGATAAGCGCATTGTGTTAGAGCCTTGAATTCAACAGTAAGAGAGCACCTAGTTAATCAGAAACATTGTCTCAATTACATCCTTTGCACAGTGGAACTCACAGTCCAACACTAACATAAGACTCCTTAATTATGTACTCCTCTTCCAGTTAAAATGAACTAGGTCAGTGTTTCCACGTCACAATTCACAGCTGCAAACAGTGCACATTGTTCAAAGGGAAACATCAATTCTCACACTCCTGTTTGAAGTCTGAAAAAGTTAAAAGACAACAAAGGACAAAAGTAAGGGTTTTCCAAAAGGCTCCAGTTAACACATTTTTTCTTTGTTTCATTTCATTTCATTCATTTTTACAAGTTGTACCATAATTAACAGTCCCTGTCAGGTGTGCAAATGGTAGCTTCATGAACTGATCAGGGATCTGGTGTAGCCTACAAAAGCCTATTGCAATCAGTGTTTGGCAGTGCACAACCGCTTGCTCTAATCTACACCATGCAGTGGAAGTTCCAGGAGCAGAGAGTTAAGTACAAAATAGATCAGAATGCAAGCAAAGGATTAATGATGTTCAAAGTATTCAGGAGATACGGAAATAGTCTGAGCTAGATGATGACGCACAGAGGTCCTATGTTCATGTTAAGAACCAAAGCAATGCTAATTCATGAAATATTTGGTAAAATGTAAGGCTTTGATTACATTTCCATTGGGTTTTAATGCAATGTGCACCAAATGCAGGGTTTCCTCTTACTCGGAACAGAAAGGTGCTGACTAGACCATCTTCGCTGGTTTGTCACTTATTTAAAAGGTGCATGGCAAAACTCAGTAATAACGGAGTTCTGAGTAAATTGGGATCAAGGCACATGTCCAGATATCAAAATCCACCACGGAGGGCTTGACATGAGTTCTAAACACAGTCTCACACCACTGAGCACAAAAACTGAGTGTTTTTCAGTCTTGCTGAATTTTAAAACACGTGCCTCAGCACAAGCTGGTTGGTGCGGATTCATACTGCTTTATAGCAGTTCTCGCTTGGGTGAGCCTCTATGTGCAGGGGTTTGTGCAATTTTCCTCAATACAGGGCTAGAATCTTATAACAAATGAGATGTGTTGACTTTTCTTTTTTTTTTTTACGTACAAGGTATCACTCAATTCAAAGAGAGAAGTAAAACCCATGTCAAAAATACAATGGGATACTATAAAAAGTATAGTGTAATTTATTTCACCAGCAGGGGGAGTTAAAATATATGTAGTGCATGTATACAACTTGTAGTAGTGCTTTGTATGACATACTTCATTCTTCATTTACTTAAATTAGGGGGATTTTCACACATGATAAACAAACATCAAAAACTACTGTGGGAAGCAGTGAAAACAGAATTCAAGTGTCCAAATAAAGGATATGTGAGGGATATGGAAGTGTCAATGGGTAGGCTCAATAACCTAAAAATAATCTTGATTTTGGGCCTTAGAAAAAGTGCTTTCTTCCAACAAGCATCTCCCTTGGCCCTTGAGATTTAAAACTGACATTTTAAAATCTGAACGTCAGCGGGTGTTTAACATTCCTAGTAAATCATAAGTTTGACCACTCCTCTGATGGTCATCAGCCACATGAACACAAGTTTGCAGCAAAGACCCATGCAGGCCAAGAATAAAACATGACCATCAATCACATAACAGAAAGGCTCCTAAAGTGTCGGTCCCAGCCCCAGGTGCTTCGGAGGCAGGCCACGAGCAGACCTCCATGCCTGCTCTGCATTACCGCATGCTTGGCATAGAAAGCCTGGGGGCGCCAGAGAGCTGAGAGCAGCACTGCGGTGTCAGGTGCTCTGGTTAAGCGCTGGCGTTTTGCCACACCAAATGATCCAGTTCCATATTTAATTAGCTGTGACATCACCAGCCTCCTGCACAGGAGACACCAGATCTGTTCCAGCATGTACTGGGCAGTAAGAATAGAACTGCGCTTTCTAACTGCCCATCACTCAGAAAGGCTTTGTAACGTAACTGAATGCAGGTAGGAAGGGGCATTACGCAAGTGATTAGGATGCGATTACCCACAAACTGGCGACAGCATAAAGTTCTGAATGCTTCAAAACGGACTTAAACAATAAAACCAAAACCTATTTTCTCATCAACAGCCTGTTAAGAAAATCACTTCAAGGATTCTGGGTGAAGGGGATCCACAACAATGAACTAAAATCAACTGTGCACAAACACTTCTGATGGGGCACAAGAGGCCCCCAAATTGAGTTCATTCCATGGTCAAGCAGAGATGCATCAGGCCTTCACACCATTACATTCGACCATTACGATGTGTTGTGATTGCATTCCCCACTCTGATTACTATTAAAGTGCATGAACTAGCCAAGGTTCTACCTGAGAAGCTGAGGAACTAAGTGCAGTTTCTACATAATTGCAGAGACTGTGGTCACTGGTTTGCATGCCATGTCTTGTGGATAATTCTGTACATTTGCGCATTCAACAACATGAACACTGGGAGGCAACTGGCACTGATGCTGCAACGAGTTCTGACCAGCTATTTCTTAACTACCTACCAGAGAAACCACCTGTGGGCTACTGTTAGTCATATTTTCCTTTCCACGCTTGTTAGGTATTTTTGTGAATATCATTTAAAATCCTGTTTAAAAGATGGAGCCACTTTTCATCTGGAGGATACCATATGTGCAACTAGCATGTGCTTGCTTGCAGCAAGGCGTCACTAGCATAGCCGGTTTTTGCCTGATTCGCCCATCCCAACATTCATCCAAATAGTGATGGCCAAACCCTTGTGCCATGAATCATAAAAAGTACCATAGAGGATCCATATTCACATCATCGAGTTACAGTATGTGATCGTAATCAAGAGAGCAACTGCCCAATACCCCACCCTGATTTTCTGGGTGAAAAGAACATACTGGTGTTTTGGAATGATCAACTACCACAAACATTTCCTAGTACAGACAGCAATATACAGTTATTAGTAACAGAAAAAAACAGGTACAGACAGCAAAAAATTGAAATAAAAAATAAATGCTGGTGTTGGTACTATCTAAAAAACAAAATAAAGGCAAATGGAAAAAAAAAACCTACAGATTTTCATTTGAGAGCTAAAACCCAGTGTTTTATAATGACATTTTCCTACTGAACATACACCTTTTTCTGTATAATTCTTCATAATACCACCAGAGGTCAGCTTCTTTTTGAAACAGCAGTTAAGACTGGGAAATACTTGAAATCCTCTACACATCGTCAGCCGGCAGGTCCGGGACATTTATCTTTGCTCGAGTGAAAAAGGCCATCTTCTCTCTGCAGACACACAGAGGGAAAGATGAAGACAGATGGAAAAACAGAACAATGCCCAGAATCAGAAGAACATGTCAAGCAAAAATGACCATCTGAGAAGTAATCTACATGTCACCAATATGCATTAAGCAAACACATTCCTGAGATCAAACTTTGCTAACATTTATAGCTAGTCAGGTCAGAATTCTTACTCAAACTGTTTGTCCTACATCTTTAGCAGGAAGTAAATGATTGGTAAAATGCTGCAGCGAAAGTGTACGGATCGGTCCATAAGCCCCACCTGAAGCACTGGACTTCGGGCCCCTCTTTGCGGCTCTGTCCGCGGATCTTGTGCACTTCCTTAGCTGCCGCTCGCATCATCTTCTCCACCCTCTGTTCCCGGAGCTGCTCTTCCTCGGTCTGCTCAGAAATCACAAACAGGCTTTGTGATGATGCACATTACAATGGCTTTAGTTTAAGATGCAGCAATCAATAATTAGCTACTTAGATACTGTTGTCTATTGGAGTCTGGAGTTCCTTAAACAATCTGTTATTTTAAAAAAATAATTTAAAACACCATGCAAGTTTCTATAGTTAATTCATATGGCTGTGCAACTCCATTTTGCTTGTTACCAATGCCATGAGCATGCTGGATCAATAGGAATAAATTGACCACCTGCAGCATATTGTCTAAAACTGAAATAGTCGACCTGTGTAATGAATAGTTGCAAACACTGCAAAGGCCTTGAAAAATCCTTGCTCTTTCCCCAGAAAGAATTTCCAGACCTTTTCAAGACTTTGGCTGATTTGAAAGTTACAAAAAAACAAACTTTTTTGGTTCAATCTGCTTACGGTTTTAAAGGGTCATTAAGAAAACAGGGAAATGGAAAACATGAAATATATTGTGCATTAGAGAGTCTGTGGTAGAATACAGGATAAGGGATATACAGGATGTATTGTTTTTTGTTTTTTTTCTGAAGAGAACTGTATAACTTTGGGATTTTGAGAATCTATATATTACAATAGAATATGCATATCCATTCTCCCCAGACATTTTCTAATATCCATTCTTTTCTAGGTATGAAATTGAGAACATTTAAATTTCACACTTTTCCAGACCTTACAGACCTCGACAAGAACCCTGTTCGTTAGTGCACCTTTAAATAGAAAACGTATGCGTACACTGACTAAAGCATTCTGGAGGATTACCCAAACATTTCATTTTAAGCAGCTAATCAGTAATCCATTTTGGAACACATTTCCAAAGGATTCTTGCCAACCCTGGTAGAACATTTTTCAGGTTTCCCACATGGTACAGAGGTGCGTGCACGTGGGCCCACCTGTCTCTCAGCCTGTGTGAGCAGCAGGTGGAAGCGTTCGTCCTCCTGCACCCAGGTGGGGAGGCTGCGCTGACCACGCTGCCGTGCGCTCTCCAGTTGCTCCTCCAGCTGCCGCAGCACGCGCAACTCCTCACTCAAGCGGCTGTGACGAGTGCGCGACGCATGTAGCTCTAGCTCTAGGTCCAGGGGGGTGCGTAGCATGCCATCCAGCCCGCGCACCTGTGCTGGGGGCTGGGGAAAGGGGTGGGGCCAATTGGGAGTGAGTGATTGCTTCTTAGTTTTACATTTCGAGACAATGGACAGGCCATTGTTATCTCATGGCAGCAGCACAGTGATTTAAAGAAAACAGATCAGCTACAGGATATAAATAAATCGACCAGCTGCTCTTAGCCCCACCACTGGTCAGGGTCAGCAGGATATGAGGAATTTTACTGGTTTCAACAGATGAAACGAAGGATCGAAAGAAAGTGCACCAGTGCTATTCTGCTGAGCTTAAGAAAAATGGCAATAGGAGGAGGTGGTGAACCAGCTGAATCAACTCAAAAATCAAGGCAAGGTCAGTGATTTACAGTCATAATCTGAACAATATTTAATTCTGAAGTTCTAAGTGTTATTATATGATAAGAAAATCGCATTACAAGGGCCATGAGTGGCTTCTGAAGACAAGCCTTCTTTATGCTGTCAGTCATCACTTGCTTCACTGGATTGCATCTTTTGGGACTTTAGCTCTGAATGCTTTGAGCCCAGACACAAAGCACTTTTTGGTCTATGGTTACACTGCTAGCTGAGGAGTTGTCTGTCATTGTTAAGCCATTTACTAAATTATTTTGGTAATCTGATATGCATGCCTTTCACTGGCCAACAGCTGTTAACATTACTATGGGATGAACAAGTCAACACAGCAAAGAAAAACAATTAGTCTTGGATTTCTCCAAAGGAAGAGAAAAATTAAGAAATAAGCATTTTGTTATATCACCTTATTATTGTTCAAATATCAAATACGAAGGACAACAGCAGCAGAGACACCTTGATTTCATGAGTTATATAACTATAACTGGCATTAGTCGATCAACATGGTACTTCATATGAAAGTTTGAAAGGAAAATCTTGTCCACTCACTATGAAAGAGCCAGGTTTTTCATCAACATGTATATTCTCATTCTCATGCTCTCTCACTCATTTACAGCCCCCTGCCAGGACATTGCAGTCATTTCTTGACATTTCTCTTCAATTTTTTATTTATCTTTTCCTGCTGTGACACTTCATTCTATCAGAAATAAGATCACCTTTCTTCAGCATTTTGTCTTTCTACTGTGAATGCAACCTCATAAAACCTTCATTCATGGATTGGGAAGACTTGCCCGACATGAGAATTAAAACCGAGTTCACAAATAGGCAAAATAAAACAAAAAGGATCATTCAGATGAGATGCTACAATGTCAAAATAACCTACTGTGTGCATGTGTATGTCCACTAGTTTTGCCTTTGGACGTGTGTGGAGAGATTAACACTTACTAACTTTATTGGTTTACTAGTCTTTCATCAAAGTGAATATGGCATAGACTCCATACCTTTTTATCTCCTCATTGCATGAATTGTTGAATTTCATGACAATGCTTTGTATGAATAAATATGGTGGCAGAAATGGTGCACTTGTAGGAATAGTGACTGTGTCTGCTTTGACAAACTGACATGGCCATTTAAAGGCATTGGTTGTGACAGGCCTGGGCCTAGCTTTCATTGTGTCCAAGGCTGCACCAAGTGCATGCACTGGGTAAGGCATTCTGACAAACAGCAGTCATCAGTTACCATGAGCTCTGTTGTGACTACCCACATGTAATTTTTTTTATTGTTTGTTAGAAAAGGTTGACTTGTTTCCAGCAATAAGTTCAAGTGGTTTGTAAATGGTGCAGTTGGCAGTCAAAATACAATGGTTTGTTTTGTGGGTTGAGGGGGAATCCCTTCCACACCTCCTGCTTCAGAGACATGGGCTAAGCCCCTTGTGCCTCCCCCAGCCCCTCAGAGACATGGGATAAGCCCTTTGTGCCTCCCCCCTCCCCCTCAGAGACATGGGCTAAGCCCCTTGTGCCTCCTCCAGCCCCTCAGAGACATGGGCTAAATCCTGAAAGTGCCCTTCGCAACAAACCAAACTGGTTGCTTTAAATTATGGTGACATGTCAAGATGCAAAATAACTGGGCCATTTTTCACAAGATCTTATGCTTTGACTATAAATTTGTAATGCATTAATGAAAGCCACATCCCAACAACAGCCTAGCCGAGGTTGAATTTGACCTTTGCAGTGTGTCTGGGAAGCCACGTGGGAGTAACCCCTACTTCCTCTTGGTGAGTGGTGCTTCATTAACACCACCATCAAGTCGGTCAGGAAATGTCAGAATTAAATAATTAAACTGTAGATCACATTCACGTTCTCCTTTCAGAGAACAAAACTGTTTAGGTCTTTTAGGAAGCAAGGCAGGCATGATTGTTCCTCAGGAGTAATATCACTTGGGCCGCAGCAACACACAGCAGATTGGAGCCCTCATGCTCACGGTGCTGGGGCTCTGGAGGAAAAGGCTCTTTCCAGGAGAGAGAAAGAAAAACAAGTGGGAATGTGGGGTTCGTGCAGGTGGTGCGCAGTACCTTTTTGATACGGACGCTGCGCCTCTCCGAGGCGTTGCGGACGAAGGGAGACTTCTTGGACAAAGTGGAGCTGTCACTGTCACTGCGGTTGATCTGGTGAAGGAAACAAACATGCGGAATTGTTGGTTTGTAGAACTGCGTGAGAAATTGCGTAAATGTGCCTCTCTGCACACACTCACTCGGCAGATGTACTGGCTCTGAGGTCCTGGGGAAAAGGTCTTGGAGCGGATTATAGTGTTCCCCCTCATAAAAGGGTTGTGCTGGTTGACCTCAGGCCGCCGCTCCTTGGGCCGGACCACAGAAGTGGAGTGGGAGAGGCCTTCCATGCTCGTCTCCTTGTTCACCTGTAACAACCAGAAAAACATCACGAACCACAGACCTGAGTTAGCCCCCTCCAACTTATCAAATACCCATTTAATATCAAAGGAGCATTAATGATTAGACATTTTTTGGGGTAGCCGAACACTCTCAATTTACCAATGATGCTGACAAGTGCAACTCTAGCAACACTGCACAGCAATACAAAATGCACCCGTGAGACGGGCCAATGAGTGTAGATGTTCTAATAAGATGGAAACACCTACCCCTCTCATTTAAAGAAACACCACTCCGGGTATTGTAACAAAATTGAGAAGTAAATGTTAGCAGCTCTCAACTTTGAGAACTTGTATTTATGGAGCTGCTACAAAAGACTACATCCTCACAGAACATGATGTACAAGGCCTCTTGGAGAATGTAAGGAATCTACAGTGTTCAAATAGGAATGCAAACCTTTTCTGGGATAGCGGCTGCTGGACTTGGCTTGGGCACGGGCTCCTTCACCTCTTCATCAGCCACCTCCCATTGGCAGCCTTCAGGGTAAAACTCCTCCCCCTCCACGTCACTGCTCAGTCCATCCACAAAGACGTCCCCCTCCGTGTGCCTGCCAATCCAACCAAATGCCAGAAAACATCAATCGACTGATCTAGCCGAAAGCCTTGATGAAAGCCAAAGAGCACGTGAGAGTGATACACTGATCAACTATGATCTGCAATAAGGCAGCATACAGACTATTGTCCTTGAACCGCAAAATACTTTGATGTAAAAGAAATGACTGGCACTGCATTCCATTCGGAACCTTCCCAGGGCAAACTGAGCGTGCGGGCGGTGCTAGTCTTTCACTGCAGAATGCCACCTGGCTGCATACCTCATCTCTTCAAATGCTACTCGAAAAGGAGAGAGAGCGTTTCAGCTATTCGGAGAGCTGGCTGTGGCTGAGAGTCATGCGGGGAATTACGGGAGTTAGGCCTGCATATTTTCCGAGTGTCAGAGTCATGAGATTCTGGTTAAGCCAAGCAAACATAACTAACAGGATAAAAGTCGCACTGGGTTCTGGCATGCCCAAGGTTTTATATATAGAGATAGATTTAAAAAAAATTTAAACACACACACACACACACACACACACACACACACACACACACAACGTTACTCATCTGACACTGCTCACCACAGATTGGTGAACACCTTCAACTGTCAAATGGCTCATTTAGCATAAAGTTAATCTTCCTGGACATTTTATTTAAAATTACTTTTTCCCCACAATTAGGAGCACAGCAATGGCCAACAGATTTGTTATGATGTCAGAGGGAGACGAAAGGGAAACCATAAGCAAAAGCAGAATTCTGGGGGGAAAAACGTTTTCTGCTGAAAGCAGTAATACTTCTTTACGAGTTCATCAGAAGGTACAAATCTGGCTTCATACCACATTTCTTATCAAAATCAAACCACCATCAAGAGATTTGCCGAGACCTGTCCAATGGACAGATTTGCAGAGAACTGTCCAATGGAATACAGAAAACATTTTATACAAAGAATGATAAAGATCTTTAAATCTGCAAATGCTAATAGCACCAAGTAACTCAAATCAAAGTAATTGGCAGATAATAACTAAACAGAAAAATGTTTTCCACTACAGGGGCACAGCTTCTAATGTGAGTGGGCATGTACAGTCAGATACTTACCAGTCCTCAGGGGTGTTCTCTAGGCCAGCCACTGAGTTTTCTGTGGTGCTGGGTATTGCATTCTAAAGGCGCAACGGAGGGGGGAAAAAAAAAAAAAAAAAAAAAAATTGTTGAGCAGCGGAACAGGCCCTTAAACAGAACGAGCGTGTGTGTTGTATGGTGTCACCTCCTCTGAAGGCATGGAACCCTCTGGCTCCTTGTGCTTGCCATCCATGTCTGTTATGTACATGTAGCTGAGGAGGTTGTACCACTTGGTGCACCACTCTTCTGACCAGTCCACATCAGCCAGACTTATCTGAGCACCAGCCTTTACCAGGTGAAACACAGCAAAAATATTCTAATCCATCCAATCCAACAGGCCTGATTCAGATTGTATAGTTCTCGTCCATGTACAGCTCCAGTTATTTTTATTATTTATTTTTAAATTGTGCTTATAAAGAACATCCACAATGCAACCTATGTTTATTCTGGAGTTTTACGGTCCATCATATAGGCCTGGAGAATTCATCTTTTGGTAATCATTACTGTAAAATTGGCATACAGTACTGACATTAGCAAGTCCAAATATGGTGGCATCAACCACCAAAATCCAGTACAAATACCATGTGCTGTGTAGGTGCCGGTGCCCCCAACATTGAAGCCCACCTACCAAGCACTCCTCTCTCCTAGACGTGCCAGTGATACAGACGTCGACACGGAGGGTCTTCTGCCTGAGGGCGGCAGGGGACAACTGCACACTGAACACCTCGTTCAGCTCCACAGCATCGTGGGGCGGAGAGCGACGGGTACGATACAGGCAGCGGGTGGCCTCGGGGCAGGGCAGCACCACCACACGCACGTACCTTCGGGAGGGAGAGATAACGCGTCAGCTCGGGGGGGGTGGGAGTCAGGGTTGGAAAGCCAAGTAATCTGGCGGTACAAGGGGTCACAATACAATCCACCCTGGAATCTGTACAATGGCGCTGGGTAAGATCTGAATCTGCACTTCCTGTGTGTCAAGAAGTTTTGCTTGCACCCCAAGAATGGTTGATAAATTTTGCTTTTATAGCACAGGAATGGATGGAGCTTCAAGATACCTCTAAACCTCCAACAAGAAGTTAAAGCTAAAGCTCTCCACCCCACGATGCCTTCAGATGTTTGCTTATGGATGTATTCTGTCTTTCTGCCAATGCAACTGCAGAATGATTAAAAATTCAAAGAGTGACTAAATTAGCCATTTTTACATCCAAGCATACATTTTCCTTGATGGTGATCTCTAATATCAAAACCTCAGAAATATTTAAAATGTTGCTCTAATTGCGGCCTGTTTGTAGCATAAATGAAGCTGATTGTGGGGATGCGGGGTGGGAAGTCAACAGGCACGTACAGGCTCTGGTTGGCAGGGATGGCGAGAGACCCGCAGTTGGTGAGCTGCATGACGAATACGGCAAAGCGCTTCTCCTTAGTGTCGTACTTGAGGCCCAGACGGAGCTGGGCGCAGCTGACTCCGCCTCCTTCGTCATAAGGCAGAGGTTGTTCGCCAGGTGCGCCAGGCCTATGGGGCCAGAGGAGAGCACGTCAGCCTCACAGATCACCCATGCACAATTTTTCACTCCACTAGCAATTTTAATGGGAGGACGATCACAGCTGTTGCGATAACCACCTGGTGACCAGCATAAAGCGATTGAAGGACACCACAATATTTTTGTAACATACCTTTTCTCTGAGGCCTCGTACACGCCGCTGTCTCCGGCCACCGATTCATCGGACACAGCCGACGTGACGCCCACCTTTTTTGGCCCGGACCCTGGAACCCTCGTTTGCACAACAGCATCTACAAGGAAGGGAGGGGGTAGGTTAGAAACATGACACTGTGCCAGCCTACTACCCATGTTGAGCAGGTGTTTGGTTACTGAGACCACAGTGGGCTGAGGACTGCGTAGTAGTGGTCTGTAATGCCATCTCCCTTCCGTATCCACACTGACCGCTTATCTGTAGTGTCGGGTGAAATCCCCTATACATTCTCCAGATAGCCCACACAGGATGGGAGATATTCAACTCCAGTGACCAATTCCCTTAATCTTAATTTCTAGTGACTTACACGGTTATAAATTAGTTACAAGTAGTGTCCCCCAGCCCCCCATACCTTTACCAGGCTCCCCCAGAGCTGTGCTGGCGTCCTGTTTAACGTCGCGGTAGGCAAGCTGGCCCAGCTGCGCGTCGCCTTCCAGCCGGAGCTCGGCAAGCCGCACCTGCAGCTCCACGTCAAGCAGTGAGGCCGGGTTCGGGTAGGCCTCCCCGGCCAGGAAGGAGGAGTCGGGAACGAGGGGTGAGCAGGGAGGCGAGAGCGAAGAGAGTGAGGAGCGTGGCGATAGCGAGCTCATGGAGCGCGGCGTCTCGGACAGGCGCAGGGCCTGGGTGCGCTGGCCGGGCCCTGGGCCAGCGGGCCCCGCAGACACCTCATGCTCGTGAATGGTGGGGATGGAGCTGGGAGGCCGGTAGGGCGAGGGACCGGCCTCCTGCAGCAGCGAGTCCAGCTTGGCCTGGAAGTCCGGGTCGCTCAGCTCGGGCTGCTCCAGGTAGGCATCAGTGAAGTTGAGCGAGGATGAGGAGCCCAGGCTGGAGGTAGCCAACGAGCCGCGGCTGGAGGTGAGCGATCCCCAGCTGCTGCCCGACGAGCACGACAGCGTGCTAGCTGACAGGCTGCGAGCGAGGACGGCAAGAGCGAGAGAAGGTGACAGCAAAAGCAGAGTAAACAAGGGCACACTGCACGTTATACTCCAGACTTCCAACATCAGTTCTGTCGAAGTCGAATCCCCTGCTCACACTCCCTCTACCTCCCCTGGCTCAGCTTTGCACAACTTCAGATGCATTTGGCTCTGAAACCAAGCGCGCCAATTAAAGCCCGGCACTCTCATTAGTGCGAGGTGCCTGAGGCGCCTGGGAGACACTCTGCACTGCACGCCTTTGATGTGCACCAGCCTGCACCAGAGCAGGAAGAAGACACGATTCAAGACAACAACAAAAGAGGCAGCGACAAAGCTGCCGTTACTCAGCAGTGTCTGGCTGCATAGCTGCATGTCTTCAAAAGGCAGTTGTCTCTTGTGAGTTCTGAAATATGCCTTCAAGTGCAGCACCAAGCGAATATGCCCCAATTACACAGACCTTGCATCATCTTATGTAACATTGATTCCTCATGATGTGAGTTTTTGGCGGGGTTTTTTTAAAAAGAAAATATCCTGGTAATATTTAAACAGGACAAGAAATAGAACAGGGATCACCGAAAACTCTTCAGAAATTGCTGGCAACAACAGTAAAACGTTTCGTCATTTACACTGACAAACTGCGCTGAATAAGAAGTGCGAGTGGGAGCATGACGATACCTTTTGAGCTGGGTGTGCAACGAGGATGCATGTCTCACCAGCTCCTCAAGCTCCTTCACCAGTTTGTTCCTTTTGCAATGCAACTTCAACCTACAACAGACCAGGGCTTTTACTACACACGCACGCACGCACTTACCACACACACACACACACACACACACACAGACATGCACAGTATGTGTGCAGACGCAGACATGTGTCACCGATTTCTTGAATGCTTAAAGGGTTACTCTAAGGTCCAGTCACACTCGGGTGTAGCTGCGGTGGAATGCTGTTAAACCGACGGGCTGCAAAATGCACCCATTGTATACAGCCTACATCCCCTCTGCTTGTGCAGCTCAGGTTACAGGAAGAGTGGAGATGCCAAGCACAGTGAGGACACATTATCTAGCACAAGGAAAAAGCTCCCCGTTCAAATAACTGAGTGTGCTGGGGGGGGGGGGGGGGGTCAACACAAGAAGGAGTGAGAGAAAGAGACCGAAAGAAAGAGTGACAGAGACAGAGAGAGAAGGAGCAACAAGGGCAGGAATGAGGGACAGAGCATGAAAAAAGACAAGAACAAAGAGGCCTAATTGCCATCCTCGCCTAGGAAACCTGACCTGAAGACGCAGGTGTCCTCACTCTAAGAGAGCCTCAGGGAGGAAAGGCTGACATCACCCTGGCGCCCAGCACACGTCTACAGATGTGTTCATCCATATGAGAAGGCAAAGGTGCCACACATGACACTGGTCACCCTTAGTATGCTGCTTTGGATGAACGCTCGCATAACCATACACCTGCATCTTTAAATGGTGACAGACGTCGTCTTGACCTCCTGGTACATTATTGTGATAATATTTGGGTCGGTACATTTCCACATGTATTAAAAAAAAAAAATACATCTGTGATGTGTGTGTCATGTAGTGTGACGGCTGTGCTCCCATGGTCCCAAAGCGTTCATTTCACCCTTTGCCCTAACAGCTATTGAGGTCTCACAACATATGACCGACTCTGGCACTTTTAATTTGCCGCCGCACCTGGCGCCCCCTCACCTCTCCGTCAGGGCTTTGCTCTGGCTGTCACGTGCCGCCCGCAGGTCCTGTTCCAGCCGCTTCCTCTCCATCTCCAGCTTCTCTGCATCGCTGGGCGCGCGCTTGCATGGCTGCACGTACTGCAGCTCCTTCAGTAGCTCCTCCTTCTCGCTGATGAGAATGAGGCGGTCCCGTTCGGGGTCCAGCAGGCCCGGCCACGCCTCGCTGTCCAGCTTTGCTATCTGGACCTTGATGTTGGCAATCCTGAAGCAAAAGGAGTGGGGGAGAAAGTTTGACTTGTGCACGGTGGAGGAGGAGCTCGGGCAAAGCTCGCTTCAAAAGCAAACACCGCAATAGTGCGTCATCAAGAGGAAAGCCATGGGGCCGGAATTATAGGGACTGTACCTCCTTTTTGCCTCTTCGTATTTCAAGCTCAGTCGTACCTTCTCAGCAAGCTTGTTAGAGCTCGAAACAAACTGGGAGGGAGCAGAAATGGAGGAGAATGCAAATGTCACAGCAAAGTAACCAACTATCACTCTTAAGAAGCCCATAAGCTTAAACCAACAACAGATGTTTACACCTCGATCCAAAAAGCTTCACCCAAAAATGCTAATATTGATGCTAACACTTAAAAGATTAGTTAGCATCATGACAAGTACCCACTAACACTTTTAGCCCACTAACACTTAACACAGTTAGCCTTTGGTTGGATGGGTGTGCGTGTTTAACGGCCTCCCCCATCTTACCTCGGCAGGTATGTCGGTCTGGGACTCGGCATCCGAGTAGAGGCGGGGCAGCGACAGATTAGAGTTGGCCAGCGAGGGGCTGCTGGCCCACAGGTCTGACTGAGAACCGTAGTCCAGCTGGAAGCCATCCTTCAACACGGCCAGTTTCTGACAGGGGGACGTGGAATCAGGTGAACATCAGGAAGATGCTGATTGGTTCAGCCACAGGATTGCACTGCTCAATATTCCTGAACTTACTTTATGCTTAATGACTGAAATGTGTCAACTTGCAACCGAAATAAAGGTGTCCGTTTCTCATACAAAGATGTGCTTCCCTTGAGTATGTTCTAACAACTCCATCTGGCTTCTGCCATGCTTGATTTGCAGAGTGATGTTCTTGATCCACAGTGAAATTATGAAGCATGTTATAATTATATACAATTCTAATTATATTCATAAACAAACACTTGGTATTTAACATCATTACCCAAGCTGTCACAGAATACCATGCACTGGTAATGCAAATGAGAATCATTTGTACATCTGAGGGTCTGCAGTGTGCACTCAAGATGCATTCATTGTCATTAGTATTAGCTGTGAATAGAATAACTGGTGGATTTCTAGCAGATAACCATGAAAACAGGTCCCTATATCATTCTGCACTGTGAGTAAAGCCTCCAATCCGCATGCAGTCCAACTCTAAGTAGAACTAAAGTCAGCATAATCATGATTAACAGAGAGACACTACTAAAGCAGCAAGAAGTCAGAGGAAGCATGAATGGGATTTTTTTCACACACACACACACACACAGAGGCATGCATAGCTCCACTGCAGCCTGTCTCTCTGTGTGCTACCCTCAACACTGTGAGGAAAGGCTGTGAGACGATAAGAGAGTCAGAGGAAGACCAGACTAAACTGGAGGCCGTTTACTCACAGCTACAAACTAAGCTCTGTGAACCCCATTCTCACTTCCTCTCAAATATAGCCTCGCCTCCCAGCATCGCTGCCAATACCACGGGGCTCACAGGGACATGCTTTTGTTAATAGTGTGTACTGAGAGGGAGTACAAAAATGAGACTTCAGTATTCTATTACATTTGATGCCTGCAATCACTCTATATTGTTACATATTAGGTATGGTGCATTCTTGCTCAATTATCAGGCAGATGAGGATTGGTTAAAGGCATGTCTGTGTGTGTCTGTGTGTGTGTACCCTTAAGTGCAAGGCCTCACCCTACTTAGGCAGCCACTCTATATCTCCTCAGAGTCAACAAATTACCTCACCCCAATACTCATGAATTGCATATCCCTGTCTCGCACTCTCAGTGACTGACAGCACTGTGACCACCTAGGCTTAAACAACTGGCCACAGAAGGGGCTCTGAGAATGTGTCCTGATGTTCATTGCTACCATTCAGCCATTAAGGTAGGCTCTTAGCCTAGCACTGGATAGCTTAGCGAGGTCAAGTTACTATCCAAGCTACACAATTAAGTGTTGGTTAATAAATGCCATGAAATATAGCTAGCTATGCTGGCTACCATTGGTCTTCCGAAATCAGTGAAATCCATCATTTTTGAGAAACTAGCTTCAGCTAGTTAGAACAGACTCAGGTCTGTGTTTGGCGGAACCAATGCCACTGGGCCAGCGACTTGCCAATCAAATACTCTTCTACAGGCCCCAGGCCATCCCTCATGATGAATCCTGCAGGCAGTGGTTACCTGCATGAGTTCATGCTTCTCTTTCTCCCCGGAGCTGATGGCATCTCTAATGCTCCTGACCTCCTTCAGGATGGCCTGGGCCTCGTGCTGCCTGTAACCGTACGAGGTGCTGGACACCTTGTGATCGATTCTGAGAAGCAAGAGCAAGACAGTCAGAGAGAGGCATGAGTGTGAGCATGGAGCAAAAGGTAACATCTACTGCTACTGCCATGGAGAGGTCGTTCTCTGTCTTGCATGTTTTCCCTCTATCGAGCCTGGCCGTCACAGCACATCCCTGAACTTGACTTTAAGAACCTGCATGAACACCTAAAGCTGACACACCTAAACACCTAGAGTTACATGCCAGAGCCGATTTTCAAACCGCTACAGAACAAGCTAAAAACTGTCATTTACCAGCAGCCCTGGAACCATTGCTCGAAGCCAGCCAGAAGTCAAACACAAAGGAAGCTTCCTCCTGGTGTGGGTTTAACCTGACTGCAGGATGCCTCGGTGACTGGCAGGGGGTAACTGGTCCTTTGAGGCACAGTAAATTAGCAAGCCGTGCACATCTCGACCAAGGCCAGGGGGGACTCCGCACGGCTGGGCCAACCGTCAAGGAGGCTCTCATGTGCGCACCAGCCCGCCTCAGCAACTGGTCTGACTGCATTCTTTAGGGGCGAGGGAGAGGGCTGCAGGGGAGAGCAGGCGACCCGACAGGCTTCGGCCCAGCCTCTCCCAGGCAGGTGCGGGACAGGGCACAGGACCACGGGATGTGCCAATCGAGACTCCTCTCATATGGCCAAACAAGACAGATGGGTTTAGGCAAAGGACAAATGGTGGAGATCAGGGATGTTCTGGGATGGCAGAGAGAGGCTCGCATGGATAGTTCTGAAAAACGCTGCAGCTGTAAAATGAGCTATGATGGTAAACTGAGTTGTAAAAGTAAACCAAGATTTATGAAGTTGACAGTGTATACCTCTCCTTCTGAGCTCTCCAAACAAGATTTGTAACCTTTTTTTTTTTTTAATCAGCTTTTGACTTTGTATAAAATTATATTTGTAGAAAATTAACTACATATCACGTACAGATTTTTTGTGCCAGTGACAAGGACATTAGCAGCAAAACGTCAGTGACAAAAAGGGAATTCATTGCAGTTTAGAGAAGGAACGGGCCCATGTGTCAACAAGAGGGCTTTTTCATTCCAAAGAAGTAACTGAAAGGCAGGAATTTGCTAAACAGCAGAGCAGTAGAGCGCTCGATTCGGTGGTGATTGTGTAACAAGGTCAGGTTGCACTTACTCTTTCAGCGTTTCAAACCCCTGCTCCTTATAAAGCAGTTCCTGTCTCATACAGGCCAGATCTCTCTTCAGCTTATTCACCTGAATAAAAGAAAGTGGCACGGGGGGGGGGGGTGGTAGGCAGAAGGAGTGAAGAGGGACAAGCGCAGAGAGAGGGGACTCTTTAGAAACTAGCACACACATCCGACACATGCACCAACAATGCGTCCAACTGTTCGGTGCAACAATTACATAATCACCATATAGCCCAAATTCCTTTAACGATAGCACCAGTGATACCAAGAGCAAATGAGGAAGGTGAGATTCAAGCTCTCCTTACCCGACTTTTTGCAGTCACAATCTCTGCCTTGAGAATGTCAGGGTCATATTTACTGCTTGATGAGGATCTGGAATTTACTGCATGGTAGATAAGAGTTCAAAGGCATTATCTTATCTCTGCTTTCTGGCATCTCACAGCAATGCACAATAACTGCACACCGAGATATGATTTGGCCACTTCTACAACACAGAGGCACAAATTAATTGTCAGAGGGTTCCAAGAAGCTCACTCGTCTTTGCCAAAGTCTGGCACAGAATGAACAGGCACAAATGAACACGTAAGAAAATGCAACAGTCAGGAGCTATCCCAAAAAGGTGTACTCCTCATGAGAAAAATCTAGCGTGCATAAGCTAGCATGATGCCACTTAACCTTTTAATAACCATAAAGGGCCTAAATGTAGTTAATGTCACAAGGATATTCAGGCAAGTGTATACAAGTCAGCGAGCACAAACTGGAGTGGAATTCATGCTTAAAACTGAACAGCAATTTAACCTATTTATCCTAAGTGAGAATGTAACCGGAAGTTCAGTTACGCTGTTGAAATATATGTGGAGGACAAATTAATATGAAATACGGGGTTTATGTAAGCCCTCCGCTCTAACGTGCACACACACGCCTTACAGCTGGTCTGGGAGGTAGACTTGTCCCTCCAGGCATCATTGAGCTGCCGGTACTCAAGTTGAGCCAGACGGAGGCGCTTCTCCTTAACCTGGTAGATCTCCTTCTGAGCACTCAGTGCATCCTTAGCCACACTGAGGTATTCACGCAGCATGAGCTCCTGCTCCCGCTGCCACTGGGCCCGCGGGTCCTCCAGCTGAGTGCTCTCTGAAACACAGAGACACGGGGACAGAGGACACACAGCAACAGTTAAAAGCAAGGGGGAAAATACACAACAAATTTTGCAGATGGATTCAATAGATGGATTCAGTAGAGCCACAGTACAAATACATCACGCATGTTGAAAATACTCTTGGACATATTTACTTTTCAGAGTAAGAGAGCAGGAGGTTCCTAATGTGTTCTGTGCTCATAAAGTACCTAATAAATATGGTCACTGTGTATAGCTTCACTTAACTTACTTGTATTATGGTCAACATAATAGGCTCCAACATGGGGGTCATAGGCCTCCTCCCAACCCACAGGCAACTCATCTCCAATACAGTCGGCGAAGGTCAGGGGCTTTGTCTGCCTGCAAGACCACAAACACCACTCAACAGTCAGCTTTCACACAACATATGCAGTGCTTAAGCCGCGATGACGTGACGACATCATCCATGCCTGGGAATCTTCTGTGTAGTCACTCATGCTTGCCACGATGCAGGGAGAGGGAGTGTGTGTGCGCGCATGTGCATGCGTATGAATTGGGGGGGGGGGGGGGTGTCAGTGGAAGAATGTCTGCCTATTCACCTCTAGGGTGCTTGCCAAGCACAATAGCCGGAAACCAAGGGCTGGCATTCCACAAGTCCTGCTGACCCATCGCCTGGAGGTTTCTGGGGCAACACGCTGAAGGCCTCCAAGCACAGCACCCAGGAGCACGGCGTGGCAGCAGGGACGCTCCCACAGCACCACTCGCCCTCATGATTGGTAGTCCCTGCCAGTCAGGCTAACAAAGCACGCTGGCAAACCTTCTAACGCAAGCTAGCCACCTTGGTTTTTGGGAAAACAGCTAGCAGGGCTTGTCAGTTACGACAAAAAATATCCCAATCATTAAGCCCTCACTGGCAAGTCTGTGTGTGTGTGTGTGTGTGTGTGTGTGTGTGTGTGTGTGTGTGTGTGTGTGTGTGTGTGTGTGCACGCTTGACTTGAGATGCAAGACATAGAAAAAGTGGAGATAATCACAGTGCAACTTACTAATGCTGCTGGTTTCATATTCTCTGACCAGGAATTGTCAGTGGGCAAGTGCAAGATGGGGGGCAGCAATGTAGCTGCCAGTATGAAGACTGCTGTATTGTGCATGTGGAATGGAGGACCTTGGCTAACCTTCTGTGCTCTGGAACCCAGACCACTCCTCACAGCAGGCCATGACCAGTGTGCCCCTCTGGCCCAGAACCACAAAAGGCTCCTTTAAAATCCATAAAACACAAAAACAAACCTCCCAGCTTTCTACCACCTTGCCGGCAACACCAATAATCATGTCACTGTCAAGAAAACAGCAAAGGCTTGCGACACAGGACGACCATGCAAATGCTCTCCAGCCTAGCATGAGGTGCAAAGCAGAATATTTCCCTAATCAAGCTGTTGCCTTGCACATTAAGGCCTACATTTTGCTCAGCGTTCATCATTAAAAGGACAGAGCTTCTGTCTATCTTTTTTTTAATGCATGGCATTATGGCATTAGGAGATGCTGCCCTGTGCGTTAGTTCAGGACTTTCGGAGAGCATGAAACTGAACTGGCTCCTTTTTCCCCCCCCTTCATGAATAATGAAACGGCACACCGAAAGCCCAATGGCCTGTTCTAAATTTAACTCTGGAGAGGAGGGAAAGCTTCTGAGCTTCTAACAAAGAAAGAGGCTGCCTAGTGGATCCCATTATTCCTGCTTTTTCCATCTCTCCAATGTGCCGATTCAGAGCTGCAACTGTAGCTGACTCCTCGGCTGGAGGGCACTGATAGCTGGTTTCATTAATCTTGGGGCTCTGCAGATATGCCCTGCCTGGATGAGATGTTAAAATACATCATCAAGACTGTAAGCAGCAAATCAAAGCTCCCTCTAATAGGGCTATATCTAAATGCAGTAATTGCAAGCCCCTTCTTTCAAGTAAATGTTAGGGAATTGTAAGTTTCACTCTTTATATAGCGATTCTCTTAGAGGGTGATCTACATCCATAAACCTCAGCAAGTAAAGTGCTAAACTAAAAATCATTCAGAAGCATTTCAAATAAACACATCTATATACTGGTATATAGCCTCAGACTGACAGTTAAAAATAAAGGCCATATCCATTTACAGCCATATCTAGGCAGTGATCTATTGTGAATGCAACATCAAGATCAAGACCAGTGTCCTGTGCTGAGGCAAGGGACCTGTCCGCGAACAGCTTGGTTTCAGACAGCACCCCCCACCCCCACCCCGCTCCACCCCGCCTACTCGCAAGCTGCCACAGAGGCGTGCAGGCAAACCCCCCGCAAAGCCCGGCGCCCTGGGGCCCGTGCTCTAATGTGAACTGACAAAGAGCCCGGCCGAGCGCAAACACGGGGCATAGCTGAACGATGAGTCAGACACTTTCAGCGAACTCCATAAATTCCCTCCACGTCATTTATGAGGTTCTGACTAGCGCAGTGGCACACTCAAGGTCCAACATATAAATTTTTTTAAAAATATAATAAAATAAAAAAGCCACCGCACCCCTGACAACAGCCTAGCTCCTATCAGAACATGAGATAACATTCCATTTACCGAAGCGAATATTTTAGCCCGTCATGGCAAGGGAAAATAAATAATGTGGCCCTGTATTATACACAAGTGCTAACCAAGGGAAAAGCTTCATATTCAGTCATTGCCACTAATGACAATGTTCAACAATTGCTCAGCTTACAATAATTATTTATATGAATTGGTCCACTTGTTTGCAGCCTACTGCACAACATTATGGCATAAGAAGTTTTATCATTCTCCCATCAGGCAGAGCCAGGCACCAACTGGCACAGCAAAAAAATGGTGAGAACAGGAAGATGAAAACTATGATCCAGGTGTGCCTTACACAAGCGAGACACTAAGCAGTCTGGAATTCACACTACTCTCCATTCAGGAATCTGCCTGTAGTCAAGATGAACACAACCAAAGTCTTTTTCCCCCTTTTCCTAGCCACAGTTAAACAATTAGGCACATTGAAGTTATTATTACTGAAGGACTAAGTCAGTCATTCATTTTATGTCTAAGATGCAATCTTACATATGTTTTTACTTTGCATCTTGTTTTGATACTGCATCCAATTTTTCTTTGTGGGGAAACCCTCCCCCTCGCCACACACAAAAACAAACACACACACGTACTATACATTCACAGATCAGCATACTAGGTGTCACTCTAAAGCAAACCATACCTAACACTTCAATCAAACATGTATAAATCAGCCTCCTGTTCCTCAGCTCTTTACGGTACAGGATTAACAGGGTAACTGTAATATTGACCAAAGCCTGAGAAAAGCACTGAGGCTGCAAAGCCATGCCTCTACGGTGCTGTATTTTCTAACCACAGAAAAGAACTGTCAAATAGGACCTCTTAAATAATCCAAAGAAGCTACACTGCCATACATGTTAATATCCAGGTGATTTTGAACCAGGACATGTAGCCAAGGCGCATGTTCAAATAAATGCATTATGTAAACATCTTAGTGGAAACCTACTCAAACACAAAACATACAGGCTAATTACATAAACAAAAATACAGAAATAAATTCTCCAATTAATTCTGCCAAAACTGACTGCCACCTGGAACAAATCAGATGTTCCATCATTCTAAAGTATTGTTATAAAACAGGCTGGTGGTCTGGCAAACCATTTGGAACAGAATATTAACGAAATATTCTAATATTAACAAAACAGACGTTTTGTTTAGTCTTAGACACGGCATCATGATCAATTGAGTGCCAGTCTACCATTTGACCAGGCTTTGTTCTCTTTGGGCATATAAACATAAATGGAAATATTAGATTAGTTCCCCTGTTGACATATAAACAAGACCTGGACAAACTGATTATTTTGGGCAGGAGGTTGGCAACTGGTGTGCATGGATACATGAGGGGATTGCTCCAACTGTGGCTCAGCAGAACATTGGGGTCTATGAGAAGTGTTGTGAAGGTAGGAGACACACCAACACAGCTGGGGAAGAAGCAGAAAAATTTCGAATTTTTAATTCTCTCCTTTGATGTGCAGGGGTCCAATGTCAACAACATTGCTTGAAAGCCTTTCTATACTGTGCCAAACCTTGTAGTCACTGTGATAGTCCTGCAGTACAACAGTTCAAAGCAGATCTGTCCTGACAATCTTATCACAGCTTTGTGGCAGCGATAGATAGATAGATAGATAGATAGATAGAGATAGATAGATAGATAGATAGATAGATAGATAGATAGATAGATAGATAGATAGATAGATAGATAGATATTGTTACTTCATTAAAAAATGGACATTAAAGCACAGGGGGTACAAGGAACTCCTGACACAATGATTAAAAGAAACAGAACTCTGAATAAAAGAGGATTCTCCATTCTGCTCTTTGAAGGCCTGCGCTTCATTTCATTTCTCTGTGGGGGGTGGGGGTGGGAATTAAGCCTGCTATGGCTGTTATTTACCCATCCTCGTTAACGTTTGCAGAGCTATGCACGATGCACTTTGAACAAGTCGTGCACCTTGGCATGCAGTGAAAGGGATTTGGGACAATCAGCCTTCGTTTCACACACCTCCGTGGGCAGTGCTCACGCAGCACTTTCAGGAATGTGTCCTAGGTGCTTGTTTACAAATTTCTGCCATCTTGGTTTCCTGGCTATAGCCAAACCTGTTGCACCGCAAAGGGAGAAATGTGGTCTGTTCACTATCATGTTCCAATTTGGAGAGAGAGAGAAAACAGCAGAGAAGAGGGAAAAAATAGTAGTAATCCAAAACAAAAGGAAAAATAGGAAAAATATTCACTCACTGCAGTAAGTCTACTTAGTATCCATGCAATGTGATCAGAGTCAGTGAAGCTTGAACATTCTCTAATAATCTTAGGCATTCCTACTGAGATTTTGTGCCAAAGTCCAAAGGAACTTAAGTCAATGGTAAAAGCTGAGTAGCCATGTACCACACAGATTTCCCAAAATGCATTACAATAGAAGCCATTAATAAATGACAAAGATTTTAAGATAATCTGCTATCTTTGAAAAACAAAAATAATGAAACTCCCTCTGCAGGAAAACAAACATAGCTATGGAAAAGAGTGGTATGGCAAGACTGTCAGTAAGATTTATGACTTGAGAAAACTGGTAAACAGTTTACAAGATCCCCCATTTAAAACAGGAAATAAATAAATGAATTACAAGGAAATAGAAATTAAAACCTGAAAATCGAAAAAAACATATGATAACTACAAATCAAATATTACGATTTTGCAGGTATATCATATAGCATACCTATCCCTCGGATCAATCCAGCTGGTGGTTTGATTGATATGGTCAATGTAGTAGACCTTCCCGTCAAAATCCCGGGCTTCTTCCCAACCCTCTGGCAATGGTAACTCCTTCCTTGGCATGACCAACTAGTCTCCATGTAATATGTTCTGTAAGTCTTCTAAATTAATCTGAAGGTGAACCATATGTTCTGAGCGCTGTAGTCCGTATCCAACGCTAAACATCTCGCAAGTGCCATTAATCGACGAGGGTTATAATATGTCCACAATTTTTGCAGTAATACATAATTGTCTAACGTATTCCGAAATGTCCGCTTAATTTCTACAGCCCGCACAGAGCATCCTTGAAGAGCATGACAACTTCCCCGCAGTTCTCCTCGCCACCAAAAACTCTGCAGTACGGTCGTGCATTATTAGCAGCAAGAGAACTCATGAGCGCAATTCATCCAAAGTGGGTTAGGCTAGATTCGCCTACTATGCTCGCGCCTAAATATCTAAAAACCTACCGCTAGCCACCGCTAGCTAGCCATGCTCCGAAGATAGATGTCTATGAAAACTTGGATAAAAAAAAAAAAATCAGTTACCGCGCCTAGAAATGAAGACAATTTTCGAGTAAAAAATTATTTAAAACGATAAAATATAATTCTAATCAAAATACATTTGTGTTCAAACGTAGAGAGAACCTTCACAAACATATTTTGAATTTTCGCTCCGTCTAGCCACCATGTTTAGCTAATATTTTCGACAACTATGTTAGCTAGCTAGCTGGTTAGCTAGCTAGCTGATTGAAGACCTCGTTGTATTAGCTCGAAAACAGTTAGCTACTCCATAAATGTATAGTTCGTGTTTGTCCGTCTTGTCGGGGCGTTCACCTAATATCCTGGGTCTTCAAACTATTTCTTCAAGAAAGTCACTGCTTTTAATCGTGTATTCCTCCAGTACTCTCTTTCCCTTTAAGTGGTAACTGTTCTCCCGCAGTACCCAACCAAGTTCGGTCGCTATGCTGCGGTTGGGTTAATTACGTCATACAGGTAATGACCGTAATTCTCCCATTAGTAGAACCCACTCAAAAAAGGAACCTACCTGCCGATGTTTACAGGTTTTTGGTGAAATATTTTATTAATTGAACTAGCAAGCTGTGTAATTGCTATTTCATTTAAAATCATTTTAAATGATGAAATTTTAAAGTCAGTAAATGAGTGACCTGGTTTCCTGGCCAACTTTAGTGCAGGGTAACCTGGAGGGTATACCTTACCCTACCCGGCATAACCACTGTTTATTGTCCATTTCAGCTTATGGGCTACTGTATGTCTTTTAAAAATCCATGCTCTGGAAACTCGAGCCTTTTGTAGATTGTCTCTGTTTAAACAGATTAGATAGATGTATACTTTCAAAATTTAATTTTAAATGCATAACGCCTTCTGATGCCTTCTTGACGGTCATACAGTTATGTTCCTAGATGTCCGTAGTTTGCCATATGAAGAGCTTGATTTCTGAATATTTGAATTAGTTGTGTTAAATGAAATGAAGAATGCTCTCGTAAGGTGTTCCTTTCCAACTAATATCGTAAAGATCTACGCTGAACTAGCACAATCGATTTCTTAAGAATCTTTATTTTAAAAAATAGAGGATCACGTAAACACCCTATTATATTTCCGCCAGATACTGGGTCCTCATTAATGTGCTATCAGTATCTTTTACTCATACTGTATATTTATTTGAATAATATTGTTTATTTAGTTACCTTCTTTAGTAGGTGTTTAAAAAGGTTGGAGGTAAGACAGGTTTAGCGTGAGATTAATGAACACCGTGTGTCATATTTGAAAAACTTTATAAAGGCTATATTTCGATCAAGACTAACCCTCTAGAGAAATCACTAAACTGTAATACACTGAGGTTAATTTGTGGCTATGACTCCCAACTCAAGCATTTAAAGCGTGGGTGGTTTATCAGTTGCTTTATTCTTACAGCTTTCTATCCAAAAGACAACCTTCTCTTCTCTTCTCTTCTCTTCTCTTCTCTTCTCTTCTCTTCTCTTCTCTTCTCTTCTCTTCTCTTCTCAGGACCAGCGTTCCTCAACGTATTCAATTCCAGTCATAGCTGGGGAAGGCACGCCCCTCTCTGGTGACAACGAACCTTCACAAATAAGCAGGTGCTTTTCAACACAAACAAGGGACGGTCACGTGCACTGGCGACCAAGCGCCAGCGCGTGCCTCGGTCTATGTCGGTGGCAGTCTTCGCGCGCCGCCGCCGAGGTGCAGGAGTTGCTACATGGTTTCGCTTCGCCACATATCCGTCGCCTTCACCGCCGCGGTGACTGCCGTCGGAGCCGCTTTGTTCGTGGCCTTGAATTTGATCTACAAGAGGCGAGTATGGCCACCGGAAGACTATTACGTGTTCAAAGAGGTTGGTGTCGATTTCTTGTGAAGAATCTGCCGTGCCTTTAAATGTTCTCGTATAATAAAGGGTGTAGGTTAACGGAGTAAACAGCAGAGAGACAGAGAAGTCGTAGTTTCAAACTGATGAATTATTTTTAGTTTACGTGTAGCCTAAATGAGCGCGAGAGCAGGGCTATTCACCGGCTGACTGAAGCGTTAGTTGTAGATAGAGAAGCGGCACGGAAGCACGCAGAATCGAAGGAAAACAAATCAACAGAATAGAAGTGCACACAAAGTGACTGCATATATTTAACCAAATGGAAAGGAAACAGTTTTGCAGACTGTAAATTATTCCTCAATAGTTACACAACTTTTATCAAAAAGTTTATTTAAGTAATAGATGGCTATTGAAAGGCCATTTAAACTGACATTTTACATTTTGTGTGCAGATGAATCCCCAGCATGTGTAAATATAAAAGCAATGCTCAGATTTAAACACTTTGTATAAACATATAGGAGTCTGATGTTTTACAAATGTCTTCTTATACAAATATTCTAATACACTGTTTTTCAACTCAGTCCTCATGACCCAACAGATGGTCTACATTTTTGCTTTAACCCAGTTCTCGACCTGTACCAGGTTGAGTAGGTACATGCAGGCTCGTTGGGGGCTAAGTTGGAACAAATATCTGAACTGGTAGTCGCAAGGACTGGGTTGAGAAGAATTGTTTTAGCAGATATATTGTTATACACTTCAAATGACCTGTAATATTAATGTTAAATGTAAATATACTTATTTACCTTGGTGCTAGATGGGGAAATGCTTTTGTACAGTCACAAAATAAATATTTTACTTTAGACTGTCATGAAATAAAAATATTTGTTTTTCAAATATCAGAATACTCTAATATTACTCAGTTAAATTCTGAGAATGACTGTCAACTCATGGTATTTGGAAACATGCAGAATTAATCTCTTTGTACCTCTCTTCCTGTTATCCTAATATTTCTGAATTACTGGTCTCATGGCATTGTGGAGTGCTTCAGAACTTTCAGGAGAGAATGCTGGCCATTCAGCCATCCAGATGCTTGATTGGCTGGTGTGGTGCTTAGTGATGGGGAGACCAAGCTTATACTTTTCAGGGGATCCCTGTAACTGAGGTGGGGAGGAGATACAATTCATTAAAGAAAACTTACACACGAGTACACAGGGTTTCCAAAGAAACAGGATGTTGCAGACAGATGTATATTAATATACATTTGTCCAATTGTATCCTGTCTACTGAATGTGTGCTAGGAGGAGGAAGAGCGCAGGGAGAGGCAGGTACTCGTCCTTGGTTTGGACGGGGCTGGGAAGAGCAGTGTTCTGCAAGGGCTGAGTGGAGGGGCAGGCAAGAGACACTGCAGACCCACACGGGGTTTCAACTTCATTCGTCTCCACACACCGGCCTGCCAACTGGACTTCTTAGAAAGTATGAATCAGGACATGCATATCTGTGGGGTATTTCGGTATCACTGATTTTGGTATTACTCTAACAAAAAAATGCTATACCTCAGTAATGCTATACCTTTTTGATATTTCGGTTAAAATCTGCAAAATTTGTAGAAAAATCTTTCTTTATGGTAACCAGCCAAATGTCCTAATTTTTCCTCGTCACTAGGACATTTGGTCCCAACAAAGAGCTAAAGCACCACAGATGCTGTGTTGAATAAATTATATTCCCATTCAGTCACATTAATTTTCAGTATAGTGCACAAACCTTCTGTTTTTATTTGTAATGAGTAAAGACCCTTGGCTGTACATTGAATACAGACTATTCTTGTTCCCTTGTTATTTTGCTGATTTCAAATTGTTTGCTTATCAACTAAAATATGAAGGGCTGGTTTGTCAGGCCCAGTTCAACATGAGTTCTAACTAAAATAGCTGGTGGGGAAAAAAAATCACTGTACTGCGTAGCACATTCTAGTCTTAAGCTAAGGTTAGCCTACCTCCAGTAAAAAAAAAAAGTCCAGCACATAAATAAGGGGGTGAAATTGGCCTGTCGTGCATGTGTTGTCAGTTGGAGGCGGTGAGGAGTTGCGCGCGTACTGGCCAGAGTTCCTGAGGAAGACCCACATATTGGTGTATGTGGTGGACTCTTCAGACCGAAGCCGCCTACCACAGGCTAAGGACGAGCTCCACCGTTTGCTAAGGGTTGACACCCAACTGCCCGTGGTAGTCCTGGGAAACAAACAGGTGAGTAAGGCATGCCATGTCCTTTCATACATCTTTACCAGCACTTACAACTAATTGTATCAGGAAGTATAAAGAGAGGAAGTGTACACTCACCAGACATGTTACTAGAAATGCAACTTTAACAGAAACCTCTTGAAGGTGTTAGGAGGTGTTAGTTAGGAGCTTATAGCTTGCATGCTGCTATGCAGTTTGGGTTAGCCATTCTCTGACACACACGTGCCCAACTCTAGCACTAGCTGGCCTGCCTCCAGTACAGCTTGACCATCTTCCTGACCAAACACATTTACTAAATCTGGTAATTAACTGATAAGTAGACTAGGGTCTGTTGGAACAGGGAAATTACTAAATTGCACCAGACTCTAGCTCTCCAGGACTGGAGATTGGCAGCTGTCTAGTATGCATGTCAACAAAACAGCCCGGCAAGTGTAGGTACAAGTTATTTCTAGTAACAGGGGTGGTTGGCGTACATTAGAACCAGTGTATTACTCTAAAGTAATCCCTCAAACTAATCCAAGTCTGCTTGCGGCACCTTGGCTGCTCATTCCCCTTGGACGGAGCCGCTCCTTTTCAGGACAAGCCGAATGCGGCCAACGTGCATGAACTGCGTGACGCGCTCTCCCTGGGCTCACTGGCAGAGCAGAGGAGGCTCCACCTCCTCATGCTCCAGCTGGGCTCGACAGGGACCATCAGTTCCCACAGCATCCAGAACCTGCAAGATGTGCTGTTAAAGCTGCTGTGAGGTCAGAATACAAGCAAGATCATGTAAGGATTTGGAAAAGGATCTTTATCTAAGAGGAATTATGATGAAGCTAAGACTCTGCAAGAGTGAACTCAGTAAGAGAAAAGCACAATACTACTGAAAGGCTTGTTGGTGTACCGAGCTTCGTTGCTCAGCAACATTTCAAGGTTGATAAAGGTAGCAAACGCAGCACCACTTACTATATATAGTGGCTTATCATAAACTGTTAATAATTAATGCAGCTGAATAGCGCTGCCATTTTCCATTTTCACTTGGGTTCTTGAGTTTCTCCAAGTTTCGTTACCTGTGATAAGGTATATAAGATATATACTTTAGTGGCCAAAATGAGTGTTGTGAGTTTTTAGAATGGCCTATTGATTGCATCACCCAATCACGTTTGCATGTTTTGTACATATTATTGCAGTTCTGTCTTTGAATGTTTAAATATGTCTCAAGCATGCTTTAGCCATTAAGCCATAGTCAACAGTTGATCAAATAACTTTCAAAAACCTACGTGCTGTAGGTTTCAACTATGGGGTGTTTAGCACAATTGTACTGTTATTTATTGTTACACAATAATTATTTCATGTGGACAGACCATCTAACCTATAGGAATATAGAATTGACAATTACTTTATAAACACAGCTAACCACCAATAAGCAGTTTAGCCAATTTAAGCTTATTATTAAAGCAGGACAGATGCCAGTTGAGTACATGTACCCTTTCCTAGACACCTGGGTAAGATTTTTTCATCTCTATAGTCTTAGCTGTGTAGTATTTAAACAATTATGCTGATATCAAAAAACATAAACAGTGATCAGTATCAGGTTTTCTCAGTTTGGGTTACAAGGATGCAGAAGTCAGAATATTTTGCAAATGGCAGCAACAGAAAATTATCTTTTCTCATGCCTGAAACAGCTTGCCTGGGGGCACTGAGTGGGAAGACTACTGGGATGAAATTCAGTCATGGGTGCAATACCAGAGACAAACAAGAATCAAACAAGTATTGCGCAGGCATGAATCATGACCTACTCTGCCAGTGCTTAGCAGCAAGACACATCTTTTAACTTCTGCAATTTAAACTACACTGAAGCACTTATTTTAAAAGGGGTCTAGCAAAAAAAAAAAAAAAAAAAAAAAAAAAACACCCTTAGTTGAAATGCTATAAGATGTATTTTGAAATATTGTTTCACAGTGAAAAATAGCAGTAACCAAACTAAGATATTTAAACTTCAAATGACTTATTAATGTTAAATGTAAATATACTCATTTGCCTTGGAGCTAGATGGGGAAATGCTTTTACCAATTACATTTGTATCAAATGATATTCTAGGGTGCCTGCTGCTTCTGAAAGGGATAAAGAACTTACAATGGAATCCTAGTTATCCAAGTTTCAAGACTATGTGGGCCTAATCCAGTTGGATCAGTCTCATCAAAACTACATAATATAGCAATGCTGTCTTAAGACCCATGACCCACTATGAATTTAGTCTACATCATTGCAGTTGAGTTCTGGTCCACCACATTGTAATATAAGCAAAGTCTGGTATAATACAAGTGTGCACATTTATGGTGAAGTATAATACAATATTCAGTAGGTCTTTGGCCACAGTATGTTTGTTGAAACACGTGTGTGGAAAAGTTATATAAATTCTGGTTGAAAACCAGTACACTTTTGTATTTTTTTACCCATTGCTCTTTTGGTTACACAAAAAAAAGCATGATAGTAACCTTTAATAAAAACCATGTGCTGGAGCTATGATGGTAATGACTCCAGCAAAAATTTTACATACATAAATTACATAACATGTAATACATATATACATACACACTCCCTTACTACTCCAAGAAAGCACAGGATATTACTGGCGTAAATGTACTCTCCATCCAGTACATTTTAAAAACAATATTAGTGTAAAAGTCCAAGATCTCACTAAAGCATTCCAGAAGAGCTCCCAGTTTCCAAAGAGGCAATGAAGGTTGCATACTCCTCTGGGTGACACCGCTTGTACAAATCCACTTTCCTCTTGATTTGTTTTGGTGTGTCCTGATAGTAATTCTTCTCATCCCTCGCCATGGCCTGCAATGAACCCCGTTACTCTTGAGATGTAACTTTGGTGTACTGTAGGTGAGCACTGGCCTGTATCATACCTAGCAGGTAAAGCCCAATCCATTCATAATGGCCATCTCTTACCTTATAGTCCTCGTTGTGTTCCTTAATCATGTGCTGGAGAAATTCAATCATATCATTGGAGCATGTGGTCTTGTCTATGGTTGGGAGACTGGCTTCTGCCTCCATTTCTGTCAAGTAAAGTACAACCAAGTAAAAAGCTTTCATGCAAAGACAATTTAATGATTCTTACAGTGCCAGGGTAGCATTTGATAGATGGTAGCTCTCATAGCTCAGTAGAATGTAGACACACTACTGTTTTATTAGGTAGGTGTGCAAATAAATTGTATATTCCATTTAGTGACAGGTGGTGATCAAGGTGCTTAGAGGAAGGAGCAGTAATGGCTGTCCATGTCGTGTTAGTAATCATCCTGCTCTAGTTTAGCTTTTTGCATAAATAGATTTCTAAATAGAGTTGCACCCTCTGAAGTGGTTTTGAGCATCTCAAGTCAGCTAAAGCTTGTAGATTACAGGCACATAAAACAACAGAAAGAGTAAATAAACAAGCTACTTCAAATATATAGCCAGGGTACATTTGAGTTGTTAGAGTAGATATGATTGTCTAAACAAGGCCCAGAATTAGTTATGCAAATGTTCCAATTCTCCCACATGAGTAAAGTTTGAGCATCGTACCTTTGATAACATAGGGTTTAAGTAAACCAGTTTGATCTACTGGTCCATCCTTTGCCTGTAATGTCGGATAAAAACAACATTTTAAAGCGCTAAAAAGCAATAAGTGCAATAAAGGGTTAAATTTGAAGCAAAATACATTCTTGCCTTATTGACGGGTAGTACACCTTTACTTCCAACTGCTAGTCCCATGTCTCGTAGGTTTTGCTTGGCTGTCTTCCTGTTATCCCAAGCCTTTCGGATTTGAGGACTGAGAAGGTATGAAAACAGCTAACTAGATAAATTAGTTTAAAAAGGAGGGAAAAGGGCCGGGGTGCAGGCATAACACTGCCGAGTTCAGACGATGCTTGCTGGGCATGTCCAGCTGCACTGCTCGAGTAATCGTTAGGCAGCTAGATACCCTAACTTTACCTAGCTATATATTTTCAAAACGAACCGGATATTTAAACTAAATGTCACAAAAACCAAATTATTCAAAGGCAATGAAACAGACAGATAACATAGCTAAGTAGCAACAACTAACTAATAGCTGGTCAGCGTTAAGGATGCCCCTATACTTACCATTCAATCATCGGTTTGCTCTTTCTCATCATTTTCTTTTTCAGCTTCTTTCTATCTAAGTTATAACTAAAGTTATTACGTTTGCGTGCTTTTTTACCCATTGCTGCAAACCAATAAATACACAAATAGCTATGCGAGCTAGCTACTTAGTTAATCAACAGAAATACACGTGTTGCGGTTATATGGCTGAAGAATACGGAAATGTACCGAGTGTATTCTTCTTCTTGAATTGTAATGACAAGACAGTTTATTCGAACTGCGCCCCTACCAGTGACTACGGGAAAAGGGAAACAACTGAGACAATTTATGCCAAACAAATAAGCCATTTATAATCAGTCCATAGATTCTAGAATTTTTTGGTTATATTCTGAATATATTATCTCTCTCGCTCGCTTTTTTGCACATAGTCTGAGTAAAACAACTCATAGACTCATAGTCTGAGTAAAACAACTACCTTCAACGTATATACAGAACCTCTAGATGGCGCTTTTAATCAAGAAAACGTATGAAAATCACACCAACTGTGTACTTTATTTTGCTCAGACCTAAAAATCAATACTGTCCGCGGGATTCTTTTTTACTCTGGTGTTTCTGGTCTGAAAGAAATTAATATATATATATATATATATATATATATATATATATATATATATATATATATATATATATATATATATATATATATATATATATAAAAAATATATATATATAAAATATGAGATAAATCTACACTTGTTTTGTGTTGCTGTAACAAATAAATAACGAAATATGAATCCACTGTTATTTCAATACAAGTACGAAGTAACGGTTAAAAAGAGCAGTACTGTTTAAAGACAATATGCGCTTATATATGCGCTTATACTCTGAAGATTCACGTGTAGGTGGGTTTCATTGGTAAACAAGCCGGTTGGAATCGACGTAGCTCGAAGATTCGGGGCGGAGAGTTCGAGTGCAAACGACGAAAGGAGAGAGTCGTTCAGGGTTAGAAGATTCCGCCGTGGGGGGGAGTGGGGGAGGACACACTCACTGCCAACCCGGCGACGAGGTTGGGCCTGCGGTGCCTGCAACCCAGGAAACATGGAGCTCGAGAATATCGTGGCCAACACCGTTCTCTTGAAGGCAAGAGAAGGTAAGTAATTACGGCGTATCACTAAAAGGCAGTTTTACAACTCCTCTTGAAATACAGCGCTCGTCTTCTTCAAAACGCGGGGGATTCCCCGAGGAAGCCTAGGGCAAAAGGACTCCATAAGAGAATAAATCCATATTTTACTTTTGCCGATCGTTTGATGTGTGAGAATAAATATATCGTACATATTTTGCTGTTTCTCTTGTGAAATAACATGCCGTAGTGTTCTAACCTTGAAAATGGACAAGCGGGGGAAAGATGGAACTGTCAATCAGAAAATCATACTGCAGCGAAGCAATCTCGCCACCATCCTTCAGCTGTCATATTAAAAGCATGCTTAAAAAAAGAAGGCATGCCCTGTTGCCTGTCTTGAATGTAAACTGCTAGGATGTTGCGAATATACCACATTTCCAATCATGGACGCTATTTTGCAAATCTCCGCGTCTAATTAGTACTTCGCGCTGAGAGCAGGTTAGTGGCGCGTGCGGGAGATGAGGTGGTGTTATGATCCAGGGAGAAGGTAAAAAAGGCCACCCGAGTCCACGAATACAACTGTATTACAGAAGCAGTCATTTGTAGACATTTTGGTTGTCATATTCGGCAGGTGTGTGCCTTAATTCTCTGAAATCCTGGTAAATTATAACATCTGCCAATGGTTTTGGATTTTTTTTTTTATTTTGAATACAGCCATAACGGTAGTTACTGGATTTACAGCAAACAGTAGTTCGTTTGTGCTAGCTTAGGCAGCTAGCCCACGGATAATGTAGCGAGCTAATGTATATATGTAGCTAATAACGTTGGCACCCCCCACCGCACCCCACCCCCCCGAGCTGATGATACGGCATTTGATCTATGTATTTCTGCTGGTTTACATAATCGCATTCATTGTTCCTTTGGTTGCTTAAGTTTATAAATAGTTCGATAATTTCTGTGATCGGTGTGATCTTATTTGGTCTGACAGTTTCCCACCAAAGCTTGATATTGTGTTATTGCTAGCTAGCGAACCTAGGCTAAAATTTGCAAAGCAACAGAACAAGTTAATTATCATTTCCTGCCTTTACCCGTCAGAAAAATATTTAGTGCATCCCCTCCTCCCCTTTGCTTGCATCACATCCTCTTACTTAAGCCTTTCTTTATTGCAAGAATACGTTTCAACAAACGGAAGCTATAGGCCTAACCGATGTCTAAGGCTGCTGTTACGATAGTTGAGTGCGTGCTTTTGTCAACCCCGTCGATGGTTAGAAGCACAAAGAACTAACATTACTTTACAGTCCTACTATGTCAAGGTCGGCAAGTTTTTTAAAAAGTCATAAGTTTTTGCACGTTTAATATATAAACTATCCACACAATATCTCACTACCCATTCTTACACTGTTTATATGCACTTGCCTTTGATTAAGACTTTTTTTTTAAATACAGACAAGGCTCATTTTTGTGCGCATGTCAAAAATAATTTATCCTCTTATGCCTGTACCAGGCCTACGTGTTGACAGCCAGAGGCTTTGTTCGTTTTCTGACCTGCATAAACAGGACCTTATTCCATTTGCATTATGTCCACCTCCCACAGTGATAAAAGCCCGTGTTCTGTACTGTTCTGCTACCATAAGAGCATCTTTGCTGTAAGCCATTTTTTGAATTGCAAATATTGAAGCATGGTGTTAGGTTCCGGCTGACGTACAAACGCCTAGTTGACTTTACCGAACATATGTTTGACTTTTAACTCTTCGTTATTTGTGCAGTCATCTCCTCATGCCTATACTAACGCAGATTAAGGGTGTCCTACAGCGTAGTGTCCTTTCTCACTCTGGTTTGCTGCCCCTCGCATGAGCCATGTTGCCACTACCAGTTGTGTACGTTATCAGATAAAAGGCTCGCGTTTTTCCATGCCATCTATAAGTTGTTTACAATCACACTCTGTGGGGGCTTTTCTTCAAAGGGTCTTTTTCCGGCTTTGCAGCATGACTCTTAAGTTCTTAAGAGTGTGTAGTCCCAGCGAGGGCCATCTCTCCGATGGTCCAGGCAGACACGGAACGTGTTTTGCCGAGTTTGGGTGTGAGGCGCAGCGGCGCCCCATGACCTTTCCCCACACGCACTGGTCTCACACCTGGACCAGTCATTCTTAGCGCGGAGATAACGTCCCGCAGGCGTAGCGCTATCACAGCAGCGAGCTGCTTTTTTTTTTTTTTTCCGATAAAGCTCCGGGGCGCCCCTCGGTGGGAGAACGGTAGCGGAGTGGCCCCGCGCCCAGGCCCCGTTCAACTGCTGGTTTCGGTAGGCGCATGTCCACTTCCTCCCACAGCCCGGAAGCGTGCGTCACATGTATCATGTGAGTGGCCACCTGCAGGTCTGGGGGTGGGGGCGCTTTGGGATACCCATCTGAAGTGATTTCCTTTGTAATATGTGAGCTTAATTTCCTTGAAACCATGCACACTCACATAGACAAAAACAAACAAACAAGCAAAAAAGTGGAATATAAGATAGACAACCCCTGAACAAACCAAACAAAATCAAGACTAAAAAATCAGCTACATCAGCTGTCATGATGTATAGACTGAGTAGTTAGCTACATAAACCCCAATAAACAAATACATTTTTTTCTCTCAACAGCTGTGGCCATTTTTTTCCCACTGTTTCGATCACAGTGCCTTCTGGCTAGCTTCTGCTCCTGAAGTGTACAGTTCTGTTGACTCGATCCGTCCAACCTGTAAGGCACCCTCCAGCGAAGTGCACTTGGGCTGATAAAGTTCTGGACCAGCCATAAAGCTGGCAACAGGGGTTCCTCCAATGAAAAAGGGGAAAGGGCGAGGTCAATTCAATGAGGGTGTGTTCAAAACGCTAACGAAATGTAGTGCTGGTCTTGCGTTACGTGTGACGTTCAGGCCTGAATTCAATTGGGGAACTAAAGGTTGGTGGAGCTGATGCTACATCAGCTTATTAAGAAGGAAACACTTTTCCATGTTTTGCTGTTTTGGACATTCTCTACAGATTTGCACTGCAATCATATTTTTGGTAGCTAGGGTGCTTAACCAGAAAAGATAAGTTCTCTCTTCTCAGTATTGGATACCTCAGTTTCATAAGTGGTTTTTATCTGGAGCTCTCTCATGCTATCATACTAAACTAAAGATGGAGGCTCTGTTTTCTGGCTGGTTACCAGGGGCAATGTTTATTTTGAAATTCAATACCTGTTTTTGAGTGGTACGCAGTGTTGGCATTCCTACACTTAAGCCTGACCAGCCAGAAGGAAAGCACTGGTGACATTAAGAGCCAGCCACATTAAGAGCTGCCCTTAGTTATTTTAACAAGACTGTAGTTCTCATGTAAATATGAACACCAGGTTTACCAAGGAGTTTACTGCATGGTAAACTCATTTGCATGTGCAGTTTCGGTCATGGTGAACATGTCGTTGGTCAGCCGGTCTGTTTTCCAATGTGCATATACTAAATGCTTCGGTAAACCGTGTCCTTAGCGCTGCACTGTTTAGATGTTTATAAATATTCATACATTTATAAATGTACCTATACAACAGCGAGCAGTGATAATGAACATGCATTACCTCTGCTATGGTCATGTTGCCACAAGTAATCAAACCATTTCTATATAACAGGCAATGTTTGAATCATTTGCTAGTGTTGGAGTAAGAGTTAGCTTGCAGTATCTAACAACACATAAATTTTTGTCCTATATTTAAGTCGCTGTGCTCTCCACAGACAGCACCATGACATAAAAAGAGAAAAAGCTCACAGTAAAACTGAATCAGGCGGAGAATATGATTTAATCACAGATTTTGTCAGTGGCCACATTGCTGAAGGCTTCAGTGTGTTCATCGAACAAACACGTGGGAGGTCACGGTCTAGATCTGACCTTTAGACCTCATGAGTGCCAAAACCCTGCCTGTCTTCCAACATTATAGGAATTTTGCAGAGCAGCTAGCCAAGCAACTCCATGGCAGTCAATGATGGACAGCAGTGCTACAGTATATCCTATCTGCCAGTGGCAATAGACAGTCCAGTAACAGATACTTGCATAGAAATCACAGCCCGCTGGCTCGGGGAACATTCTAACCTAGTCCGTGCAGTCTTTTAAAGCAATTCGATTGGTCATGCTGTAGAGAAGCACAAATTCGCCATATCTTATTCTCACCTCTGAAGCTCACCAGTAATTTCTTTGAAATGTAATTTCTATTTCTAATCTAATAGCCTTTTACAGTCTGTGTGGTTCCTGTGTCTTATTCCATCTTTGCTCTGTTCCCATGCAGGAGGGGGAGGCAACCGAAAAGGCAAGAGCAAGAAGTGGAAACAGATGCTTCAGTTTCCTCACATAAGCCTGTGTGAGGAACTCCGCCAATCCATAGGTAGACTACATGGCTTTATTTTTAAAAATTGTTTGTTTATTATTTGTTTTTGTTTTTTTATTACTTTGTTTCTTGTTTGGTTTTATTGGTTTGTATTTTTACCTCCTTTTATTCAGAACATTCACAGGAATTGTCATGAATGCTACTATCTTGCAGTGATCTCTCCCACGACCGTGAAGTTTCAGTAATGTATGTAAAAGTTAACCTGGAGTTCTAAAATACTTCATGCACCTTCTGGAAATCTTAGAGGTGAAAGATCTAATTGTAGAAAGTGAAAGAAGTTTAGCTCAGGAGAATACGTGGTCCTGACAAGTACATACAAAAACTGTTAGTCGATAACTATGACATTCTAAAAAAAGTTTCAGTGACACAGTAAAGAATAATAGTGAGTAGAGTAATAGTGATGGTGAATACTCCCAGTGCTTCAGAATGCACTACAGAAAAGCAGCAGCATTTGCAGGCTATATCATATTAAAGCTGATGGAAGTTTCATTTTAAAGGACACTTCCACTAAACTCTTTACATCCTGACAGCTATCACTAAAATAGATTTGTGAATAAGTTGTATTAACATTACGGAGTGGTTTGCAGTATTTGCTTATCCAGTTGTACGCTTTCGTGCACTTGTCATGAGACATTTGTTTTGGTAGTCAGGAGCTTGCAGTGGAATTAAATAAAAATATCTCACATATTTTATACACACACACACACACACACACACACACACACACACACAGAGACACACACACACACCACTTCTCCGTGGTTGGTTACGCAACCTTGCCGTTGCATCCTCTGACCTCAGGAAGACACACTAGCATGAGGGATGCATGTTTCATAAACTATAGGACTTTGTTCTGCTAAATTACCACCACAGGAAAGAACCACACAACAGTTAAATTTGCTTATAACTGCAGAAAGGGGCCGAGAAGATGTCCATTTAAACGGCTCTCAGTCTGAAGCTCTGCCGCTAAAGCCATCAGACAGTATCTGCTTTTGCCCTTTATTTGGCTCCAAAAACAGCAGGCCTGGAAGGCCTAGCACCGCTGCCATAACGGTCATTGGGGGTGGGTGGTGGAGGTGGTAGTGGGTCGTCAGCCCGTAAGCCCAGCAGAGATTCAGCACAGCAGGCAGCCAGAATCCCCCACAGTCGAGCACAGAGGAAGCTGTGGCCAAGCCAAGAAGAGGAAGTCGCCAGGCGAGCGTGCGTGCACCAGCTCTGTTTTGTCGTCGCGTATTTAATGTATGGAAATGAAAGTGAATCACTTTCGTGCAGTAGTGTCAGTGGAGCTGCTAGTCCTCAGAATGCCCGTGAAAGAATGGCGTAGGACCGACACGTCACGCGTGTTTGAATGAGCAGCGTTTGTCTGCAGCGGGGTTTGGGTTATTTTTCGTTTGCTGAATCAGTTTCCTATAGAAATAATGCAAATGGATTTTTCACATCAGAATTCTTTATGCATCTGTTGGATATGGTTGAGGATTATCTCCCCTGCTCACACTGTCCAACCACATACAGAAAGTTCCCAGGTCAACAAGCTTTCGAACATGGTGGTCCCATGCTCAGGCACCAGCTCATGCTGGTAACGCTTAATAATACAGCATGATGTGTTCTAAGGTGCCGATAGCCGTGTTCTAATCTAGAATGTGACCTCAGCGGAGGTCAAGAGCGCCTGATAAAGCGAGATCTCCGGACGGTGCTGAGTTGTCCAAGGACACGTGTGGTGGAGGCCTGGCAGGTTTCACAGCAGCGCGTGACTTCCGGCCTGTTGCTGAGCTAGTCGTGACCAGCAGCAGTGGGACGTGTCCACAGCTCAGAATACACACCCTTGAATCAGATGTGCTCGTACAGAGCCCATATGTAAAATGGCATACACAGTGCAAGTCCTGTAGAAATGGTGTTTGGCAGCTTTGGAACAATACAAGGCGAGAATACTACTGTGGACTAAAGCACGACTCCGGGACCCTATTATAAAGGCAGAGAGAGAGTAAGTGGGCGCAAAAAAGCACCAATTAAATTCAAATTGAATCATATGATTTCCTCTCAGCCGTTATTTGACCCCGTGTCTATGTGATCACTGGATAGGGCTGTGTATGTCTATGTAGATGTGTATCTGTGTGCCATGAGGTGTCCAGATCTTAGCTCTGTGCAAATGTTTTTTACTATAAAAAGAGAGAGTGGGTTTTTCATTTTATTTTATCTTTTTATTGTTAGCCTGCGATGGCCCATAACTCAGATGCAATTGTTGGGACATAACACAGCGTGGATGGAAAGTGCATCGGTGCAGGAGGAATCGGTCAGGGTGGGTGTTTGGGTGAGAGAACCGGCTCCTCTGTGTCATGAGGCCACAGCCATGGAGCTCTTTGTTCCTCAAGAAGTGCGAGCCACTTTTTCACAAGCAGGAAGCAGAATCCTCATGCGCGTTAACATCTCCGGATTTGCCCGTGCGCTCCGAGACCAGCGCCGTGACCCACACCGCTGCTGCTGACATCCCACTGGCTGGTTGGTCAGACAGCATTGTGTTGCATCTAGGAGTGGTGGATGGGCATCACACAGAGGGGTGGGCCATTCTCCGAGCTCTGCTTAGATCACCCACTGCATCCCCGAGTGGATGAGGCTGTGTCCCGACGCCACGCTTTACCATGTCCCGCAGGGCTCTTTCCGCGGCGCCTGGGAAGCACTTCCTCTGAAAGAGCAAAAGCCAAAAATGTTTCTGAGGGAAAAGGAGAAATTACAGCACTTAAGTCCAAACAATATAAACATTGAGAAGATGAAATAAATTGGGCAGATGAGCTGATTAGATGAAAGCTTCAGGCTGGACTGTTAACCCTCACTTGCCTTGGGTGTCATCCTCATGTCTTCAAGTTCATCTTAAATCTTTTGCCATAACAGCCCCATTCATTACCCCCCTCCCCGGTCTGTACAGACCATATGATTTTCTGCACAATCACCACATTGTATCTTCCAGGTAGGATCGCTGGATTCCTCTTTTGGCCATGCCATTGAATCAGATTGTTCCTATTGGACGAGGGCGTTCCTGATTAATGTGACCATAGCGCGACTGTCAGGCAAACAGCCCACTTGCACCATGCCCCAAAGGCAGCAGACCTACAGTGTGATGCCTTGTGCCACTGCAAGGGTCAAAAACATGCTATAAATGCACCTCCATAAACTAGCTTTAGTAGCACCACGAATCACTTGTCTGTTTCATCCCTTTTTTTTCTGGCTAAAGGCTCCTTTATTTACTAAAGCTATGAATAGAGGCCTGATGGTGTACATGGTTTTAGAGTATGCAGGGTTCTCTGTGGACTTTTAACGTGACTTTTAATCTCAAGCCTTGTCTGGGAAATATGTTAGTGTTTAGGAGTTTTGCCTTGTAGTTCCTGATGAAACGCTGGAAAATTCCTGATAATTTTATGGCGTGAGGAGGTACTAGGTGGAAGTCAGCAAATGTTCCTTTCACATTTTTATCCTTTAACTATTAGCAGCTGTGTTTCCTCTCTCTGCATTCTTCTTTGTGCCATGATGTTTTTGTAAATGAAGATTAACCTGTTGTAACCTGCATTGTTCGCAGGGAATCCCCTCTGACAGTGTAATTTAGTACAAGTTGCTTCATGTTGCAGTCTGTGTTGCTGTATTATACAACAGAGGAAGTTGGGCCACTTTTGTCTAAAAGAATAGAGCAGCCATCTTAGCTCCTGACTCAGGAAGCACTCGGCTTCCGTGTTTAATGACGAGGAGCGATGGGGGAGGGGAAAAACGCCTTCTATAACATACACCCTCCCACACCTACACCCCTGGTTTGTAGAGTGTCTTTCTACAAACCAGCACTTCTCTGTCGCTAGGCCGAATATTGGTTAATTGGTGCCCAGGTTTGAGCTAGTCGCGGGCAAGCATGCCCAAAGCCCGTCACCCTGCCTGGCGAGCGGTGCTGAGGCCCAGAGCTCGAACGGTGCTGTCCCAGTGGCCCTCTGTCAATGCGGCTTTGTGTGCAGCCCACCATAAATGTTAATAAGCCTCCAGCACAGCGCGCTGACCCTGACCCAAGCCATACCTTTGATTTCATCTGCGAATGAACACCACAAGCGGGCCAATGGGCGGCCAGGGGTGAAGCCAACTCCTCTCAAAGCCAGTGAACCCACACTGGTGTCCCACGTGGCTCTTTGATATGAGCATAATAGCAGGACAGGAATGTTGCAGAATTTGTCAGGTTAACCCGATCTGGGGCTGTGTTGTGGGTTTTTTTGTTTTGTTTGTTTTTTTGTTTTCTGAACAGAGGTCTGTTTGGGGGCCTGATTCTCCCCTCTTTCTCCTCCTTGTCTGTCATTTTCTCTCCTCTGTCTCGGCCTCGTCTGCTCAGTCCTTCGCACTGTAGCTTTTGCTTTCATAGTCTGGGGCCTATTTGTCAATGTCCGGGCCACGCAGTGCCATGAAGAACTGTGTGACGCAGAGAGAGACCCCTCATTCGCAGGGGCTCCCATCCTACACTCAATGCAGCCTCTGTCCCTCCAAGAAGAGTGCTGTGTTGGGGCGAACAGTTGCTTCTACAAACTGGTCAGCATGGAGTCAAGCCATGTCCTCTGTTTCAGTGTTCTGAAGAGACCACCCTGGGAGAGATAGAGCAGGAGGCCTCATACTTGCCATTAATTATTAAAAGCCTATTCATACAATACACTGAAAGATGTTTTTCCTTTGGCAAATCTGGCACAAATGATCAAAGCCCAGTGCCCTATAGTTAATAATGTGATTATATACATTATAGTGATATAACCGTTGGGTTTTTTTAAAGCCTTGCCTGACCCTGCACTATTTTGTTTATTTATCTCTTGATTAGGAAACAGCTGCATTATCGAAGACCTGCTTGAGCGAAGAGAAAACACAACACAGAATGCCCTGAACCGAAAACGAAGCAGAGTGCTGTTGATTTAAAGACTTTTTTTTTAAATTGTAGTTATCCTAAAAAGAAGCATCGGCCATTATCCACATCCTTTTCCGTGCGTGATCTGTTGGCCTGCTCGCTGTCTCCAGTGATGCGCCACCGTGCAGTGTACCTAACTGAGCAGGAAGCACACTCGAGCTTTCTGATTGTGTTTACGCGGTTTCGGTTGACACCGATCTCCCAAGAGCAAGCTGCTTGAACACATACTCGCGCACAGAGCCCAGCCCCTGGACCCCGTTAGCGTGCGAATCGCCGCATCTGCACTGGCGCCACAGCGGTGCTGCTTTTAAACGGCGGCTTCCGAGAAATTAGCATGACCAGCGTGACTAGCCGCCATTCTGATGCACTCATATTGGATGGGACGTATCCGTTTTGTCTCTGGGAAATCCATGCAGTTGCTTGGGCCATGGATATGACGTAAATAAGTGGTTTGCCAACATGGTGAGTGTGCCTTTAATGCTCAGAGATGGCCTGTGGTAGGATGTTGATGCTGCTGCTCGTATCTGATTCTTTGTAGCCGAATAATGGTCGCATCCCTGAGGTTTCTTTAACTGCGAGGAAGAGAGGAGAGTGCTATTGATTTTTATTGTATTTATCGACTGACTCCAATGATATTTACTCATTTGCTTTGTGTGTGTGTGTGTGTGTGTGTGTGTGTGGATATGTGTATTGCTGCGCCTTGTGCTCCCCTTTTAAAGTGCTTAGTCACTGAGCCCTGTCTTGTGCCATTTTCACAGAGAAAGACTACAGCAGCCTTTGTGAGAGGCAGCCAATCGGACGCATGCTCTTCCGGCAGTTCTGCGATACCAGACCTGAGCTGAGACGCTGCGTCAAATTTTTGGATGCCGTGGTAAGAGGACGACTGTGTGCTGTTCCTCACTTTTGATGGTTGAACAAGGAAGTTGCTTGTTTGCTATGTCTGTTTTATCAGCTAGAGAGAAAAACAAAGAAAGCTCGGGGTCCACTGGCTTCATGATGCCATCTTTATTTGGGATGTTGCGTTTCGGTTTTCATAGAATATGAACTTAGCCGTAGCATGGTAGATTACCAAAAAAAAAAAAAGTAGTAACCCTCCCTTTTCCTCTATCCAACATCATACATTGGGAGTAGGATAACATCAATAATCTTGACTCGTACCAGCCACAGAGCTTGCAGTGTGTGAGAGCTCCTCACGCCAGCTCCTCAGCTTCCTGCTCCTCCCTCCTCCCTGCACTGGGCTAACCTGAGCGGCACTTCCTGGAGGGAGGCTGAGGGCACATCTGTGGTAGCCTCTTGCTCCAGCCTCAGTACTGGAGAACCCTGTGGGAACCTTGCAGCCTACTGCCAGCTTGCATCTGGGCTCCCCGCTCGTGTCCTGTGGCACGGCTGAGCAGCGTGGTGCCAGCTGGCCGTGCACACCGGTACGTTTGCAGACACCGAAAGCTGTAAGGCTGTAAGTGCGCAGCTTTACTGCGGCTGGAGCATTTTACTGGAGGGCATTATGCCGTTAGCTTGGATACAGCTGGCGGACCGACTCTGGATCACAGTGTTCAAGGTGAGGCTCTCAAGGATGAGGTCCTCAGGTTATTTAGTGTCTAAAAGCTGATTTACATTCCCACTGGCTGTGAGATCCGTTACCGGTACAGGCCCCCCCCTTAGGGATCCTTGTAAATATCGCCTTTCACTTCCTCCGGTGCGCAAAACCACACAGCCACCGGCTCTTGTTGATGAATGGGCTGCAAACAATGAACAGTGTGGAGGTGGCCCATGTGTTTGGACCCATGCGTGTGAGAGAAGTGAACACGGGAGGGGCTGACCCGCAGGGCCAGGGAAGCCATGCGCAGGAAACGCAGCGGGGTCATGCTCCTTTGCCAAGCTGCAACATTGTGCCAGCTCTTGTTTCAGAGCATAAAATAGTCCTTGATCACCTGTTTCTTAATGAAAAGTGTCCTGTTCTGTGGTATTGGGAAATTACATCTGCCATATTAGAACACAAACAATATTGTAGGAATTTTTTAAATTTGGATGTCATCTTTTTGTGTTTGTGTGTGTGTGTGTGTGTGTGTGTGTGTGTGTGTGTGTGTGTGTGTGGGTTGGGGGCAACTATTGTAGGCTGAGTATGAAGTAACCCCAGATGAGAAGAGGAAGGAGTGTGGACAGGAACTCCTTGACAAGTATTTAAATCCTGAGGTACTGAGCCTCACAATCAGGGCTCAGATAAATATTAGTCTATTTATAAAATTCTGCATATAAAGACACTGAACTTGGTAGAAAATCTATAGCTGTTTGTGTGTACGTGTGTACGCGTGTGCACGTTTGTGTATCCACATGTGACAGTCTGAGGACCACGTCCCTGAGGTGACCGAGGAGATGGTGTCTAAATGTGCAGCACGCTTGAAAGAGGAGGCCTGTAAAGAACTTTTCATGGAGTGTACCAGGTGGGTTCCAGTTCCAGACTGGGTGGGGAGGGTTACAGTAAAACCCAGCTTACAATTGTTAGCTGGGAGCACATCCATACACATTTTTAACATTGTCAT